>NC_057350.1:116499779-117099779 GCF_016509475.1 Prionailurus bengalensis
ACTAATACTTTAGTAAAAATATAATAAATATGAGTTATTTGGGGATTAAAAGTAAAAAAAAAAGACATTACTAAATACAAAGCAAAATTTTATAAGATTCAATCTAAAATATTTCAATAAATATAATCAAAACAAATAAAATAGGATACAATAATAAGAATCATAAAAATTAAACATAATGCATTGAAAAATGTGCTTGTGAATGGTTAATATAGGGTATAGTCATATTGTTGATAGCAGTGTGTTTTTCTGCATCATAACTAAACACGAACAAAGAGTTTTAAGTGAAATAACAACTTTCCATATTTTCCCCTATGTACTCTGAATAAACACCATAAATACATAAATTGTTTGTCTTTGAAAAATAGGCTTGCTTATTGCCTAATTTATCTAAAATAGAGGGTCTGATAACTATGTACTTGCAGAAGATAATGCAAATCTAAATTTTTTTTTCTATATTATCCTTTCATACAGGAAGCTTAGGGTATTTGTTCTTAACTTTAATCCAAAATGAAATAAGCGATGCTCTTTTTTTCAAAATATGTTCAGTCTTTTATCAGTACCTGATTTTAATAATTTATCCAGTAAGGTGCAATTCAATCTAAATTATACTTAGATGAAAGAAATGGATTCTAAAGCCGTGAAATTCCCATGTATGGAAATTTCTGTGTACTCTTCTTTTGATGGAAAAGTAAATTCTCAATATTCTGTCAAATGCATGAGGTATTTGGTTATAACTTTCCAAACGTAGGCAGTGTCAACACAATCACCCTTTCAGTGATGATTATTGTTAAACCTTGGAACTTATCACAAGCTGTAGAAATTTTGTTATTTCATGCTTTTAAATTTCATTTTTTCCATTTAATTTATCAGATTTAATTTATCAGCCAATTTACCCATTCCTTCCCTGGATGGAAGTATTAAGATAACTAAAAATGCCAAATGTATCATGCCAAGTAAGCAAGCCTGGCTGTAAAATCACATCTTTAGAAAACTGAGACCAAACTAGAAATGGATTGGATTTATTTCCTAGTTTAAATATTTTCAATAAAACTTTTGCCTTAATAAATGTCATGCCTCATTCATGCAACAATTTTTAAATAATAAACTTTTCATATTTTTAAAATAGATAATAATATCAAAATTAATATATTAGCCTTTACGTAACCACAGTTTTCACTATGACACCAAGCTTTCTGTTTAGTTCCACTGAAAACATTTTATAGGAAGACTCTCTTGATGAAGGAAGCGCCATGTTGATTTATACTTTTTGCTCAAGCTCGGATATCTGGGCGATAACCCAGAATGTTTCCCTGTTTTTGCACCTGTGAAATGTGCCATCAGAAAATACTTCTACACCAAGCTTAAACTCCAAACCGTATTTACTAACTACTTTTATACATTCTAGAGCTAGTTGTGTTCATTGGCACGGAAGCTAGAAGAAAGGGTGGGGGGAGAAAGAAATGAAACCTCTCTTCATACCAGCTTCATGTTTGGATTGCAGTTATACTAAAAGAAATGTCGTAGTAGCAATATCTGTGCATTCAAAAAATTGCAGTTAAAAATGTGTCATTAGCTTTATCTAGTCTATGCATCTGTCCTTCTTATCATTAGCCACTTCCTAATTTTTGAGCTATGGTGTCATTGGAAAGTGATACTTGAACTACACACTTTGCCACAGATACACCCAACATTTTCAAATAAACATCTTTGACGTAATTTTTTACTTCCATCTTGGGAAGTAATATATAGATTTTTATTCATAGTAAACCAAGCTGCTACTCTGTAAGAAGTCTCCAAGCTAAAATGCTTAAGTGAGGATTATTGAATGTCTACTCTACCAGCTTTTGAATTCGAAGCACTTTTAACAAATTATTTTGAGTCACTAGTCTCACCCTGAAACAGAAAAAGAAAATTTGATTTTAACTTATGTTATTTATGTTATTTCTTTATGGTTTTTATCCTTCACTAGCCAGTACATTTCCAAAATAGTATACCTTGGTTTTAGCACTTCCTCATCCCTTGTGACTAAAAGATCAAATTCAATATATAAGGAATTATATATAATTTGTGGTAAAACCATTATGTATTCTACTGATCTTCATTTTTTGGAGAAACTCCCACTATCATCATTTGGTTTGCTATTATGGCTGCGTATACAGTATACAAGAGCTATGTCTTGGCAAAAAGGTCTAGTGATGCTTATTTCACCTGTTGTAAATTAGGGAAAAGTAAATTCAAATTTTATTTTCCTAATTAATAATGTTAAGAATGTTATTGTTTTAAGTTTATTTATTTTGAGAGAGAGAGAAAAAAAGAGAGAAAGAAAGAAAGCAGGACAGGGACCGAGGGAGGGAGAGAGAGAGAATCCCAAGCAGGCTCTGTGACAGTGCAGAGCCCTATGTGGAGCTCAAACTCTTCAACTACGAGATTATGACCTGAGACAAAGTCAGATACTTAACTGAATGAGCCACCCAGGCGCCCCTAGACTATAATTTTAAAACAAGCTTGATTAAAAATTAAAATTATTTTAAAATAATAAGAGAGAAGAATATAAATAATTGTTTTTCTCATACTTCTGTATGTTTTTGGATTATGGTTAATGAATTAATCTTAAAATGTCACAGATTGTAACACTGTGCCATATACGAGTTTTAAAATACCCAATCTGGTATATACACTGCCAATGAGATGAGATTGCTGATTCTGTGCTTGGATGTCACAGCAATGTTGAATTGTTATAAACATTTCTAAACATTTATTTTCAATTTCTGAAAATAGTTCAATTTTCCAGACAAGTAACAGAGGGATCTGCACCAGTTCAGTTACCATACTTTGGCCTCAAAATTATAGGCTATAAAAATATCTCGTGAAGTTAATTAAAATGCAGATTCAGAGTCAATAGATCTGAAGTGGAGTCCAAGAGTATGAGTTTTTTTTAAACCCCCTTAGGTGTCTCTTATAGGGAGTATTTAGACTACAGCTTTGTGATGCAGTCTCCAAGAAAGCTATATTCTCTTGATCTTATGCTGATCTTACTTTACTAATCCTTGGAATAAAATTTCTGAAAATGTTGAGCAGGAATCACCTGGAGTGCTTATCGACAAAGTAGATTGGTAATTCTCACTGCAGAATCTCCAAGAGTGGGCCCTGGGAATCTGCATTTTTAAGAAGCTTTTCCAGGCTCCTTATGTACATGTAAGTCTAGAACCCACTAGCCTGCATGCTATGTGTCATCTGCTTTCTTCCATTTTCTCCTGTATTTCTAATCATTTTTATTCAAATACAGCATGACATTTATTCTGCTTTTAGCTTTCTCATTGTTTTCCTTTCTACTTTACTGGCTTCTGTTTCCTTCCTACCAAGGTTTTCTCTTCTTTTCTGAGGTAACCCAGTCTCATGACTTTACCATGTAACCTCTGTGGATAAATCATATTTCTAATTTGGACTTCCATCTTTTATCCTATCTTATATTTTCAATTCCTCTGGGCAACTCTTATATTTTTGGCATTTCAATAAAAGTTTGAACAGAACTGAATTTATCTGCTCTCCCAAACTCTTTTATATGTTGATTTTTTGGGGTATCATTTTACAAATGCCACCATTTTCCCAGTCTCTAGGATCAAGTCTTTAGATTTGTGCTTATTTCTTGCTTGATAGGCAAGATTCTAAAATGACTCCTGTGATTTGTACTCCTTGAAATACATTCCTTTTTGTAATCCTCTCCTTTTTAGTGAAGGCAGAACTGTGATTCACTTCTAACTATTAGAATGTGGCAACAGTGAAAGAATTGCTTAGATGTAGCTAATGTCTCTAACCCCTTAACTTTAAGTTCGTTAAATGGGAGATTATCCTGGGTAGACCTGTCTTAATCATGTAAGTCCTCTGTAAGAGGAAACAGCAGACACTCTATTCCACACTGGCTTTTAAGACACAAGCTGCCATGAATTCTATAGCATCAAGGAATGAATCCTGCCAACAACCTGAAGAAATTTGGAAATGGATTCTTCCCTAGTCAAGCCTCTAAATTAAATGCAGCCCCACTACCATTTTGATATCAGCTTTGTGAACCTTGAGCTGAATACCCACCAAGGCCACGTCCACACTTCTGACTTAAAGAAGATAATAAATGTTTGTTGTTTAAGCCACTAGAATTGAGTAACTTGTTATGCAGCAACAGAAGAAGACTAATACACTTCTTTTCCTTCAATTTCCAGTTTCTCTTCAAATGAGGCAGAATTTACTATTCTGCCTATACATTATTTCTTACTCCCATCTTTCACCTTCTGTTGGTGCCACTTTGATTCCGAATCTCATTTATTCCCTTTTTATCACTGAATTGTCTTTTTAAATGCTCTTTTGTTTTCTATATCTCATCCTAAGAACCACTACAGGCACTAATCATGTCTCTCTAGCTGGAAAGAGAGAGGGTCAGTGTGGTTATATAGTGTAATGTTTGATCTGTGATTTTGCTGTAGAGAAGTTAGAGGACAATCATGTCCATGGCAGAGCTACCAGAATGGGTGGCTGAGATGGAGAGAGAAGGACCCTAGAGATAGGTTAAGGTTAACAGAAATCACAATCACTATGTTGTATATGCTATCCAGGTGGACATTGAAAGTATAAAATATGCTGGTTATTTTAATGTAATATTAATATAAGAACTGAATATAAATGGGGCACCTGGGTGGCTCAGTCGGTTAAGCGTCCGACTTCGGCTCAGGTAGTGATCTCGTGGTCCATGAGTTCGAGCCCCACGTCGGGCTCTGTGCTGACAGCTCAGACCCTCCCCCGTTCATGCTGTGTCTCTCTCTGTCTCGAAAATAAATAAACGTTAAAAAAAAAACCAAGAACTGAATATAAATGGAATGACCCATTTTATATTGTTTCTCATGCCTATCTTCATAGAAACATAGTAATAGTGCCCCTTGACTTTTTGAGAAAAAATAAAAGAAAATATGAATGTTATCTAACTCTTTACACCTTGTAACAAAAGTCATGTGTTTCAAAGTCCAGACAAAAAAATTTGATGCCATGCAAGAAAAAAACAAAACAAAACAAAACAAAAAAACCCTTATGATTGTCAAACCTGCTAACAAAAGGTGACTCACTTAAGCTCTTTCATACAGTGGCTGCTTTCCACTAGGAAAAACAAATGCCAGTGTTAATCAAACCAGCATGGAAGTTAATTAGAACCCCAAGAACAAGCAGATGGGCTTTGCACCTTGGACACATGAGTACCCTATTTCTAAAGATGACCTCAAAAGATTGCATAACAATCAAGCTCGGCACAAGTCAAAAATAACTAATTAACTTTTCATTTTTCCCATAGTAATTTAGTCTTGCTCTTTGAAAATATTTTTAAACTGAGAAATCCCCATTAATTTCTGTATATTGGTTGTTCAAAGGAGGGTAATGACCCTTTACTTGATTGTACATACCCATCATTTAATTTATTTTTATGTGTGCCTTAAAAACAACTCTCAAACATGAGGCATCTTTAGTTAATGGCCTCATTAAATTTGAACACAGAGACAGGATTCTAGAGATTAGAAAACTTCCGAACACTATATGGAAAATATTTCCTTATCTACCTAAGAGTTAAGACAGAGATGGCCATAACCTGTCCCAGAGGCACTAGTGGAGGGACTCTTCCACTATCCCAGACCCCTGGAGGCTCAGAGTGGAAACGTTGGGAAGATAGTGCATCGAGGAAGGCTTTCTTCCCAACAGTTCCTTCGATGTTTTAGATGCTGCTCTCGCCTCCTTCAGGAGTGGAATCTGCCCACTCATTGGTTGCCCAGACCCAGCACTGATAAGATCAGGGGTCACCTGCCTTGTCACTGGGACAGGTTTTGTTTTGTTATGCTAGTTTTTTTCTATAATCAATCTACTGAGGCCCCACAATTATATTAACTGAGCCGGATGAGCTTAACTCTGTCCTTCCCTTTCACTTTTGTATAGAATCCTGACAACTGGCCTAGATTTTCTCTAACTCATGTCCCCCATGCTCTGAGGTTGCTTATGACCTTTGGATACCCGCCTTGGTTTTGTGGAGCATCTTCCCTTCCTGACCCTAGAGGACAGTTCCCCACACGGGAACTGCTTTACAAATAAATGTCTTATTTGTGAATTGTGATTTCAGCTGTTGACCACTCACCATGTTAACCCATTACTTCCCTACATTTGCTCATAAACAAAAAAAAGTGCATTTTTTGCAATGTGCAAACTATTGGGGATACAGAAATAAATAAGGTGTCTGCGCTTGAGTGACTGGTAAAGGAAACAAATATGGGGGAAAAAGAAGAGAAGGTTCCTGCCACTGTAGAAAGAGATCTCGTGCGGAAGATGACTGCTATAAGCCCCACGAAGCAGGATTACATAGCATGCGTGTAGCAAGAGATTGCCTCATATGTAGGTAGGCCCTTGTAGGGGATGTGGGCCCTCCCCCAGCCTAGTGACAAAAGGCAGTGAGTCCTGGCTCTGGGCTGTTCTGGCAGGATTGGCACTCTCCCTTGTAGCTGACCAGACTTTGGACACCCACCATGAGGGACCAGAGACTCCTGGAGAGCTATGTTCCCTTTCCCATGTGCATTAATTATTTGCATTGTTGGTTTATGAGTTTCCTCAAAGCCAATTGGATGCCAATAATGCCAAGTCCAAATCATCTTGCTTGTCGATGTTGGAATCCTAATCAGACTTTGTGGTGGTGTCTGTCCACCCACCTTCCCCCTTATTATTGACAGAAAAGTCACTGGGCCTTGCCCAGGACCATTGGGACCAGCAGAGTGATATCAGAGAGGCTCAAGACCATGCATCCTGAGCTGTCCTGCAGGCTTCTAAGCAACCCCTGGCTACCCTCTCCTCCTCTTCCCACTCCTCTGAGCTCTAGATAACAAAACCGATGGAGAAAGGCTCTAGGGAGAGAGCAGTGCTGAAACAGAGGTTCCCCGAAGAGCATTGCTACCTGTTGGGGTCAGCTTATGTGACAGAGGAAAGAGGATCAAGTCCAGAATGTGGGTCCTGAGCCACGGCCCTGGGCTGCAATCCTCCGACCATAACGAAATCAGGAGCAGCCCATGCTGCTCAACCCTGTCCACATGACCAGCCAAGATACTGGACACCTGCAGGTGAAGATGTGCTCACTGCCAAAAGGGGTCAGACATTTGAAGGACACATAAAGGAGAGTAAATACAATGATAAAAGAAAGTAAATAAATGAGCAAGCAAGACTAGATGAAATAGGCAGATCAAGTTTTTTAAATAAAATAATATCCTGGGGCGCCTGAGTGGCTCAGTCGTTTAAGCCTCTGACTTCTGCTCAGGACATGATCTCATGGTTCGTGGGTTCAAGCTGTGCTGATAGCTCAGGGCCTGGAGCCTGCTTCAAATTCTGTGTCTCCCTTTCTCTCTGCCCCTCCCTGCTCACATTCATTCTCTCTCTCTCTCTCTCTCTCTCTCTCTCTCTCTCTCAGAAATATATAAACATTAAAAATTTTTTTTAAATAAAATAGTATCCTCTAATACATGGTAAAATAAGGAAAAAGCAGGCCATTCTAAAAAAAACAGTGGAAATTTTGAGTGTTAAAAGATAATAATTAGAATTAAATAATAGATGGGATAAAAACATGGAAAGAATTAGGAAGATAAAGAGAGAGAAACTATAAAAGAAAAGTTAGGATCTGTAGAATTTGGTAGGATTGGATGGAGAGGAAATTATTGAGGAATCATGCATAATTTTTTAGAACTAAAGCAAGGTTAAAGTAAATAATGTTGAAAAGATTCTTAGGATACTAAATAGAATAAATAAAGAAAAAAATCACATAGATACATTATGGTGAAATTTAAGAACATCAACAATATTGAGAAAATCCCAAAAGTTTTCACAAAGGAAAAAAGACTAGATGGGACTTAGACATCTCTGTAAGTAACACTGGAAGCGACAATGAGGTATGGAATTTTATTCTGATTACTATTATTAAGTACTTGTGACATACAAAAAAGAAATAATAAAATAAACACCATACATCTATTATCCAGGTTAAGGAATAATACATTAACTACATTTCTCGTGTAAGTACTATGCTTGCCCGAATCAGATTCCTTCCCACTATGCTGAATTTGGTGGGCATCATTACATGCATGTCTTCATGATTTTAGTACTTGTGGGCACATTTGTAGACAATGTTATTTTGTGTTGTGTTTTTTTAAATACGGAAGCCAGATATTTTACTATCGCTATTAAACTGTCACTTATCTTGGTGTAGCAGTGTTTCTTCATTTGTATAAATGACAGGAGCCAAAGAGATACATGGACAAATTAAGATAATATTGCATATCAGCTAATGCATGCAGCTAAACAAATTTGATTTCCACTTTAGTTATTTCTAGAGGCACTTACTTAATATCAATGAGTTCTGACAGGAACTCATTGATAGATAATGTAGACTAGTTACATCATTCAGGGCCTTTTTACGGAATAATGTCAGCCTTAAAATATATGTTCTTTGAACTACTCCTCACCAGATAGATACTATGAGAAACTCTGAACATTTTAGCTAGAATCCAGTTTGAAAATCACCAATGGATTGTGCAAAAAGTAGAAATTATGTTTATTTGTAATCATTGATACGTTCATGGAACTTTCCTTCAAATATCATAGTTATAAAAACAGTATCTATTTTGCCATGGATATTACTAAAATATTCTATTTCATATCTTCTCTTCTCATTAATTTAAGACTTATATGCTGAGACTAAGTTGTTTTATAATGATATTATTGGGGATTCTGTTTTTACTCCTTAAAGAGTTTTGATATATTTCCTTTGTGTAGTCATCTTGCTTAATTGGTTCATAACATCATGTGCTGACACGTCCTGTATCTTCAGCAAGAGGTTAACCTCTGCTACTTTCCCTGATAGAAAAGAGTTCACTAGGAGCTTTCTTACTTTCCAAAGCATAGAATTAATCTTGTTTGTTCAATTTTGTCCCTACTTCTAGAAGCCCGGAATAAATGGCATCCCACAAAACCATCCAAGATTGTTGATTCCCAATGTCTGGCTACAATTTGTCTATGCTATTCATTCATTTTAAACATTTTTTTTAAGTTTTAAATAATTATAGATTTTCAGGAGATTGTAAACAAATGTGCAGGAAAGTCCCGTGCAGCCTTCCCCCAGGCTCATCCTGTCTTACACAACAACTATGCTACAATATCAAAACCAAGAAATTGACATTGGTGCAACTCATGGAGTTTATTTAAATTTCATAATGTATGCGTGTACTCATTTGTGTGTGTATAGCTGTATGCAACTTTATCTCATGTGTACACTTTGCATAACCAACACCACAATCAAGATACTCACTCACCTGTAACACCACCACAAAATTCATTCAGGCTTCCTTTTTATAGCCACACCTACATTCTTCCCCCAGCCCCACACCCTGGCAACCACTTGTCTGTTCTCCATCTTTGTGTTATTTTTATGACTATTACATAAATGGAATCACACAGTATGTATCCTTTGAAAATTGTCTCTTTTCACTCAGCATAATTTTCTTCAAGTTCATCCAAGTTGTTGCCTGGTATCAGTATTTTTTTTTTCTTTTTTTTATTGCTGAGTAGTAGTCCATACTATGGCTGAACACAGTGGGCCTTACCATTTACCTGCTGAAAAACATCTGAGTTATTCATAGTTGCTTTCAAGCTATTACAAATAAAGTTGCTATGCACACTTGTGGACAGGCTTTTATGTAGACATAATTTTCATTTCTCTCAGAGAAATGCCTAAGAGTGCAATAAGTAGGTGGCATATAGTATGACCATGGTAATTTTGAAAGGAACTGCTTGAGTATTTTTCAGAATAGTTTTATTATTTTACATTCCCACCAACATTTTTTTCACCAAATCTAGGAAGTTTTTCAGTCGTTATTGTAATTTTTTAAAATATTCTTTTAGTCTCCTTCTCTGCTTCTGGGACTCTGGTGATGTGAATATTAAATCTTCTGCTGTTGTGTTCCACTGATCCCTGAGGTTTTGCTCATTTTTTTTCTATTTTCTTCTGTTTTTCAGATTGAGTTTAAGCTTACTGATTTTTATCCTCTGTTATCTGCATGTTTTTCATTTTATTTATTGTATTTTTCAGTTATGCAATTTTCATTTGTTGTTTTGTTTTTGTTTTTTTTTAATGTTTGTTTATTTTTGAGAGAGAGACAGACGGAGTGTGAGCAGGGGAGGGGCAGAGAGAGAGAGGGAGACACAGAATCAGAAGCAGGCTGCAGGTTCCGAGCTGTCAGCACAGAGCCCGACACGGGTCTGGAACTCACTAACTGAGATCATGTCCTGAGCTGAAGTAGGTCACTTGCCGTCTGAGCCACCCAGGTACCCCATTCATTTGTTTTTTTATCACTCATATTTATTTGCTGAGATTTTCTAGGTTTATTTGTTTTTAAAAATTGCAATTGATTGTTGAGGCATTTTTAGGATAGGTAAAACCCTTGTCAAATAGTTCTAACATCTAATTCATCTCAGTTGATTGTCTTTTTTCATTCCAGTTGTGATTGTTCTGTTTTTGGTTGTTTTGTTTTGTTTTGTTCTGTTTTGTTTGAATTTTGGTTTTTGGCATGACAGGTGGTTTTCAACTGTATCATAGACATTATGGTATGATGTTTGGAGACCTTCAATCTTATCTAATCCTTCCATTTTAGTTGGTACTTGCTCAGTGTAGATTTAATGTCTGGGTTCTGGTCTACTTTGGTGGCTTTAGTTCCCATGACAGTTTAGTTTTCAAAGCTCTTGCAATGCTATTTCAGTGTGCTTCATTCTTCAGGTACTCCTGGGCATCCCCTTCAGTCCCTGCTGGTGGCCTCTCTGGGGTGAATGGTGCTGCGTGCCATTTGGCCACCTTTTGCTCTGATGGGTGGGACTTGGGCCTGGGTCTCCTTATATTACTGGGAGACTCAGGAGCAGCTTACGCTGGCCTTGGGGGCAGCTGTGGCCACCCACTAGTGTCCCAGTAGTGAACCCAGGACCAGGAGTGCCTGAGGCTTCACTGTTGCCACTGCTGCTGGTGGAGAAGGTTACAGATAGGACCTGCATTGCAAAGCAGGGGTTTGGGCTCACCGCGGGTCTGTCCTGGGCTCCCTTGAACTGGTTCTTTGGTCAGGGTGATATATGTGTATGAGTATTTGTGTATGTGTACATACGTTGGGGATTCCTAGTTATAGGTTTACTGGCATCCTTTTTGCCAGCATATTGTTGATTAAAATAAAACCCAGAATCTGGACACATTATTATTCCTCAAGTGTTGAAGTTCCTAGCCAGTCTTTCCTCTTTCCTGCTTTCAGAGTCATTTTATCATTGTCTGATGGGTATTTTTCAGGGTATTTGGCTGTATTTAGAAGGTAGAAAGGGAAAAGTGAGTCTGTGCTGTCTCATTCCAGAACCAGAACTATTTATTCATTTTTTATTGTAAATGTATGACTCCATTGTGGTGGTGATGACCATAGAGGAGGTAGGGAAGTGATTACCCACAGACTGGAAGTTCTCATTCGGTGATTTTTGCATGTCTTTGAACTTTATGTAAATGAGATCATACTTTATACATTTGTCTTTGAAAATTGAGATTTTTTTTTTTAATTTTTTTTTTCAACGTTTATTTATTTTTGGGACAGAGAGAGACAGAGCATGAACGGGGGAGGGGCAGAGAGAGGGAGACACAGAATCGGAAGCAGGCTCCAGGCTCTGAGCCGTCAGCCCAGAGCCTGATGCGGGGCTCGAACTCACGGACCGTGAGATCGTGACCTGGCTGAAGTCGGACGCTTAACCGACTGTGCCACCCAGGCGCCCCGAAAATTGAGATTTTTGTTCAACTATCTATGAGATTCGTCTGTTTAGGTGCATAGTTCAAATTCATCCATTTTCATGACTGTCTAGTATATCTCAAATTATTCACTCATTAATATTGGTGAATATTTAGGTTTTTAATCCATCTTTTTTTAAATGCCACAGAGTAATTTATTTTATACCTGTATCCCTATATTTTACTCTGCATCTGATAGTAAATGAGTAATGAAATATACTTAACTCAAAAAACAAAACAAAACAAAACCAAAGCTATGTAGATATCAATAAAATAAAAAGAAGAAACAACAGAATAATCAGCAAAACCAAGTTTTTCTTTAAAAATATTAGTAGGCTAGAAAACCTTCTAGGTAAGATGATCAATTAAAAGAGAATATGCAGGGGTGTTTGGGTGGCTCAGTTGGTTAAGCACCTGACTCTCGATTTTGGCTTTCATCATGATCTCAAGGTTTGTGAGATGGGGTTCCGGGTCCAACTCAGGCTCTGCCCCTGACAGTGCACAGCCTGCCTGGGAGCCTCTCTCTCCCTCTCTTTCTCCCTCTCTTTCTCCCCCTCCCCCACATGTGCATGCTCCCGTGCTTGCTCTCTTTCTCTCTCAAAATAAATAAATAACCTTAAAAAAAAGTAGAATATGAAAGTAATCAAAATGCAGAAGGATATATGGGAATAAGCTATTGACACAAGTGATATAATTATCAATAACTATATATTCATTAAATTAATAATTTGAAGAAGATTTGTTTATCTATGTAAATAGATAAAAATGTAAAAGGCCAAACTTAGGGTAAGAAAAATAACCAAAAACCTAAATAAATAATCAATTAAAAAATTGAAACAATATTAAAAGACCTTCCCCCTTCAAAAAGCCCTGACATGTTTGGGCTTAATAGGTACATTTTACCAAACTTTCAAAGAATAGATATTCCAGCTTTTAAATTGCCACATAAAATAATAAATGTGGGAGAACTACCTAACAAATTTTGTGAAGTTACTCTAATCTCGATTGCAAAGCTAGGTAAGAGAATAAATAAGATAAAATTATGAATTCATTTAGCTATGAATATAGTTGCAAAACACCAAAGATATTAGCTAACCAAATTAAACATATATTTAAATATATATATATATATATATATATATATATATATATATATATACATGACCATCAACTAGGGTTTAATATGGAGTTAAGGATGGTTCAAAATCAGAAAATTCTGGCAATGTAATTTATCGCATTAATGGAACAAATTGAAAAAAATCATTAAATGGAAGCATCACATAATGTTCAATAATTCTTTGTTACAAAAATAAGCAGAATACTGGGTTTTGAAGGTAACTTATTAACTTGAAGATATATGTGGAAAATTATTAAAAACACAGTCTTTAGTGGAGAAACCTATTCATACTCCCATCAAGACGAAGAATAAGACAAAATGCCAATTTTTACTCCCACTGATTTAATATTATTAGACTTTCTGGACAATGTTATAAGGGGGAAAAAGCATGGCAACTGTTAAGGATTAAATAAATGAAATGAAAGTATCATTGTTGGTAGGTGATATCCTCTAAATAATACATAAAAACACATTGTGAAAAACTGCCAGTACTGATAAGAATCTAAAAAAGTAGCTTAAGGACTTCTGGTTTTCAACTTAAAAAATTAAACTTAAGGACTTCTGGTTTTCAGTTTCATCTAAGGAGCTTGGAAGTTGTCACCCTGTCATAACAGCAAGGAAAAAGCTGAACAGACTGAAAAATTAATAACTCTTCTTGAATCCATAAGAGAAGTGAGAACACAGAGCCAATCACTCCTTTAAGATTGGAGAGATAGGCAGGTAAAAAAAAAGGAGTCATAGCTTACCAAAGCACAGACTCACAAGCAGAAAGCATGGAGACACCCACACAAGAGTAGGAAAACCTGAACTAATTAATTGATAAATTGGTGGAGGCTGAGTGTGGACGACTTAGAGAAGTTAAAAAAAAAAAAAAAATCCAGGTGGATGCCCCGCCTCCCCCTTCCGCCGCCACAATCACAGGGAACCTGCCCAATTTTGAGAGATTTACCTCTAGAAACTCAACTAGTCTCTCACAGTAAGTACTGGATAAAAATCCCCTTGAGCTACTACTGGAATGAGAGGGGCGGGGGTTGGGGGGGGGGGAGCAAAAACAAAAACACAACATTTTGAAATACACCAGAGCATAAGAGAGCATAAGGCCTGCCTTCAAGGGAAATTACTTAACCAGAGCCTAACCTGTTGGATGGTATTAGAGCCTACTGACTTGGGAGAAGTACCCAATTCCAGTTCACCCTAGGCATTCTCTTCCATCTACTATTCAAAAAGGTCCATTAGGTGGACAATCAGCCATAATCTTTGCAGGAGAAGCTGTGACAGGTGGAGCCTGGATTTCAGTGGGATGAATTGAATGGCGGAAGATGGCGGGTGGGGGGGGGCGCCTGGGTGGCTCAGTCGGTTGAGTGTCCCGACTTCGGCTCAGGTCATGATCTCTCGGTGTGTGAGTTCGAGCCCCGCGTTGGGCCCTGTGCTGACAGCTCAGAGCCTGGAGCCTGCTTCAGATTCTGTGTCTTCCTCTCTCTCTGCCCCTCCCCTGCTCATGCTCTGTCTCTCTCTGTCTCAAAAATAAATAAAAACATTAAAAAAAGAATGGCGGAAGGTGGGGTGATGGCAAGAGCAAGTTTAGACCACAACCAAGATGTTTAAGAGAGAAAAGGCAAAGAGCGAATAGTAATAAGCAAGTATTGAGATCAAGGAAACAATTTTCTCCCTTCCTCTTCATCACTTTCCCTCTCTTACCCCAATTCTGGTATAATTGTGAATTCTGTAAAATTGAAATCTAGTCAACATTTCTGTCTTTATGTAAGAATTTTTTTTTTAATTTTTCAGATGAGAAAGACTTGGGTGAATTAATAGGCTGAAGATAGGAGATTGATAGGCAGAAGATAAAAGAGGGAGAAAATTGGTTTAGTGAGGCTGTAACTCAAGAATGAAGAAATGGAAGGAGAATTAAGATCCAAAGTTAGACCTGACCAAGAGCAGGATTGTCATCAACTGAAACATGATAAGAAAGGATAAATTAGGAGAGGCAGAGGAAGAGAATATTTGTGTGTGGTAGGGATGGAAGTTGAAGGAATTCACAGGGTAGAATTGCCTTTATTTCTCTGTGAATCTAGAGAGGCAAAATTATCTATTGACGGTAAGGTGTCAGGTCAGGAGCAGACAAAAATAAAAGTCTGAAATTGGAAAGAAAATGGCATTTTCCTCTTTATTGGAATGGAACCATCTTCAGGATGCTTAGTATACGGCACATCTCAACTACCTGAACTGCCTGCTCTGTTGTAAATCTTTTCTTACAAGTAGAAAGCCATGGCAAGCAACCTGTCACAGAGTTCCAACTGCGTGCTAAATGCGTGTTTTTCTTTAAAACCTTCTCAACGATCACTAAACAGATGGCCTTCCACAGTTAACTTCACCAGAACATCTTGTCAGGCCAAGCCTGTTTAGCTTTGAAGATGGCATTAGTTTCCACTGGCCTGACTGTATTACACTGCAGGGCTGTTTACCTACTAATTATTTACACAAGCCTAATAGTTTTTATAAAAGCGAAGTTCAGGAAAAGATATGACTGTCATTTTCTTTTCTTTTTTTTCTAATATATTGCTTTATTAAAAAGTTTCATTCTACAATTAAGTCTAATCATTCCTTTGTTTAGAATAGGTCATAGGCCCCATATTCTAAATTAGAATAAAACTATTATTTTCTTTTTGTTTTTAATGTTTATTTATTTATTTTGAGAGGGAGAGAGTGAGTGTGTGAGTGAGGAAGGGGCAGGGAGAGAGGGAGAGAGAGAATCCCAAGAAGGCTTGGTGCTATCCGTGCAGAGCCCAGTGCAGGGCTCAAACTCACAAACCATGAGATCATGACCTGAGCTGAAACCAAGAGTCTGGAGCTTAACCCACTGAGCCACCCAGGTGCCCCCGAAGTATTATTTCAACTGTAGCTCTCAAGTGTGACTCCGTGACTTGGACCCATCAGTCTCATCGCTTGTTACCCCCCACAGCCACTTCCTATGATGGAGAGTCTTTTTCCTGGTTTTCTCTCTGAGCCTTCACACAGGCTCTTCTCTGTAAGTGCATCATGCACCTCCTTGTACTATCTCATGTAATATATACTCAGGCTTCATGTCTCAGCTTAGATATCACTCCTTCCGAGAATGTTCTCTAACCTTCCAGGGGTTAAATACTCCTACCATGTGCTCCTCTGTTTCTGCTTTACAATTGACTTGTTATCTTTTCATCTCCATCTGTATTTTTAGCCAGGTAAGGTCAGATACCATATCTGAAAGTATGCTTTTCTTTTTATGGTACCTTATATATAGTTCCTGACACATAGTAGGAACTCAGAAAACATTTGTTAGATTAAACCATGGTTTTAGTATGTTATGACTTTGAGAAGAGAATGTATAAAAACAGCAAGATTGGAGTTTGGAGAAATGATCCAGTTCCTGGTGACACATTTTACTAGCTATAGGACTTTGTAACATTATTTCAACTTATTTGATCATTATTTTTCTTAATTGTAAAATGGAGTTCAGTCTATCTACCTACCTCCTAGTAAGAAGTAAATAAAACAGTGTACAGTTAGCACAATGAATAGCACACAAAAAAGGGTAACCTAAAGAATGGATCTATCTTGCACTACTTTTTTCACTTAAAACACCAATACCAACGTTCTCTAATTGTTTTCCCTCCTTTTCTTTTCCTTTTACTCATTGTATCAGGATGGCAGCAGGAAGTACATTTGAAAAGAGCTATTTATACAGTAGTTGAGATACCAATAGCAACTGAAAATAGCTCACATTTATTAAGCAATTACTCTGTGTCTGGCATTGAGCTAACTAGTTTATATGTACAATATTCCTAGCACTTATTTTTATCGTTCTATTCATGATATTCAGTGTCACAGAGGATGAATTCACTTGCTCTTCCTGCCGTCTGTGGTGACAGTGGAAGACAAGACAGAATCCCACTTTTCTTGATAGTTCGGGTGGACACAGTGTATGCCTAATTTCTTTTCTATTCTCTCACCTTTTCACAGCAGTAGCGCAGTAGGAAGAGAGGAGATACATGAGAGGAAATATACTCCGAGTTGCTCCTCTCCTGAAGCTTCTGTCCACAAAATTTGCCTCTCTACAGCTACACAGATGAGTCCCTTTCTTTTCAAATGGTCACTGATTTCTGGGCCATCCTCTTCTTCGAACTCCAGTGAACATCCTACACACTTAATGTCACTGAAACCTCACGTTGTTAGTGGTGTTTGTGGTGGCGGCATGTGTGTGTATTTTATATAATCGCCTTCTTATGGCCATATTCTTCCGTTTCCCCTGTGGGTTTTTCAGCTTCTTAAAGGCAGGAACTGGTTCTTACTTTCCTTAAGACCCCCAGAACCTGCACTACCAGCCATATAGTAAGCTCCCCAAATTCTTGTTGAGTGAATACATTTTAAATAAATCACACCCCCCCGACCCGACACATGTACATACACACACCCACGTACGAATATTTGCTAGGTAATTGATACGGCTGTCACAATTGTGTTAAGATGTGTACTGAAAGGGTATGTTTATCTTGCAGAGCTTGATTTGGGCTAAGTAAAAGATACTGTATGAGCAGTGCTGGCCGCCATAGAAAGTTGGGGCTCTGGGAAAGAACAATGGGGAGAAGGCGGGTGTGCAAAATGAATAGGTTGTGCTTCTCTGTTAAAAGTAGGAATGATGAGAAAAGCACTAAGTGTGCTAACATGACCTTGGACATTATTCTGGACTCTGAGCTAACCTTATTCTGCCACCTCAGTCAAAATAATTTTCTCAATTAAGGTCTGTGTTCTCATCTGTCAAATAAACGTGCTAAAAATGACCTTCACAGGATAGTCCTCAGGAAAAGCTAATAAATGATTGCAAAAATCTGAGAGAAGGAAAAGCACTGTGTAAATCTTGAATAATAAATCAGGACCTTTCTGTACGAAGTCAAGCTAGGAGGCATTTAATTTGGAGTCTTCCAGCGTTTGGCTATCTGCTGAAGGAAAAAGGATGACAATAAATGTATATATAAAAGAAGAGCTGACAGTTGAAAAACTAAAATGAAAAGTAACGACATAAACAATGTTAGGAGATGCCTTCAAGGAGACGAGTTCTCAGAAAGTTGAGATCTCAATTTAGAACATTTCTTTCTCTCTAATTGTTGTTCTGTGTGCTGCTGCAATATGATGAAATGGCCATAAACTTAGTGTGATAGGCTTGCAGAATAATTTAATTATAATTTAACATTTACTTTTATGCTATGCAATTACTTACATTGCTTTTTGCTGAAGACAATACATTTAAGCAGCTGCACACAATGAAAAAATAGCTGACAGGGTCAATTCTAAAGTTATACTAAGGTTTAGTTACATTCCTTTTTCACCCAGTGGACTTAACAAATTAGGCAGCATGAGACTGGTTGAAAGAAAATCAGACAAGTAATCAGGAATCCTTGATTCTCCTCTAAACTTTTGTAAGGTCTAGCTCTATGAATTTTATAGATTCCTTAACTTTTAGTGGGTAAGTGACCATTTTCTTATGATAAACATTGTCACGGGATGGTCAATATTTCTTTCATTCACTAACATTCTGTGAGAATGATACCAATGTTGCTTACAGAATCAAAGAAAGGCTGTGTCATTTCTGAGACTAAATTGATCCCCAAAGCCACAGTCATTGACACATGCTGGGTATCTATGCTACAGTATTGTGCAAGACTGATTCATGATGTTAGGCTTTCGTTCTCTCCTCTAGATTCCTTTATAGTTTTCCTCTTCCTGAAAGTTTACATAAGTAATTTTCACATGAGCAGTTTAGTGCAAAATATTTGTTGCCTGGGTTTCATAAATTGCCTTTATGAAAATATCACTTAAAATATTTTTGTGTTAAGTACCATTTCCCGTTCTCTCTTTGTGACTTGAATATTAAACAATCTATGTTAATTTTTAGATTAACAGTGTTACCTTTTACTACCAACACATCCATTTGACTTCTATAGTTTAGAATTTGGGGTGATTCTTATAGTAAACAGGCTCTGTTAGAATTAGAAGTCCCAAGTTAAGGGCATAACTTAGAGGCCTATAGTTTTGAAAGGGTGCAGGAAACACAGAAATTATTTTATATATAAATATATATCTTATTTTAATTATTTAGTATATATATTTTAGTCTATTTATATATTAAAAATAGATATGTATTTAAACAATTTTATTGACATATAATCAACATAAAAAATTCACCCATTTAAAATATACAATTCAGTGTTTGAAAATTCACATGGTTGAGCAGCCATCACTATGGTCTAATTTCAGAACATTTTTACCCCCATATCATCTGTCTTAAGTAATCTATCTCTATCTCCCCTCACCACTCCTATCTCCACTTCCAAACAACCACTAATTTACTTTCCACCTCTATGGATTTAATTTTTCTGGATATATCAAAGAAATCAAACCACATAATATATGTATTTTGTGATTTGATTCTTTTACTTAGAAAAATAGTTTCAAGGCTCACCAGTGTGGTAGCATGTATCAGTACTTCATTTTATTTCTAAATATACGTTCTGTGGATAAACCACCTTTTATTTGTATATTCATCAGTTGCTTAACAATGTAGTGGTTATTAATTCTTTTTTAATGCTAGGAAAACTGCTGGGAACATTTGTTTGTAATTTTTTGTATGGACATACATTTTTAAGTTTATTTATTTGAGAGAGAGAGAGAGCTCACACAGGGGAGAGACAGAGAGAGAGACAGAGAGAGAGAGAGAGAGAGAGAGAGAGAGAATCTCAAGCAGGTGCTTGGAACTGTCAGGGAGGAGGCTGATATGGCATGAGATCATAACCTGGGCCACTCAGGCACCTATTTATGGACATATGTTTTCATTTCTCTTGGGTGTATATCTGACAGTAAAATCACCGTATCATATTGGTAACTAACATTTTGAAGAACAGTCACCTGTTTTTCAAAAATGTTGCACAATTTTACATTCCTGCTAACAGTCCATGAGGGTTTCAATTTGTCTGCACTCTCACCAACACTTGTTATTATATTTTTGATTATACACATTCAGTGTGTACAAAGTGATATTTCCTTGTGGCTTTGATTTGCTTTTCCCTAGTGACTAATGATATTGAACATCTTTTCATGCACTCGTTGGTCGTTTGTATATCTTCTTTAGAGAAATATCTATTCAAGTCCTTTGCCCATTTTTTTAATTAGGGCAAAGCGTTATCTTTTGATTACTTAGAACTTTTTTATTATTTAGAATATATAAAGAACTTTTACAATTAAAGTTTCTTCATATATTACATTTGTTATCTTCCAGTTTTAATGATAATCATCCTGGTAGATTTGATGTGATGTCGAGAACCTTTTCGTGTGTTTACTTCACCATTTGTATATCTTTGGAGAGATGTCTGTTCAAGGCTTTTGCCAATTTTTGGATTGGGTCGTTTGGTTTTTTATTATTGAGTTTTAGGAGTTCTCATATATTTTACATATTAAATCACTATCACTATGATTTGAAAAAACGTTTCTCTCATTTTGTAAGTTGTATTTTCATTTACTTAATAATGCCTTTTGATGAACAAATGTTTTTAATTTTAGTGAAATCCAACTTACTTATTTTGTCTTTTATTGCTTGTACTTTTAGTATCATATATCTAAGAATTCTTGTCAAATCCAAGTTTATGAAGATTTACCCACAAGTTTTATTCTAAGAGTTTTATGGTTTTAGCTTTTATATTTAGCTTGTTGGTTGATTTATTTATTTTTTTGAATGTTTTAAATGTTTTTATTTATTTTTGAGACAGAGAGAGACAGAGCATGAGCAGGGGAGGGGCAGAGAAAGAGGGAGACACAGAAACCAAAGCAGGCTCTGAGCTGTCAGCACAGAGCCTGACACAGGGCTTGAACCCACGGAGTATGAGACCATGACCTGAGCTGAAGTCGGACACTTAACCAACTGAGCCACCCAGGCACCCCAACTTATTTTAACTTTATTAACTTTAACTTTATTATTTTATTAACTTTAACTTTACTTTTATTAACTTTATTATTTTAACTTACGTTACTTTATTTTAAGTTAATTTTCATATGTGTTGTGGGGAAAGGGTCCAACATCATCCTTTTACGTGTAGAAATCCAGTTGTTTCAGTATAAACTGTTGAAGAGATTTGTTTTTTCCTATTGAATGGACTTAGTGCTTTTGTCAAAATCAGTTCGTCATAGAGGTTTGGATTTATTTCTGGACTCATAATTTTATTCCATTGATACAGTACCACCCTCTTTTGAATACTGTATTTTAGTAGTTTGGATCACTTGCATTTCATGTCAACTTTAGGTTCCATTTTTCTATTTTTGCAAAAAAGGCGATTGGAATTTAATAGGAATTGTGTTAAAACTGTAGGTTGTTTTGTGTAGTATTGAAATTTTAACAATATTAAATGTTCCTGTCTGTGAACTTGGGATGTATTGCCATTTACTTAATTCTTTCAGCAATATTTATAGTTTGTGGTGTACAAGATTTTCACCTCTTTGGTTAAATTTATTCCTAGGTATTTTATTCTTTTAGATATTTTTGTAAATGGAATTACTTTCTTAATTTACTTTTCCTATTGGTCAGTGTTAGTGTGTAGAAATACAACTGATTTTTGTGTGTTGACTTTATATTCTGAAACTGAAAAATTCATTTATTATCCTAGTAGTTCTAGGGCCTTTGGGAATTTCCATGCATAGGATTATTTCATCTGTGAATAGAAATAATTTTATTTATCGTCTAATTGCTCTGGCTAGACCTTCCAGTACAATGTTGAATAACAGTGGTAAAGCAGGCATCTATTTCTTGTTCTTGATCTTAAGGTGGAAGCTTTCAGTCTTTCACCATTGAGTATGATGTAAGCTGTGAGTTTTTCATAAAAGCTCTTTCTCATGTTGAATAACTTCCCTTCTATTTCTAGTAATGTTATAATATTTACTTTCGACAACCACATATTTTGAAGAACTTAAGAGAAGAAAAATAGGCATTTATATTTACACTGATATTCACCATTTCTGTTGTTCTTCCTTCATTTCTAGTTACCACTGTCACCCTATTATCATGTCCCTTGTGTCCGAAGATTTTCCTTTAGAATAGATGTGCTGGTAATAAATTCTGTTACATTTCCTTTGCCTCAGAATGAGCTTATCTTACTTTCATTCCTGAATGATATTTTTTTTTCTGTATATTGGATTCTGGTTTGACAGTTCTTCGCTCTCAGCACTTTAAAAATGTTGTTCTAGTACCAATGGTTTCTGATGAGAAATCCATTATCATTTAGACTGTGGTCTCCTATAGATAATATATCATCCATTTCTGTTTGCTTTTAAGATTTTTTTTAATCTATAATTTCCAAAAAGTTGACAATGATATTTCTAGGCATGGATTTCTTTGTGTTTATTCTATTTAGGATTGGCTGAGCTTCTTGAATCTGGATGTTTATGTATTTAACCAATTCGTTAAGTTTCCAGCCATTATTTCTTCAAAAATTTTCAAACACATTGTTTAATCCTTTTTTCTGGAGCCCTGATCATGCAAATATTAGACCTGTTAATGTTGTCTGATGGATCCATGAAGTTCTGTTTAATTTTTTCAGTCTTTTCTTCTTCTTGTGCTGATTGGATAATTACTATTGAACTAGCTTCAGTTTACTGACTCTTTCCTCTGTCTTCTCTATTTGGTTATTAAGTCCTTCTGGGGAATTTTTGTTTGTTTGTTTCAGTTATTGTGCATTTTAGCTTTAAAGTTTTTATTTTGTTCTTTTTTATATCATTTATTTCTTCGCCAATAGTTTCTCTATTTCCATTCTTTTAAAAAGTGTTCACCTTTACTTTTGGAAGTTTGATTATAATAATAATTTTGTCAGGTAGTTCATTCAATATCTGCATCATCTCAGAATTGACATCTGTTGCTTTTCTCTTCTTTTTAGGTTATTGATTTTTTTTTCCTGGATTTTCATATGCTGACTAATTTTGGATTGTATCCTGGACATTTGGTATATTGTTTCAGGAAATTCTGAGTCCTGTTTAATGCTTAGAGATTGTCAATTTTGTGTGGGGGTGTGGGGATGTGGGTGTGGTGTGTTTTATCAGTTAACAGACCTGGCTAGGTGTAGGCTGGAAGTTCTAAACTACCTTCTGTGGGTTATGGTTCCAAGTTGGTTCACTTTTAAAGGAGTTTGTAGTGTTAACTGGCATCCAGAGGCCACTTTGAGACCTTCAGGATAATAGTTCCATTCTCAGAGCCTTTGGTGTGCTATTGAGGATCACATTCATGAATCTGTAGCTTAGGTTATACAGAATTTTATGGGACCACTTTCTTAAATTCCTTCTTCTTTGCAGTCTCCTTGACACTTTCTGGCTCTCAGAGGCATCCACTCTTTTCTTCGGTCTAGAAAGTTAGGGCTCTAGTTTCCTCACCTGGCTGTGTACTTCACACAAATCTGTCTGTCTCTGGGTTCAAGTAACAGGATGAGAGAGAGAGAGAGAGAGAAAGAGAGAGAGAGAGAGAGAGAGAGAGAGAGAGAGAGAGAGAGAATTGGGATACTCCTTCACATTCTCAGGACCACAGTTTGTCTTGTTAGAGGAAAGGGTTCTTTTCCCTCAGAGTTTGAGTCCCTGCCCAGCTGCTACCCAGCGCTGACACCACTGCCGTGGGTTTGCCTGGGACTAGAATGGAGAAAGTGATGGGGGAGTGAATTTTCCCACTCTCTCTGACCTGGGGGATCTCTTCCCTGATGTTCAGACCAGAAGCAAAGGTCTTCTCTTGGAACCCTTTCTGCCTGCAACCAAAGTTTAATTCTGGCCTTTGGATTGTTTTTCAGCCCAATCTGGGGGGGGGGGGGGGGCTAGAGGGGAAAAATACAAGAAATTCACTCGTATATTGGCCTTACTTTGAGTTCTGGTTTCCTTTACCAATCTATCTGCTGCCAGGTAACTTTTCAGAGTCTTAAGATAGCTGCTCAATGCATCTGTCTAGGTTTTTAGTTGTATTCAGTAAGAGAGACAGGATAAAGTATGTTTGCTTTTATCTGAACTGGCACCAGAACCTTAAATGCATATTGAAAAGATTATATTAAAGTAGATTATTCCTTATTTCTGTCCGTCTCATTTACTTGTTTTCCCTCTATGTATTTTTAGGTTTATATTTTCAAAACCACTCTAGGCAAATGGCACAAATTTTTTTTGGAAAACAAACAAACAAACAAAAAAACTATAGAACAACATTTCAGACCCTCTATTGGTATTTAGACCCATGTTTTTATTACCTTATCACCAAGGATTCCTTCCTGACATTATTCCACTAATTTTAAGTTCATTTTCTTTAGTATTGCTGTGGCAAATCATATCATTTTCTATGTAAGAAGTTGTTAGGTAAATACTTAGAGGAATTTTGAATTTTAATTGTATCTATTTAAATAAAAGTTCTTATAGGTACATATGCATATTTAAGAATAATGACACAGTAACAAGAAAATTTCAGTCAGTCTGCCTCCCATTAAAGGAGCAGAGGAGATCTCCACCTGTCGGATATAAATACACAATTCAGAGAGTTTGCTGAATATATGCTTCAAAGTGAGATACAGATGTAGAATGCTGATTTTTAGGCAAATTCTTACTTCTTATTGACTTGACATATAACCTAGAAAGGATGTTCTCTCTAATTTTATGGTCATCACAGCGCATTATATAATTTTCACTGAATAATTACAGGTGTACTAAATATTTTGTGGTGCTTAGTAAGAAGAAGAATCCAAGTCCAGGTTCAAGTGGTTGAGTAAGCGAAGACCCCTTGAGTGGGAATAGAAGTGCTGGATGTGACCCCAGCATTGAAAAGAATTCCACGTGCCTGACCTTGTGGGAATTTAAGGAACAAAATTGATTTATAACTAAGCTAGTAAGGGTAGAGGTAAAGATTTTTCAGAATCCATAGTGAAAAGAACAAAAAAGTGTTATGTTTCCCTAAGGTGTATCTTTTTGTGGTAGACTATAACAAAGCAATAAAGGAATCGGCAATACTTGCATACCCAGTGGACTATTTAAATATTACTGTGACTGAGAACAAAAGACTTCAAAATTTCCCTAGCTCTCTTGTTTAAATCTATATGGGAATACAGATTTAGAGCTAAATGGAGCACAATCACACTGGGAGCCTCTGGAGGCTACAAGGACTATGAATATTGATGGCAATTCACTTCTGTGTTGTGCTCTGAACAAATGACAACAGAGTAGTAAACAACTATTTCCTTGGAGATGCAAATAGATTCCATAGGCTGTGAACTGAGACTCTTTCCCACTCAGATCTTATTCAAAGCAGTGTATTTAGAAGGGTACACATACCCTAACAATTAGACTGGGTTTGGCAAACTAGAGACAAAGAAACAGAATTAGTTCCAACTCATTATAACTGTAAACAAGACTTTTTTTCCCCTCTCTTGCTCACCAAGTAGGCTAGAGATGACATTATTTTTATTTCACATAACACACACTTTTAGAAATAAATGAATTCATTCTAGGAAAGTTGCCTTTAAGTATTTAACAAGATTTTGCTGGATCTGAATTCTGCCAGTGCTACCTTTCAGAGGTATAGTATTTTCTGGAATATTGTTCCTAATATCATTTTTACTCACTGAAAAGCTCTATTTTCCAAATAGGAGAATTTCTGTCTGGAGTCTGCAGAGGTTCATAGGTGACCTTCCACATGACAAAATGCCACCAGGACCTAAGGGGAAGGTAAAACATTAGAATAGCTGGTGTAAAATCTGAAAATCATATTCTGAAGAGAAAAATAGAATCCTTTCTCTTGGAGGAGAGAAGCAGCTGGCACTGTTGGATTGAAATTTAGAAAAGGAAAATACACTCAACCCAAAGACAGATGAGCAAATTGTCAGAAATAGTGGGGTTGAATGGTAAAAACTGTCCTCATAGAATTTAGCATGTTTATAAATATATCTTAAAGCATTAGCATTAAGAACAACAGTTTTTTAAAGGCAGGCAAATTTAGATTATTTATAAAAACAAACGAAGTAAATTTGTGTATTGTTTTTTATTTCTATAAGGAAAAATAGTCACTAAATTGAATTTGGAATCCCATTGAATTTTCTGAGAACAAGGGACATGTTATTCTTCTTTGTGTTTCTGGGACCCAAGTTGAACTCTAAATACAGAGATAAACCAAAAGCCTGTCTACATAGTGAGTGCTAAGATACCAATCTATAGATATCACTAGAAATGCTGTAGGATGGTGGGGGGGGGGGAGGGGAAGTATTTTCCTGGCTTCCTCTTAGGAAGACCATTGCATTCTGTTAGGAGGGATTCTTTGACACGCCCTTGTGTTTGGCAAGCTAGACCTTAATGAGTATGCTCAAGCAATAATAGATGACTAATAAATTGCCTTCTAAGGAGCATGATTTTTTTTTCAGTCATAGGGCTTTGGAGTTCTCTAGTGCAAAGTACAAGTTCATCAAAGAGCAGAGAGACAGAAGAGCAAAAAGCAAGATGAGAGAGGAGTTAGTTTTCCTTTGGTCTTTCTGACAAGAGACCCGCAGTGTCTTTTCTAAATAAATACTTAAAGCATTTATACAACAACTATTAAAAAGAGGCAGCAAATTGTTAGCCTTCTTGGGGTACCCACATGACAGAGTCTGGATCTGCTTATACATCTCACCATCCTTAGAGGTGCTGTATTCATGCTGAATGCTATTTGGTTCCTTTCCTGTTAGAGGATATTTCTGATAACAGGAAGTAGGAAAGTCAGTCTGAGGGTTAGGGACTAGATCTTGCAGATTCTGTTAGAGGCTGTCAATCATGTCAACCTTTCTTGAAACATTACTCTCTACTTTTGCGCCATAAACTGGGCTGTCTCCGCTGCCCAAGCTTCCCCATTCCTGTGCTTCTAGTAGATTTTCCATGCAGAGCTGCTGTCAAATATGCACACGCTCTCACATCTCACATTTTAAGAGTCTTTCCAAGATGTAGCTGAGTCCTGATGAGCTGAGGGTGTAGGTCAGTTCTTATCTTGACACATTTGCAGCAAGCTGATCCAACCCCGGCCCTATTTTCTCCAACCATCATTAAAGATGTTAAGCCCCTGAGATCATCTATTTTCTCTTTAGGTTTCTCAGCACACTACCGCTCTGTCTGGTCAACTCCAAAATTTTCCAATGTACTGTCTGAGAAACTTCTGTTCTTTGATTATTAGACTCCCATTCATCCTTAAGCACCTCACTGATCCTTCCTAACAATGTCTGCCTTTTAGTGAGCTCTGGCTCTTGTGGAAATCATATTGTAGCTTACCTCAGCTTGCAGTGGAAGGAAGGTTGTCATTCTCCCAAACCCTGTATGTATTTTGGTCTGGGTTTTGGTCCATGGCCAGAGGCTGCTGGTTGTCCCTGGTTATTCATTCACCTTTCTTTTATTGTAATGGAAGTTCCAGTTTTTAGCTGAGTCATAGTCATCTCAAATAAGGATATTTCCCAGAATCCCTTACAATGGGGTGGCATGTGACTAAGTTCTGGTTAATGGGATATCAGCAGGAGGAGTGTATAAACTTCCTCAAATGTGTTTAAAGGGAGGGGACAAATCTTTCTTTTCGTTCTTCCCTCCTATTAGATGAAGGGGATGTGATGCTGGAGCTGGAACAGCTGTGGCTTGTGGGATGTTGGCCACAAATGGCAGAGCCACAGGAAGAAGTCTTGGTGTCTGATGTGTTGAGTATTCAAACTACATTGGCTTATTTTTGGATGCTATTTAAGAGATAAGTAAATATTAAATATATTAAAAAGATAAATAACAAACCTCACCCCCCCCCCAACTTACTGCCAAACTTAATCGTAATGGAGATAGGACACTCCTCTTCAGTGCTGGCTCTACTCTGTTATTAAAGCCAGTCATCCTTTAAGATTCATGCCCTTTGCCTAAACCATTTCCCACCACTCCCATTGTTGCCATCTCCTGACCTCACTCTCTTCCTCTTATCCACTGAAGACTTCAGCAGCTAGTCTCAGGGGTTGTTTCCACTCCATATTCTAGAAGAGTGACTTCATGCTCCCTGTGTAAAATACAGTCACCACACGGGCATCTTAGTTTCTGGTCCTTCTCAATTCCTCATTTATATCAACCAGGATAGGATATGTTATGTGCCAATAACAGACAACTCTCAAATCTCAATAGTTTACAGTAACAAGGGTTTATCTCTTATTCGTGTTGCAGGTCCATTATGTATCATCTTCACTCTAGTATCCCTGCTGGCCTAAAACCTCTAACTTAGCCATTGCCCCTCTTATGGGAGAGGTAAAAAGACATGATGATCCATGTGCTGGCTTTTACAGCATCTGCTCAAAAGTGACACACGTCAATCACATTTGAAGTTCATTGGCTAAAGTAATTCACATGGCCAAATGTAGAATCAATAGAGTGAAAGGTGGACAAATATTTGGAAAAATAGTATACTATACCACACTAATGCCTATTGCTAAGGATATAACATATACAGTAAGTATTTATAGACCAATTGAAATATAAAATCTTTGTTTTCATTTAAAAATAATGTAATTTTTATTTTGAAGGAACAAAGATCATCTAATTCAATTTTTTATCCAATTCTGAAACAACTTTTTTTTTAATGTTTATTATTTGAGAAAGAGACAGAGAGCAAGCAGGGGAAGGGGCAGAGAGAGAGGGAGACACAGAATCGGAAGCAGCATCCAGGCTCTGAGCTGCCAGCACAGAGCCCGACGTCGGGCTCGAACCCACAGACCACGAGATCATGACCTGAGCTGAAGTCAGCCGCCTAACCCACTGAGCCACCCAGGCGCCCCATGAAATAACTTTTTATAGCATCCTGACAAGGGTTTGCTATTCTTCCTTTAAAAACTGCTTAGCAAGGAGCTTACTACCTTATAACAGAATTCACTGATATTTGGTTTTATATAGATATAGTTATTTCAGTGGCACTTTGAAAGGATAGAGGTAAACATATGGGATCAAATCCCATCTTGGATCATAAAGTCCTATAAATTTTGAATGTCTCTTGATGTTAACACTTCTTTATAATAAATTGAGATTTGTCTTCTCGTAATGTCTGTCTTTTGGCTCTTAGCTGAGTTTGGAGATGATGAATATAGGGCTAGTGAAGAGAACTTGTCTGGAAAATTGAGCAGCACCTGTCCTCTCTGAAGGAGGTAATTTTTACTCAGCTCCAAACAACTGTATAATCAAGAAAATTGCTCTTTTATCCTGCCCATAGATTCATTTACCCTCCATTGTAGAAATGGATTTCAATTAAAAACAAAGCATATTAACACTAATAGGCAAACCACAAAACATCTGCATGTTATATCTGGCCTTAGGGTCTGTAGAACGTGACCTCTCTGTAAGACTGACTGACATAGCTTAAGAATAAAACCATTCCCCTCTGGACCTTTTATGTATCAGTAGCTCAGCTATGCCTTATAGTTCAAAAGCTGAAAGGAAACCAAGTTTGGAAAACAGGAGAGCCAAGAACTGGCGAGTACCCTAAATTCTCTTAGTTGCCTTGCGATCTATGAGTTTCATAAAACTGGGGCCAGAGACAGCAAAACTGCATGTATGACATGGAAAATTCCATCCCAGCACGGCTGGGCATCACAAGAAAGGTAATTGATGTCTCTCATGTACATGGTTTCTATCTTTATATGGCTGTAATCATTGATAGAACTTTTTAAAAAGGCAGAGGGAGTGCCTGGGTGGGTCAGTCAGTTAAGTGTCCTACTCTGGATTTTGGCTAAGGTCATGATCTTGTGGTTCATTGGATCAAGCCCCATGTTGGGCTCTGCACTGACCACGTAGAGCCTGCTTGGGGGTTCTCCCTTTCCCTCTCTCTCTGCTCCTCCCTGTCCCTCTCTGTCTCTCTCTTAAAATAAATAAATAAAATTTAAAAGAATAAAAGAAAAAGGGAATCAGAAGCAGCATGAGTAGTGTGCAAGCCTGTGAGAACTCCCTTCTGGTAAGTACAATAATGATTCCTGTCTGGTTTTGGTCATTCAGGCACCCATGAATCACTGTTACTTCTGTTATTCTGCGTAGGTTTTTCTTATGTTTATAAAGATATCTTGAGATAGTATGAATTTTTTTTTACTAAAATTCACTTATGTAATATTTCTTCTGTTTGCTTCAAGTGTTTGCTTCCTTAAGAAAAACAATTTCCTGAAGAGTACACAGCTTTGTATTCAATGCTTCACTCTAGAATGATGCTATGAATCAATCTCTAAATTGGTAGTCAGCAATTTCTGGAATCTATTCTTTTTTCTCATGTTAAAAGTTAGAATATTTCTTTATTCTGTATTTCTGGGATTTGTCATATTTGTCACAATTCTTCAATAATTACTAACAGTTGGTCCTGTGATCATATCTGTAGATGTTGTTTCCTGGGGTATAATTAGTCAGAATCCAGGATCTTGAAGTCATTTAAAATAGCTCAGTGGTCTTGTACTATTTTGATTTTTGTTTGTTTTTTCACCAAATATTTATTTAAGCCCAACATGTTTGGGTTAGGACTTGGGGATGGAGCTATAATAACTAGATACAGATTTTGCTTTCTAAGACCTCAAGTATCATCATAGTAATAGTTAAAGGGATTGAGTGTTGCATGTGTCTAAGGAATACATTTCAGACATTTGCTTACTAGATGCTCATTTTTTTTCCTCATAATATCATGGAGAAGAAGCCATTCATTTTATATACGAGAAAGCTGCTGAATAGAGGGTTCTGATGAGTTACTGAAGAACTCACAACTCATAAGTAGAAGTATCAGTATTTAAATCAAAAGTTTATATACACACCAAGTTACAACTCTGGCCCTATGCAACTTGAAATTCTGCCTCTCATTAATCCAGTTTACTGTGGTTGGTTTGGCTTTAAGGCCATTCTTAAGAGAGAATCCAGGAATGAAATAAGGTTCAGGGTAATACTTATTTTCTGTCTCCCACAGATGTTTCCTAATTCCATCAGTGGACATATAGGATTGTGCAAAACTAATAGAAGCATAATATTACAATACTGGAGAATGTCCTTCTCTTCATCCTTTTCCTAGCTTTAAACACTGTTGTAAATACCCTTTACATTGTTGTTTGTCCTAAAACGTGTTCACAACTATCCTTTCTATCCATTTCCAACATCTCTATCATGTTTTTTTTTTCTTTTTCCTTTCCTTTTTTTATGTGTTTCTTCTTTCATTTACCCATATGTCCTTTACCTGGAATCATTAAAGACATCCCTGGGAGCTGTATTTTAAATGACATTACACTATTGAAATAAGTCAGACACAGAAAGGAAAAAAACTGCATGATCTCACTAACATGTGGAATCTAAAAGAGTCAAATATATAGAGTCAGAGAATGGAATGGTTACCAGGGATGGGGAGGTGGGACAAATGGAGAGATGTTGGTCAAGTGTACAAAGATGTAGTTATGAGGGATGAGTAAGTCTGGTCCTCTAAAGTACGGCATAATTAATAATCCTGTATTGAAGACTGAAAATCTGCTAAGGGAGTAGATTTCAGGTACTCTCTTCACACACAAAAGAAAGGTAACTTTGTGAAGAGATGATATGTAAAATAGCTTGACTCTAGTAATCATTTCACTATGCATATGTATATCAAATCATCATTTGCACACCTGAAATATGTACAACTTTTATTTAAAAAAATTTTTTAAAGGATAAATGCGTTCTTCCCCCATGGTTTATTCTTCTTAGGATCATACACAGCTATTACATTTTCTCTTTAATGGAAATATCTTCCCTCCGAATATATTTGGTAATAGTAGTAATCCTTCCCATCCCCTAAATTTCTGGAAATCAATTTTCTTAAGTCTTTTTCTGTGATAGCATATCCAAAAGTAAAGTTCATCCTCTTTTGTAACATTCAATTCCGTATTCTAAGCACAGTGGTACAGGTTGTGCTCTGCACAAAGGTACCCTGCTAAGGAAACATGTTGGGGGTGGCGGGGACCTGAAATCAGCCTGAGTTTAGTTCTCTAAGTCATGGGGCTGTGGCACGAAACCTGTACCTCCCCACCCCCAGCATCCTGCCCTGTAAGATGGGATTCCTGTGAGACTAGATTCCTTGGCTAATAGGACAAGATCTTTTTCTTCTAAGCTTCCTGCCACTTTCATTTCATCAATAGATTCTTTTTGGTAATAATTAAGTCTAGAACAGCAGTACTCTCTGTTACTTCCACTCTTCTTTGGACATGAAAAATCAAATGTTGATTTTTCAACAAGATAACCTAAAAGAAATTGCTCTGCTTTGATCAATATGAGTTCTCATCAAATCTAAATAGGAGAAATTTGTCAACTCTTGGTTGGCATCTTTGCTAAGAAAAAGACAAATTGTATTAGAAAACATATTTAATTTGCTCAGTCTGGTCAATGGTCTGTAGCAGCCAAAGATATTTTTGATGAAATAGATATTGTTTTCAATTTAAAGTTAGAAGACCAGTGTTTCAGTCTTTGTATCAATTTCCTCTTACTGGGACCATCACCTTTTAAAAGTAACTAGTCTTCTCTGCATGTTTTAACCTATAAAATGAGATCAAATGGAATGATGTGAATGATGAATTCTTTTAGTATTCTAGAAATTAGTATAACAACATAATCTCTTGTGTTTTCACCTCCTGTATCCTCACTTAAATGGACTTCTGCCAGGCTAAAATCAGATGGAACTTAGGTAATGAGATCTTTGTTATTTTATCAAAAGTCTGAGTCAAAATATGTTGGTGTGTACTTTTAACTATTACAACTTAAAACTATTACTTTTAACTAATACACCGTATTTCACTAATTGAAAGATTACTTAATGCCTTAGTGGTATTATTAGTAATTGTCATGACGAATCTATTCCCTTAAGACTCCATCATATATATAGAACTCTGTAGTTGTATAAAAGTCTTTCAAATATTTATATAAAAGAAGATAATTTATAACATCATATACCTTGACATCAGACTAAACTGTGCTTTGGCTCTAAAAAAATGCTGGCTATATGATCTTAGGAAAGAAGTAAACTCAATTCTCTAAGGCTCAGTTAATTCATCTAAAAAGTAGCGATAACAATCTTGCTAACTGTGAAGAATGAGACATTGTAAGATACCGTGTCAGAAAAGTACACTACCACCTTTATTTTTTTTTTAATTTTTAAAAATGTTTATTTACTTTTGAGAGAAAGAGACAGAGCATGAGCAGGGGAGGGGAATAGAGAGAAGGAGGCACAGAAACCGAAATAGGCTCCAGGCTCCAAGCTGTCAGCACAGAGCCCAACGTGGGCCTCGAACCACGGACCATGAGATCATGACCCAAGCTGAAGTCTGATGCTTAAACAACTGAGCCACCCAGGCACCCCCATTACCACCTTTAAATTGATGTAGTTATTCTTCAAAAACATGCCACCATACACCATTACAAAATTAGGAGTTCATCTAAGATTATATAATAGTGTTGCCCAACTCCAGGGGATTTCATGAGCACTGGCATGCCCTGCAGTTGGGCAAAGCCTTAGCCTTGAACTCAAGTAGCTTACTCCATAGTCTCTGAGTTCCAATAACTCAACAAACAAATACTCAGTATCTAGTAGAAGGCTGGCTGTGTGCTACGTGACAAAGACAGGTAAGACATGATTCCTTTTTAGTAGAGCATAAAACTTAATAAAAATTTTGGATAGAGAATAATGGCTAGAAATAAAAAGTAGCGAGGGGCTTTTGCTTTCACATACTTAATGCACATTAGGAAAAGGCTCCTTCTCTGGATGGAAAAGTTAGAAAAAACTGTTCCTTATAGGGGGGCCTGCAGGGGAGAGCAAGCTTCATGCCACAGCCTCATGACTTGGAGAGCTCAGCTCAGCCTGATTTCAGTCTCCAAGCACGTTTCTTAGCAAGGAATCTTTGTTCAGAGCACAACCCGCACGACTGTACTCAGATACCCTGAAGTGAAGGTTATAAAAGAGGATGCACTTTACTTTTGGTTACGCTATAACAGAAGACCTAGCGATGCTAGCGAACCTCAAAATTTTGCGTTATTTGTATAAAGCCAAGTTACCAGGCCATTGTTGCATTCAATGAAATATGAATCTGGCATTTACAATAATTGAGCAGCAATTTAAATTTCTTACTGTAGTGCTTAGAGAAAATGCCAAAAGGGATTGCATTCACAAAATAGAACTTTTTTTTTCTTTACATCTTTCTTTCTCTTTCAATATCTCATACCAATGGGTGGGTGGGGGTAGAAGTATGTTTCTCTCTGTCCCACTGGTTTAAGACATCAGATTTTTATAGGAATTGTCTTTACAGGTAGAATAAAGATGAGAAATGTTGTAATATAGTGTGGTACTTGAGAAAATAATCCATTTGCAGACATCATTAAAGTCCAGAGAGTTGGCTAGCTAAGCCAGAAATTTTTTTTTTTTTGCTAATTTTTTTTAAATGTTTATTTATTTTTGAGAGACAGAGACAGTGCGAGAAGGGGAGGGGCAGAGAGAGAGAGAGAGAGAGAGAGAGAGAGAGAGAGAGAGAGAGATACAGAATCGGAAGCAGACTCCAGGCTCCGAGCTGTTAGCACAGAGCCTGACGGAACTCGAGCCCACGATCCGTGAGATCATGACCTGAACCGAAGTCGGACGCTTAATCGACTGAGCCACCCAGGTGCCCCCAGAATATTTTTTTTTAATGTTTATTTATTTTTGAGACAGAGAGAGACAGAGCATGAACAGGGGAGGGTCAGAGAGAGGGAGACACAGAATCTGAAGCAGGCTCCAGGCTCTGAGCTGTCAGCACAGAGCCTGACGCGGGGCTTGAACTCACAGACCGTGAGATCATGACCTGAGCCGAAGTCGGATGCTTAACTGACCTAGCCACCCAGGTGCCCCCAGAATATTGTTTTTAATTCAATACTTGCTAAAGTTAGTGGTGGTGTGTTGTAAATTACCTGTCTCCCTGAAGTCGTGTAAAATACACCACAAACTAACATTTAAATAAAACCAATTTCTGTCCCTCCTTTCAACTCCTAACCCTAAAAGCTTATGAAAAAATATATATACTTTGGGATAGGGAACAGATAATTAATGGTTGCCTGTAATTCTGAAGCTGAGCATGTTCAATCTGGGTAATTACACCAAATCAGGCAGAAACACTATTATCAGCTGTTAAATGCTATTGTACCACTACGCTTTTTACCTTTGTTTTTCCACTTGAGATGAGACATGACACCTTAATTGAATATATCCTCAAGTTGATGACAAATTTTAAAACATACAAAAGTACTTTCCCCCTACTGAGTACTCAAGAACAGTTCTAAAAGTAGCTGAAACTGATCTCACAAGTCTACAGATAACAATGTATTTTACCTGATCATTCTGAAGTCTCTTCCGGAAGGGCACCAAATACCTCTATATTTATAATTCATGTTTTAAACTTTAAGCATGTGATTTTCAAATCAATTTTTAATTGTATTCATACTTATTCACTGCTCTGTTTCAAGGAGATCAGACTGAGAACAGGATTGAGAAACATATCATTCCAGAATTTGTAAGTACCTGAGGTATTTTGCTCAATACCCTGGCTTGTAGATGAGAATAATAAAATTCAAGGAATTTATTACTTATTTTAAAGTCATTAAACTTGCCTGTGGCCTATATCAAGAACTAATACCCGATCCCCATCCAGTAGCATGCTTTCAACTCTAAAATTGGGGTTCAGAGCTCAAACTGATGCCAGCATTTGGACAAGAATTGAGACAGTGAACACCACTCAAACTATATTTTATAACTTTATGTCCATCACTTCAGCTTTAATGTTGTTCAATATTCATAGTAACATTGAAAATAAACAAAGCAATCATTGAGATAATATAGTGAGAGAGAACAATAGAATATAGTATCAGTATCTTTCAAAAGTATTTTCTTGACTAATATTTTTTGACTAATGTATTCTCCCTTATGTTTAACTTTCAAGGTAGGTATAGAAGAGAAAATACAAACTTTTCACCCAATTACTCTCTTTGCTGATTTAATAGTTTTAAAATCCTTATGTTTTAAGAATTTTTGACTGAGATTAGATAGTTTTGTCTTCAACATTCTTCACTCAAAAGACTTGGGGTAATTTATTTAGAATAGAGCACAACATAAAAAATAATGCATTTGTTGTTTCACCCACCGATGTTTATTTTAAGAACACAAAGGACTAAGTTATGGAAGGGAGAGGAAGAAGCTATAGATGAATTGCAGAACCATATAGGGTGTTCCAGATACAATACCATTTGGGAAAAATTTATTGTTTCAGATTTTATAACTATTTAACTTGCAGTGACACTGAGACATCTAATTGGAATGGACTAATGAGCAAGGGAGAGATCTGACTCATCTCATAAATCTGAGTTAGTCATTTCAATTGTGCAAATTTCCCAAGGGACAGTTAAGCAAAAGAAGGACAAAGGGTCAAGAACTAGACAGAGGATTCTCATGTTTTAAAATGAGATTTAAAAACTGAGAAATCGGAAAAGAGAAGTCAAAACAAGAAGCAGGAGAGTTGAAAGGGAAGAAAGAAATGAAGGCGTCTTGATTTAGTGTTCCAAAAGCCAATGCCGAACGGCAGTCTTGGAGAGGTCTGAAATACTGGTGATGTGTGGTCTGTCGTGAAGTCAGTTCATCCAGTGTATGTGAGAGTCACCTAGACCTCCACCATGGTTTTCTCTCGCACCTTCCTGTGAGACTTAATGATTGTCACCTGCTGTCTGGTCTGAACCACCCCCCGCCCCCCACCCCAATCTTCAAAGTTCTGGACTTATTCAGGGCTGAAATGAAGGATCACAAATATGTCTTTAAAAGTGGTTTACCTCAATGGTTGTAGATAGCTATACCAGGATCAATATTGAGCCTTAAAATAATTGTAGACTGTTATAGATATTTTATTTTTGCTGTTTACCCCTCCTCTGGACTCATCGTTTTCTTGATTGATATGCTGACTTTTCCGGCCTGATTTCTTCTTTCATTGTCTACCACCGTAGTGTCATGAAGATTGTGTGCAGATTTTTATCCTAGATTTTTAGAACTCTGGTATCTTCGGTATCATCCCATTTAGCCTCATTTCATGGGAAAGAAGCAGATACAAAACAGGCTTAGTGCTTTGCCAAAAAATACAGCAAACTGGCTTCAGAGACTGGTCTAAAGTTTCCAGATTGACATTATGAGTTAACTGTGATTTCTCTTTATTTTTAGTGCATATTTACATCAAGGACAGAGATGTTTTAATAGAAGATGATAATGGCTTGATCTTAGCTTTACTGTTGCTGTGTGACCTTAGATAAATTACTTTACTTTTCAGCACCTCATTTTTCGCACATTTCAAATAAGCATAGCAATGATAATTTTTTTATAACATTGTTGTAAAGACCCAATAGGCAAGCAAATACATGTAAATCTTTAGCACAATATCTTGTAAGTGGCAACCAGTCAATGTTTGTTAGCTATGTTGTTATTGTTACTGTTATTATTACTATTCTTATTCCTTGGTATAAACAAATTTTAGGCCTCTTCTCAAGGAATTCATACTGTTGTGTGTAATTAATTTAACAAAATTAAACTTATGCTATGTTCCTGAGAAATTTATGGACTTGGGAGATTTCAGTTTGATTCCAAGTCTGCTATTTTTTTTTAATAGCAGAGGGAGGAGCAGAGGGAGAGAGAGAGAATCTTAAGCAGGCTCCATGCTCACGTTGTGGGGCTCGATCCCCAACCCTGGATCATAACCTGAGCCGAAATCAAAGAGTCAGACGCTCAACCGACTGAGCCACCCAGGCGCCCCTAACTCTGCTATTTATTATCCAGGTACACTTGGGACAGTAATTTAAACTATCTGACCTCAGTTTCTTCTTTTGCAAAAGAGGGCAGGAATGATTCCTGACTCCTGGGATTACTGTGAAGATCACACCAATAATGCCCATGCAAGTACTGTGTAAATTATAAAATGCTATATATGTGCAAGACTATTTTTTTTTCTTTCATGGGACACCAAATCCAGTGGAATCCTGTTCTGTGAAATTGTGCTTAAATAGAATATGAAGGCAGGTTGTATGACACCATTTATTTTCTCTTGTTTATACATAACTTCCTTCTTTTCTCCTCCCTCCCCTCCACCTCCTTCCCCTTTCCTCCTTTCATCCCCTTCCTTCCTTCTTTCCTTCCTTCCTTCCTTCCTTCCTTCCTTCCTTCCTTCCTTCCTTCCTTCCTATAATTGTTTTTTAATGCCACTGTGTGCCAGGGCCTGTGCTATCTATTGCAAATAATAAAATCCACTTTTACCTCAAGGAATCTCATTGTCTAGAAAGGGACGCAAACACACACACAAGAAATAAATTATATGATGTGATAAGCTCGATAGTAAATGTATGAACTGGATAGCAGGTTTAGTTATACAATTATCGAATTGGGTCTTTGGAGCATTTCTTTTTTTTTCATTTTTTTTAATGTTTATTCATTTTTGAGAGCCAGAGAGACAAAGTGCAAGCAGGGGAGGGGAAGAGAGAGAGGGAGACACAGAATCCGAAGCAGGCTCCAGGTTCTGAGCTGTCTGCACAGAGCCTGACGCGGGGCTCGAACTCATGTACTGTGAGATCATGACCTGAGCCAAAGTTGGACGCTTAACCGACGCAGTCACCCAGGTGCCCTTGGAATATTTCTTTATCCATTTGTAGTCTGTTTGTATTACAAAATCTTTAAACCGAGAAAACAAAAGTTAAGTCTTAGACATGGAGTTATAAGTACCTTGGCAGACAGAGTTCATATATGCAGGGTGCTCAAGAATTATTTGTGCACTAATTAATTTGCAAATATATAAAGATAAAATTTTAAATATTTAGGTGAGAAAAGTCTTATTAGGAGTCTAATAATTTTATAAGGTGACTGAAATTTTCTGAAATCTTAAGTTAATATTCTATATATAACTGACTGTTACTGTTAAAATATGACTATCTGCTATGAACAATGAAAGGCAGTCTCTAAAATATGCAGGTATCTTTATTAATATCCAGATTCCAAATAACTTATCTTTCCTTTTGAATCCAACTTAGATAACCCACAGTGATAAAAAAATTCTGATCAATATTTGAAGCATGTCCCTTAATGACACGTAACAGCATTGTAAATTCACATCAGCCTGGAGAAACACTGAAGCAGAAGATACAATTTTAGCCCTTTATACACTAATCCAATGAAAAAGAAGCAAAAAAAATCCCCCACGTTCCTATATATTTGTACTGAAATACATGAACACAAGTGAAGAACTGTCAGATCAATTGAGATAATTATAGTCGGTGACTTAGTCTGAGGAGGACGGCCAAAGGAATTCTAGCAAAGATCCCAATGAGCCTGTAATCTCTCCTTTTGCATTTTATTCTTCTCACAGTTTTTATTTCTTCGGTTATTTGTGGTAATTGGGTCATCTCCTAACCTTTTCCCCCTTCTTAGCTGCGTCATCACTGAACATCTTTCTGTGTGCCCCGGTCTTTTCATCCACCCATCTGTCTAACTGCTCCATTCGCCTCCTGCCGCGTCTCATGCCAGTCGGCTCCCAGCTCAGCTTCGCTTCCACCCACCTCTTCCTTTTATGCTCCAGTGCACAGTGAGCTCAAAATGGCATCCAACTGATCTCCCTCTACTTGAAGGATCACAACACCATTGCCGCAAAATACAGAAAGTTTCTAAGTTAACTCAGCTTTCTTGTCTTTCTGTCTGCTAGTTAAATGCCATTTTTAAAAAGAATTCAAATCGCTTAATCCAGGTTGTATCAAATCGGGCGACTCTTCCTTTGTGGCACTGGAAAATTTGTTTCCAGTTCTTCCCAGACTGAATATTATATTATGTTCTGTTATACAAACATTATTAATGAGGTTTCCTTAAAGCATATTTTCATAGTTGGTGAACTTGCAAAATACACATTACTATAAACAGTGAAAATATTTGTAGCAAATAGAATCAGAATTCCACTGAAAAACTCTAAAAGTATATTTTCTCTGTAAAAGTCCTTAGCCCAACACAATAGCCATTAATTTATTTATTATATCTGACCACATTGACTAAAGTCTAGGGGAAGTGAGGAGAACAATAATGAAGAATTGGATAATGAAAAGGTTCCTCTGGTCATGGAGATATATTGTCCATAATAGTAGCTAACATAATGGAGCCCTATATGCCATGCACTGTTTTAAGTGCTTTACATGTACCTGTTCTCTGAGGCATGCACCATCGTTATCCTCATCTTACAGCTGAGAGAACTGAGGCCATAGGTTATAAGTAGCATGTCTGAGTGACCTAGCCAATATGAGGCTGACCTAGAGTTTGAGCTCAGTCACTCAGATTTCCTGAGACCTCTCTCTTAACCTGCTGTCTACTCAGTAATAATTTCAAGCCTTAATTTAATTTTAATTACCTTGAATATATTTTACATAGAGCTTAGTAGGTGAGCTCAGCCAGAGGCAATCAATATATTTCACGCCTGAAATATATATATTTTATATGAAAACTCACAAACATCAGACTAAAGTTCAACAGACTTGGATGATGAGCTAGAATGACCTTAAGTCATTCTGAGTAGGCTATATAACTTTTTTAAACCTCTGTTTTCTCAAGTGTATAACGAGGGAAGTAATAGCCCTCTCTTATTGGGGTATTCTGCAAATTAAATGAAGTACTAACAGTGGGCACACAGGAAGTGCCCAGTAAATAGTAAGTAGCTGTGACTTTGTGCGCGCGCGTGTTATTATCTCATGCTAAATGGCTCCATTTTAAATGGCAGTCTTTTATTTATTTTTTTTTTTAATTTTTTTTTCAACGTTTATTTATTTTTGGGACAGAGAGAGACAGAGCATGAACGGGGGAGGGTCAGAGAGAGAGGGAGACACAGAATCAGAAACAGGCTCCAGGCTCTGAGCCATCAGCCCAGAGCCCGACGCGGGGCTCGAACTCACGGACGGCGAGATCGTGACCTGGCTGAAGTCGGACGCTTAACCGACTGCGCCACCCAGGCGCCCCTAAATGGCAGTCTTTTGAATTCATCTACTCTATTTTGAAATTTCAGTTTCATTTAGTTCCTTGCAGTGAAGATATGGAATGGAGAAAGCCCATCGGCTTTCAAGAACAGTTCTTCCTAAAAAAACATCTATTTCTAAATTTGCAAATGTGGGAATGTTTGTAGAGGTTTCAGCTTTTTCAAATCCTTTTGTAAAAAGTCATGTGTTTCCTGTGCATATTCTCATACACAAAATTACTTTTCATTTCTTTATAACTGACACTTCTATCTTTATTCGTGGACACTTTTCTCAAAGGACGAAATAGTTACTCCATAAGTGTTACTGTCACAAGATGAGTAGAAAAACCATAAAATTACACTGAGATGCAGATACCAAGGATTTGTTTTCTGACTTATATCTGTGCCTTAGCAAAGCTAATATAGCAAGACATGACTTTTCAGGTTAGTGGGAAAAAGTAGGCATTCAAGAGTGTTAAATCTTCAACTACCACAAACCTAGAGAACTTTCTATAAGTTTAGTGCTATTAAAATAATGGTAACCCTAGTGTATGATTGTAGTTTTAGCACAGCACTATTATTCAAAGTAAATAACATTCTATTTTTTTTTTTCAACGTTTATTTATTTTTGGGACAGAGAGAGACAGAGCATGAACGGGGGAGGGGCAGAGAGAGAGGGAGACACAGAATCGGAAACAGGCTCCAGGCTCTGAGCCATCAGCCCAGAGCCCGACGCGGGGCTCAAACTCACGGACCGCGAGATCGTGACCTGGCTGAAGTCGGACGCCTAACCGACTGCGCCACCCAGGCGCCCCAATAACATTCTATTTTTAAGTAGAGATGATATATGTGATCTATTTCTAAAACTTTTTTTCAGAGTGTTACGTGTAACAGAACCTGAAAGGCATTTTGCCAATATTTTCCCTAAAAGACAATGTCTTTATAAAGGAAATAAAATATATATGATTATAATTAATTAATGCACAGCTCCTAAAAAAGTTACTTCTGGCACTAACTACCTGTTATTCAAGAAATCCTTTGGCTTTTTAGTTTTCCTCTTAAACAGGAAGTCATATTTTCATAATGATAAACAAGTACAATTCCCCAAAGATTTAAAGCCAGTTCAAAAAGGTCAGATGGGTTCTAATATTGGCAAAATCATATTTTCCAGATGCAGTTTCACAAATTTAATGGTTGCCTTTTTTCTTTTTTTTTCTTTTTTATAAATAGAAATCCCTTCGCCTATCAGTATCCAAATAAGTGATATTATAGTAAGCAATTTAAATATCTAGTTTTAATGGTATAGTATTAACCCCATTAGAAAAATGCTATGCATAGAGCCATCTCAGTGATCTATTTGGAAAGCTTAAGTTAAAAAAAAAAAAAAAAGAAAAAATCCAGGTTTTTCTTATGCTTTCAAATTTGCTTGTGCAAACTTTCCTAAATTCTCTGTTAATATATTAGGTCTTTATTTCACTTTTTCCTTAATCATTTTGGTGACTGGTTTTTTTGTCCTGTCACTCTAGGATGTGAGATGAATTAGAAATAAATATGTCGTGTGAAAGCTTTAGATTATGAGGTGTAGTTTCATGTTATTTCTCAAACTTGGCATTATATATTACGTGTTGTATTACATTGATTTAAAATATAAACTTGCCTTTGTTTGATCTACCCATGTTTCATGTAATTCTTATGGATGTGCCACAAAAAATGGTCTACAACATATTCATTAAAATTTTTGACATGTTTTTATTAGGAAAATAGTTATTTTTCCTGAACATTCATGAGAGTGTGCCTTTTTTATTTGGGCAAGGAGAAAATTATTCTCAGCATTGCATCAAGGTTGTGTTGAATAATTTGCTGGGCATTTAAATTTCCCTTTACTTCTTTAGCTCCTGTTTAGTCCTTAACCTCTTGAAATGTAGCCATTTCCCTTTTGCAGCGCAGCTGCTCTTACTGAGATCACCTGTGATGTCCTGCTTGCCACAGTCCATAGTCTTCGTCTTTCCCTACTTCCGGCCAGTAATTGCCCTTACCAATTCCTCTTTCTTTTCTGAAGAAGAAAATAAATGCGTCTTCCTATTTTTTATCCTACTCTTATGGCTATTGCTTCCCAATTTGATCCATTGGATTGTCTTCCTCTGCAGCCTGCTGAATGCTCATTTTGCATAGAATTTTCTTCAGCACTATTTTTTTTTTTTTTTTTTTTTTTGGCCAGGGTGTGAGGGCTTCTTTTTTAAACTTAAGCAAACTCAACTTTATTATTTTTCTAGGGTATAAGTGACCACATACATTCCCATGACTCCCAGTTTTGATCTTCATCTTACATTTCTATCTTTAACTCTAATTTTATATGCCAAACTGTTAGTTGGAATTCACTAACTAGAATGTGCTTCAAGATTCAACAAATCTAAAATAAATTTAGCACCATGCTTCCCAAACCTAACTGTCCTCCCTGACTCTCAATCTCAGTTAATAACCCCACCCAGTCGCTTAAGTGAGAAACTGGAAATCATACTAGACTCATTCTTCCCCAGGGATGATATCCAGTCGCTCATCATATCCTGTTGATCCTACCTATATTTTCTTACCCTTTGCTGCACCTCTGCTGGCCTTCTGTCACCATCTTCATTAAGAAGTGCATCACCAATTGTCTAGACCATTACAATACCTTGTTTCTGGTCTTTCTCACTCTAGTCTTTCCCTTTTCCATTGTTTTCCTTTAAAGACCTTCTTCATTCGGTCCTCACCTCTGTTTGGCATCAACTCCTTTCTATTTCTACTTTGAACTCTCCAAATATTAGATTTCAAGTACTCTTCCCAAGGGGCCATGGTCTGTTAACCACTTTTGCATTGGCACAAGCTCTTTTGCTTCTACTTTTCTGTTCTGTTTCCAGTGCCTACTCACTATTACCTATCTAGCTAGCTTCTGAAAGGGAGCCAATTCACTTCTTTTTCAAGCTGCTCTTATCTTAGGTTTATCTATTGATCTATTGATCAGTCTCTGTAATCTGCTTATTATATGTTGTGTCTAAAGTGGTCTTATGCATCCATTAGAATTTTGTTTAATAAATGTAGTTTTTTTTGGTGCCTACTGTGTGTCTAACAATGTGCTAGGATATTACTAATAGAAATAAATGAATAAGTAGGATTCCTGACCTCAAAAGCTCAGTTTTGTAGGTACATCTTAACTTAATGCACTTAAGGTGCATTATTGTCTCTTCTCCGAAGATTTTTCTAACCTCCTCTTCTCTAACAGCCCAGACTTAGGCAGTTGTCATCATGCATTCAGCAGCTTTGTGGAATTATATTATTCTATTATAATTACATAATATCTTTGCATTAGACTCTAGGTCACTTAGGTTCAGGGACTGTGTCCTTCATCACTCCATTCCTGGCATAAGGGAGCAACTCAGTAGGTAAGGTTTCTTAATGAACAAATTAGTGAAAAACTTTAGAAATGTCTACAGAACTTTCTGAGCCATTTAAATTTATTATATTAAGATATTAATTTTTGATTATGCATACCTTTGTTTTTCCATTTAACATTTTTTTCTTTTAAAGATGCCAATTTAAAATGTACCTAGGGGCGCCGGGGTGGCTCAGTCGGTTGAGCGTCCCACTTTGGCTCAGGTCATGATCTCGCAGTTGGTGATTTCGAGCCCCAAGTCGGGCTCTGGTGCTGACAGCTCAGAGCCTGGAGCCTGCTTCAGATTCTGTGTCCGCCTTTCTCTCCGCCCCACCCCTGCTTGTGCTCTGTCTCTCTCTGTCTTGAAAAATGAATAAACATTAAAAAAAAGTTAAATGTATCTAAATACAATTAGCATTTATTTTCTTTGAAATTGCTCAGTTATGTATTGGAAATGAGCAGTATAATACAGGCAGTCAGTGGAAAGCATGGCCATTTTCTTAAGAAGCTCAGATTCTAATAAAGAAAACAAAGCAACTCTTTACATTATGAATCCGTTAAAATTTCACTTAACTTTTGAGGAATACCTACTATCTGTTAGACACTGTGCTAGAAATTATGGATTTTTAAAGGGTAAGATGGGGTTCCAGACCTTAAGAACTCTATCTTACAAATAAAGAACTAATGCCGCTTATATCCACAATAGAAGGAAAACACCAATTAACAGAATCATTAATTGTTCTTTGTGAACACCTCAATTGTAATACATCTATTTTAATTAAGGCTTTCTACCTAGATCAAAGGTGTTAACATGGCTTCCTGGTGTGAAATGTAAGACTTGTGAAATACTAACCCCTTGCCTTTACTCAAGTCCTATAATTAGAGGAGGACTTCTTACTTAAACAAATAATTAACTTTGATAATGGCAGTGTCAAAACAAATGCTGTGGACACTAGTAATGCTATAATCTTTAATTACATACATACTCAAAACAAATAAAATTTATAGCAAATTATTATCTATAATTATGGAGGGACTTATGCGTGTGTATGTCTGTCTGTCTGTATGTATGTATGTTTGTATATGTATTAAGTAAAATGGCAGACAGGCAGAGTAATGCTGAGTACACAGAATAAATAACTAGAATAATTAGTGACTAGAGTTAAAAAATTCCAGACTGATAAGATTTTAAGTAACCAATGGAATGATCAGAAAACAATTACCAAGGGGCACCTGGGTGGCTCAGTCGGTGGAGCCTCCAACTTTGGCTCAGGTCATGATCTCATGGTTCATGAGTTTGAGCCCCGTGTTGGGCTCTGTGCTGACATCTCAGTCCCTGGAGCCTACTTCAGATTCTGTCTCTCTCTCTTTCTCTGATCCTCCTCTGCTCCCACTTTGTGTCTCACTCTCTCAAAAATAAATAAAAGTAAAAAAAAAATTTAAAGAAAACAATTATCAAGAAAAGAAGGTGGGGGAGGAAGGTAGGGGAATGGATTAAGTAGGTGACAACGTTTAAGAAGTGCACTTGTGGGGCACCTGGGTGGCGCAGTCGGTTAAGCGTCCGACTTCAGCCAGGTCACGATCTCGCGGTCCGTGAGTTCGAGCCCCGCGTCGGGCTCTGGGCTGATGGCTCAGAGCCTGGAGCCTGTTTCTGATTCTGTGTCTCCTTCTCTCTCTGCCCCTCCCCCGTTCATGCTCTGTCTCTCTCTGTCCCAAAAATAAATAAACGTTGAAAAAAAAAATTTTTAAAAAAGAAGTGCACTTGTGAGCTCCTGGGTGGCTCAGTAGGCTAAGCATCTGACTTCGGCTCAGGTCATTATCTCCTGGTTTGTGAGTTCAATCCCTGCATCAGGCTCTGTGCTGACAGCTCAGAGCCTGGAGACTTCTTTGGATTCTGCATGTGTCTCTCTCTCTGCCCCTCCCAAGCTCACACTCTGTCTCTCAAAAATAAATTAAACATTTTAAAAACACCCCTTAAAAAAAAGAAGTGTACTTGTGATGAGCACTGGGTGAAGCATGGAATTGTTGAATCACTATATTGTTACACCTGAAACTAATAAAACATTGTATGTCAACTAACTGGAATTAAAATAAAAACTTAAAAAAAAAAGAAGAGTGCTTACCAGGTAGGAGAGCAATATAAATATACATTTAGAAGTATGGAAATATAGCAAGTACAACTTTGGAGAAAGAAATTACTTGATATATATTCTTGAGACTTGCTGTTCTGTAAGAAATATAACTATGAATGAAGCTTTTATATTAAGTATGTCGGTGCTCATTTGCTTTTAGGTTGGAAAGCAAAGCAAAAAGCCTTAATTTCAGAGAAAATTTATGTTATGATATAGCATGCATGGCTATCAAACCCATTAAAATTTTCTGCCAGAGTATTTTTGTTCATAATTGTAGATATACTAGGAAAAATGCAAGGTGTGTCACAAACTTTAATATCTATCATTGAAAAATGGACAGCCATTCGGGTAGTGAAATATTAGATGTGTGTGTGATGAGTAGAATGCAGAACCTGAAAAAAATAGATAAAAGGTTAATATTTATAACAACACTGTGTAACATTCTTGTAAATTTGATGTTCCTTGAGAAACCATTTTTTTAAAGGGGGAAGTTTTATTAAATAGATGAAAATACCTTTTTAAAAATAGACTTAGATAAAGACTGAGGTAACTCATTTTATGAAGGAATATTACAAAAGCCAAATTCTCTGTTTGTTTTTTTTTTATTTCTGGTATTAAAACTACAATAAGAAGTGTGGCAGTGGTTATAGTCCTGTTTCTACTGTTACAAATCCAGTGCAATTTGGAGTACCTCTAGCTAACTGACGAAGTTAAAGTGATATTCAATATTTCCTGTGGATTCATGTTAATTTGTAGTTTCAATTTGTTACCATTCACAGCAGAACAATTTCCTCACCAGGTTTCCTCATTGAAAACAATTCTCAATTTGCCAGAGCTCCTACCACACAATCTTTAGAAGTACAGAGGCAGAATTGATTTTCAATAAAAGAAGCAGATTACATCCTTGTACAATGCCCATTATCTCTAAAAAAATCTTTAGCTTATGATAATATGGGTTCTAATTACCTCATTACTCTTAGTTGCAATTGTTTACCATGAAGTACCTAGATATTTCTCCTCTTGTCCAAGAGAACAGAGAGCTCATCTGATACTTGTTTTCCTGACCACAGTTCAGCTCCTGGAAACTGACTGTTAGAAAACTAAAATGGTGACCAAAACAGATAAGAATAAGTGAAACTTAAAAAAAAAAAATGGAGTGAAAGATATTGCCTTAGAACTTCATTTACTGACTTTTAGAATCTGTCCAAATGATTAAAAAAGGTGGAATTGGGGGAATGAAATATCAGCAATGAAAAAAGGAATAGTAGCAACAATTCAGCTGGTTGCTACTATTTCCTATTAAACATCAAAGCATGTTGTTGTTTTTTTCAGATATTTATATCAAATATAAAGATGACTTTGGGAACTGACAACTTCTTTTCTTAAGGTGTCAGCACTTTGTTATGATAAATAAGTAGATAAAATTCCATCAAATATCAATAAATGCTCTTATTTTTCATAGGAAAAAATGGAAACTCATTTCTCACTGCAGATCAATAGCATTCTTTATCTAGTAGGACTGGATTCTTCCTTGAATCTGACCATGTCTCATTGTTTCCTGGAAGATACTGTTATTTTTTTGATCCCCTTGCCCGGGGGAAGGCAAACAAACAAGTCAATAATGCTTTTTGCCCGACACTGACTTTGTTTAGAGTGCTATATATCAAATTTCTTAAATGTGTTGTGTGTCTTAAACATAGAGATGGAAAAAAAAAGGCAAACTCGAGTAAAGTCACAGATGTGTATCTGTGCCTTCCACACTATCTGAAGAGCCCTCAAATTTATGGACCCGAGACACAAAAAACTTCCATGCTGTTCCGCCATCTTGGCTCCTCCTGCAGAGCCCTCAAATTTAATTACCTCTGTAGAAAATGATGCACAACAATCATTGGTCATTTGGGTCACTATCTTCCCTTCAGAGCTGCTCCTGGAGTGGCTGAACCACTTTGGAAGAACGGAGAGAGTTGAACAGGAACCAGCAATTGAACTACCCTACTGTCTGTTAGGCTTCTAGTTATAATCTCTGGAGAGCTATCTTTTTGTACTTGTAGTCAGTTGCATTTTATAGCAGAAAAGATTGAATTTGGGTAATTTTTACAGATAAACTAAGTGTTTAAACGGGTTTACTTATTAGAAGGACCATCTGTGCCCACTTTACATGCACGCAAACACACACACACACACACACATATACGTGTATATATACATACATATTTTTTCTATAAACTATATACCTCTTCCTATCCCCAAAAGTGAGTGGCAAATTAAAGCTTTTTTAGGGATTCTTCTGGCAGCCTACATATTCCAAGATGTAATCTCTATCTGTAATTGTAAAATGTTCAGCAAGTTATTATTCAGAAATCAGCAGTTATCAGTCTTGCTTTACCACTTTTGCTAAACTTGTTTATACTGTGGCTTAGATTTTCAAGACATTTCCAATTCGAGTAAAAATCCCATATTTTGTGTGTATTGTGCAAACTTTGTGAAAGATGATGGTCAATATTATGTGTAAGTTGGGTACAGTTTTTCAGGAAGGAGATATTCCAAGATCCCACCACATTTGCTACAACTGGGAAATAATGTAGAAGATGTGAAAATGACCTGTCTGAAGCCACTTTTTATAGCAATGTAACAGACAAGTTGAGAATCACCATAGAAAACCTTAGACCATAAATCTTATATTCTATCAAATGCATTGCCAAAATGCAATGCAGGAGAGCAATCTAAAGTTGAAGTGTACTTCCCAACAGTCACAAAATCCTCTTTTCTCTCTTTAGGCTGGGTAGGATCTTGCTCTAAAAGTTTCAACAAATACAGAGAAAAGGCAGAGACAAAAACTCCTGAACTCCTACAACCACAAATGACCTCCTACAAATTTATTAATTAGTATTATTAATAATATGAAACAGTATCATGCTTAAATTACACCCCCCCCAAAAGCATAAAATTTAATGATAAATGAAACAAAAGAAAAATAAGCAAACAAATGAACAAAAAACTTTGGACCTGACCTATTAAGGTAGATAGAACTAGACATGAGATATTTTTCTTGTTACTGTAATTTTCAAAATGATAACGAGCTATATAATTACAGAACAAGACATGAGTTGAAAAATATTGAATTATAATTATTTATATATATATAATTACATACCAAGAAAACCAAACTACTAGAATTAAAATGAGTTCATTAAATAAACTGATACAAAATAAATATATTAAACTTCCTTAATAAGTCCCTTGAAAGCTAGCATAATCAGTTTTAAAATACAATTAAATAAAATTTAAATCAAAGCATATATACTTACCAAGAAATGTGCAGAACATACATGAAAAGAAAATTCTACTGAGGAATATAAAAAGAAGACACTAGAAAAGCATTATGTGGCCTTGGGATATTTGTAAATTTTCTTCAAATTAAGCTGTGTATTTTATGCAATAGCAATCAAAATTGCAAAGTTTTTTTTTCTTGAAAAATTTGTGAAATATACTTAGAAAAATAAGTGGATAAAAATACCCAGTAAAATTCTGAAAAATATAATGAAGGCACTAACCTTATCAAATATTAAATTATAATTTCAGCTACATTGATTGACAATGTGGTAAGACTCCAAGAATAGACTAATCAATGAAACAGAACAGTCTCCATAAATTGATAGGAAAATTAGTATCTGACAAAAGTAGCTTTCTGAATCATTGGGCAAAGTTTTGGTTATTAAAAAAAAAAGAAGTGAAAAGCAATTGGATATCTAGTTGAGAACCAAAATAAATAAAACAAATAGAGCTCTAAGTCATACCTTAGATCAACATGAATTCTAAATGTATTAAAGAAGTAATATAAGTACTAGAAGAAATATTAGGTAAGTATTTTAACAACTTTGGCATTACAAAGCCCTCTAAGCACATATCAATGGTAGATTACGTAGAATATATAGTCATATATTCAATTAAATAAAAATTAAAACATAGTATGTTATAAATACACTATGAAGAATTAGAGAAATGTGGTTAGAGATATATATTTGTAAGACATCAATACTTTAATGTTCTTAGTTACAAACAACAGAAAATGACTGATTAACATAAGCAGAAAAGTAATTTGGGGAGCTGCTCAAAGAACCAATAGGAAGGCTTGAGAGGTAGGTTTGAATCAGTAAGCAGCAAGGTAGGACAGGTATAGCCAAGGTCCTATACAGGAGCAGCATCTTATCAGCAAGTGGTCATTGTGAAACTTTGAGACCTTTTACTCTACCAATGTCATCTCATATTATCTCTTACAGACTCTGTCTTTCATCACTTCCTCTAGATTCAACATTCCCAGCAAAAGTATCTGATTGGCCATCCTTAGATCATGTGCCTCTGTTCTACTTGCCAGAAGATGGAGAGAGAAAATGTTATTTCCCATTTAACTTCCAGAGTGCAAAGCAGAACGGAATTCTCCCAATTAGAAAGGGAATTTCTTTGCTGGGCAGTCCAATTATTTTCTACTAAAACATAAAATCCTTTACATTTAAATACCTTTTAAGAATTAAGTAAGAAAAGAACAAATACTCCAACAACAAAAATGAGCAAATAACATTAAAGTGCAATGTGGAAGTAGAAATACTTCTACTTCTCAATCCAATAATGCAAATTATTGAAACAAGTAAAATATGCAAAGAAATTATCAACCAAAATTATAAAAGTTTAGAAATATCCAGTGCTGGTGAGAATGTGAGGCTATGGACACTTTGATATGGTTGTGTTACTGGCAATATAAATTAATATAACTTTCTATAGAATATTCTCAACTATATTTCCAGCAGAATGTAAGCTCCATGAGTGCTGCCATTCTCTTCTGTTTTGTTTACTGCCATGTTCACAAGGCCTATAATAGTGCTTGGCACATTGTAATTTCCATAAATTAGTTCTATAAATGCTGTTCAATAAATTAATATCAACATTTAACTTCCACATAGTCTTTTGCTATACAGTTCCACCTCTGAATATTTACCCTAAGGATGTAAATATCTGAATGTTCAACAATCACTTACTGGCTAAATATACTATGGTCTTGGGGTGTCTGGGTGGCTCAGTCGGTTAAGCATCCTACTCAATTTCGGCTCAGGTCATGATCTCACAGTTCGTGAGTTCAGGCCCCACATCAGGCTCTGTGTTGATAGTGTGGAGCCTGCTTGGGATTCTCTCCCTCTTTCTCTGCCTCTCCCCTGTTATCTCTCTCTCTCTCTCTCTCTCTCTCTCTCTCTCTCAAAAGAAAATAAAAACATTGTAAAAAATTTAACAAATCTATACGGTCTTCACATACAATGGAATATTAAATATTAGTTTTAAAAATACACATGTATGTGTATTAACATGAAATCATGTTCATGACCCGTTACTGAGTGCAAAAAAAGCAGTTTGCAAAATGATATCTTATTTGTTCAAATTTTTAATTTTTTCAAAAGGAAAGGCCATCTCTATAGGTGATACCTGTGTGGACAAAAGCTTGCTAATTATATACCAAAATGGTAACAGTGGCTCATCCTTTATCCCTTCCCTTCTCGTCTTTTTTTGGAATAATTCAGTCCAAAAGCCTTTGGGTGGGACCTCCATGAGAGGGAGGGGTTGCCATGGACATTGTCATTTTCAGTAGTTGCATCCTCCATGATTAGACTTTACCACAAACCAGTACTTTTGATTTTTCCAGGGTCATTCACCCTAGTTCCCTGATCTAAAAATTCCTTGTGATGTACAATGTAATTACTGTTCTAGTTGTTACTGCCTGACACCTCCCCGTCCCCCCACCCCCAGATATGCCGACTTTGTTCCCTATCAGCTTAAATACCATGGTCAGTTGTTTAATCACTCCCTCACATACATCCTCAGTTCTCTCCTGTCATCCTCTCTTGGAACTCATCCTTTTGTTGGAGTCACTAGTAAAATACTAAATAAATGAACTATATTATGTTAAGTAATGTTAGCAGCTATGGAGAAACATAAAACATAAAAGAGGAACACTCTATTCCTAGGGTGTTGCATGCCTAGAATGTTCAAGGGCCAGGGAGGACAACAGTGTGGCTATATCAGAGTAATGGGATGACCTCAAAGAGGTACAGATAGCCACATATGTAAGGCCTAAATTTAACACCTAAAATCTTAACCACTTTTAATTTTTTGGCATATTTTCATCTAGTTTTGTTCCCTACATAAATTATCTTCCATAGTTAGGATTAACGCCACATATTTAAATTTTTTTGCATTAGGCCTTTTTAATATTTTCCTTTTAGCATGAACATTTTCCAATGGCATGACCATTCCAACACATTTTAAGTTACACCATAATATACTATTATATACTACATTTACTACCTTCCAAAAGATAGTGGATAAGGAAGCACAGGCTGATGATTCTGCAACTCAGCATTGGTTTTTTTATTCCTGATTCTCACAACTCATGGAACAGTGCTTGCCTCATTTCCACGACTGCACCTCTTCCCTATTCCTTTTAGTTTACCTAGCCCATACCAGAGTCTGTATCTTGATAAGGTTCCTCTTTTCCTATTTTTTGGGCCCCAAACCTCTGGAGTTCTCAGCTTTGTGGTTTTAAAAAAAACAAAACAAAGCAAAACAACAAAACATAAAACAAAAAATATCCACTATCTTCAGACCTATTTCTTACAGGTAACATAAAGGATTCATATTTTTAAAATGGTTTCATATTAATACTTCACAAGTCTATGATAAATAGTACATCAGCACATAGCCAAACTTTAATTTCCCAATTGCAGAATGGCAACATAAGACATTTGGAGCAAAACAAAAAAATGTATGGTTTCTATTAGTGCGTTTGACACACAATTTGCAAATAACTCAACTCACCTAAACAGGGAAACATAGGCCATACTGAAGACCTTATTAGTTCATTATGACTCTACTATCTCAGAAGGAATGCATGACGTCCTCTGGCCCACGCAGCAGCTATATGGCTAGAAACTCTCTGAATAGTGGGGAACCCAGAAAGAGAAACATAAAAGAAAGATTGATAGGAAATACGCTAATCAGATGTTTTATCTCTTTTGGGGAGAATTCTAGAGATTATCCCAATTTGAGCCATGGGTGGTGGAGGTAGAAAAGGTAATTTGGATCATCCTGGGGTAGATGTGAAACTCCAAGTATTTAGCACAAGGCTCTGTCAAGAACATCAAATACTGGCTTTCTAGCATAAAGACCCTTGTAGGCCAGCATTTTCCACACACTGCTTTGTTGAATCAGGATTTAAGGACACAACTTGGATGGATATTCTTCCCAAAAGTGACCAAAAGATCTGCATAATCCAATCAGCTTTTATTAAATATTAGCTATATATATGTTGTGACGCTGGAAAAACTTCTCTCCAGTTCCCAAGAACCTGTTTTAACGAAATAACACAATTACTACTACCTGATTTAAAATGGCCATGGATATTAGTTCTATATGTGCCATTATTTAAATAGTGTAACAAAGATCATTGAATTTTCCCAAACCATCACCTGCTTCCTGCCATCTTTATTATTGTGGTTATATATGTGTGTGTGGGCAGGGGGTACGAATTGCTTGAAAAGTAAAATACCATGAATGTAGTCTTTTTCACTACAAATTTCTGTTCAGAAAATGAAATCTCAGGAAGAAACATTTTTATACTGAAACCCAGATAAATTGCATTTTGTCTTTCAAGCTCATAGAAGTGTCTTCCTTAAATCTTCCTCAGCACATCCAGATTATGGCTTCCGGTGGAGCCACCTAATCACACAGTGGGAAGGATACATTAATGGAAGTCAGAAGTATGGCAGTGAATAGACTAATGGAAGCTTTTTAAGAATTCCAAGTACTCTTCATATTAGAACCTTTGTCATAAAGGTGACAATATTAACAATAATAATCCTCTCTAACAAAGGACTAATATCAGATCTGACTCAGTAAGAGCCACTGGTTCCACTCTGTTCTGTCCACGGATGCCCTGATTTCCATTTCTAGCCCTGAGTACATATTGTTCAATTCAATAACCTAAATTTTCACTGGTAAAACAGAACGTCAAAATGAATTCAGTAATTAGCTTCCCTGTTAGGGGGCTCATTTAATTTCAAAGCTAATGCTATCCACATTTCCGTTTCTAATTAATCCAAATATAGAAATGCTATAGTAACCAGACAGTATGTTCTTCGAAGAGCTGAACTCATGACATTGTCATGGCGTCAACAAATGTTCATTAGAGTGGTGATTATAACACACTATTCCAAACAAGTAAGACTATTTCTCATCTTTTTTCTTGAATTTTTTTTTTGCAATTTTAAAACATTTGAGAAATGTGCAACTTCTCCCAGTCTGATTCCTTGAGAAAACTTTTAACCAGTTTGTAAACAGGATAAATGTTTTTATAAGATTCAGAATAGAATATGGGTGGAGATTATTTTCAGATCAGATCCCAGAAATCTAAAGCAGTTATGGAAGGTTTCCTTGAGAAATATTTTAAAAAGGACATGCCTACCTGGTGGGGTAGGATTCCATCCCAGTAACAGCTTTGGCATATGTGAAATTATCTAGTGTTATAAACATTCCTTTAGTTCTTTCTGGGGATGTATATCTATATTCTAACCTTCCAAGTAGTCCAATGTCTGTGGAAGTAGGTAAAGGAAAAAAGGAAAACACTGAAATTTGAAACAGTATCTAATTATTCTCCAGTAGAAAAAAAAAATTGTTAAATGGAATATGGCATTGGCTTGCTCTCTCTCCAGCAGTAAGGAGGATTATTTAAATGTGGAACTCTGCCTAAAGTCACATTTTCAAATAATGTTACCTGCTTTTCCCCAGATGAAGGTGGAGGTTAGAGATTTGTCATTGGGTAAATATATAAATATACAATGATGTGGATATTACATATGTTCATACTTATTAGGAAGCGAATAAAACAAAGATTAATTTATTGATTGCTTGAAGGAGAGTCAAAGTCTTTCTCAACATTCGGGTGAACCTGGAAGACTTCATCTGGAAAACGTCTGATCAATTCACAGAAACAGTAGGCTTGAGACAACCCAAAGAAAAGCGTTAACAGCTACCAGATCAAAAGGAATCACGAACATAGAAAAATGAGAAGAACCAATCAGTGCGATACAGTCTATCTTCTTCCATCAAAATGAGTACTGTTGAGTACAAGGAGATAGGTTGGATCCTCCTGGAGTGGTTGGACTTATGATTAGAAAAACTTTGTAAGAATGATTTTTAAGTGGCTACAATGAGGTTTTCAAGCAAGAATTATACATTAACAGTTTTTTAAAACTTCCAAAACATTGGTCAAGCAATAAGGATGTTTGACCTCTGCTTTCTTGGAAGCAAATCAAAGACAGGCTGTTTCATAAGAACAGAGCACCACCTTGTGTTGGTAAGTCATTACACCTTCCTGGGACACCTAGGGAGGCCCTTGGCATTGTAGTAAATGAGAGCTCTGTCGGTAATGAATGCTACTGAGTAAAATAGGCAGGTGTAACAGCTCCTCAGTTTAAACTCTTACCTAGCCTTATGTATTTAGCTGTGTTTACGTTCTAAGAAAGATAAAGAAAACAAAATAAAAAGATGATGATTTTGACCAAACAAAAACTATTTTTCACCTTTTAAATATAAATGTTTTATTAGGAAAGAATTTTGTTAGCTAAATTCATAGCTGGGAACCTAAGTTGATTTTGCATTTAAAACATTATACTCATTTTTTTTAAACTTGAGCCAGGTTTAATATCAAATCTCAATAAAACAATTTTTTGAGTTTGAAATGACTCAGAAGTGCATTGTTTCCCAAGTAAGTAGTCAACAAATAAGTTATTTAGAAATCATCAAATATTAACTATGTTAAGTTGAAAATAAATCCACCTTAACTATTTCTGATAAAACCATAAGAGAATTTATCAGGTAAGAAAAAACATTAGTCAAGTAGCATTGCAAACCTTCACTTTCCTTGAGTCACTGCTCTAAGGTGAGAAATAGAAGGTGAGAAATTTTTTTTTTATAGAAGGTGAGAAATTTTTGAGTACTGCCACCGATGCCGATGTAAGTTTGCTCATTGTTCAAAATTAAACTGAAATATTAACATAAATTTGTCTGTGGTCGCCCGGTCCTCAGTATTCCTGGGCGGTTGGTTTTGTAAAGTTACAACAGTTTAGTAGCCAAACGATTTTTGCGCATGCGTCGTCGCATTCGGCATGTCTTCAGTTCTTTGGCTACAGGGTCCTGGTCTCAACCCCTTTTAATGTCCCCCAACTGTCTAGAAGACCTCTCATGCTACAGGACTTTCTGCAGTGGTACAAATGGTTTTTGCAGTAATATAAGGTCCACCAGCCACATACGGTCCTTGAGCAATTGAAATGTGGCTAGAGTGACTAAGAGACGAAATTTTAACTTGCATTTAGTTTTACTTAATATCAACTTAAATTTCATAGTCACACATGACTAGTGGCTACTGTATAAACAGGGTAGGTCTACACAAATGCCTTAGGAAAAAACTAGCTGTTGGGGGAATAAATGACAAATTATTCATACATGACATATTAAATGATTTCTACATTTTAAGTGTAGGAAATAATTAAAATTCTAATATTCATATTTTATGCCTTTCCTCAAATATAAGCTGAGAACCCAACTCATCCTTGTGAGAATTTTTTATGGTCTAAACTATTGGGCTAATTTTGTTTCTTTCCTATACTCACCTTCTGCCTTGCATTCTCATATAGTTTTTAAAAAAAAACATTTTGTTTTCTACATCCTGGGCAAAAAAAAAACCATTTTGTTTTATGCATCCTGGATGAGTTCTGAAAGCAATAAATTTAATTATTTGTTTAGAACAACATACTATGTTACCCACCTATGTAAGTAGATTTGGAATTTATGTGAGTAGACTTCAAACTCAATACAATCTTGTCCAAATTTCTAAAATATAGTATGAAGCCCTTATCTCATTAGTTCTTTCTCTCCCTCCATCCTGACCAAGTACTTAAAATAATGCGGTATCTTGAAAACCTTTTTTTTTCTCGATGAAATCCTGCAAGAATATAGGCATACCTTAATATGTTGCATTCAATTCCCAATTTCATTTGCATTTATTCAACAAATATTTATTAAATCTATATTATATGTCAGGCACTCTTCTAGGTACTGGGACAGATATAAAAAATAAACTCTTTTTTATCCTTAAGGTTTGCAGTTTTAGGGCCAGAAAGTAGCTAATTTTAATAGTTATTGAGTATGTAATTCTTCCCACAGCTCTGTGAGGTGCTATTATTCACTTCATTATACAAATGATAAAAATAAGGTTTGAAGATATAAAGTAACTTTTTAAAAGTATTTTAATTGCCAAATGGAAAAGTCAGGATTTGAACTCGTATCCTCTTACTTGCAAGCCAGAAACTGATAAAAGCCATGTTACACTGAATTTTCTATAGATAGTTATTTTAAACAAAACATTATAAGTGCCATAAAAGTTTTGGGGAAATACTGTGAGAGCTCAGATGAGGAAGTCACTAAAGAGAAGACATTTCTCAACCATTCAAGTATACCGAGTATATACTTCTTTGATATATAGAAAAGTGGATTCGAGCATAAGTGAAACAGAATTTTATCTCATAATCAGATCAGTATTTTTCAAGCAATATCTAATTTAACTTAGAGACAAAACAGATCCCCTGATTACACAGAGTAGTATTTGATGCTGTGCAGGAATCCCGGATCATGCCTTTTTATTTTACCTACGGGCTTCTCTGAATCACTAGTTGAATAAATATCCCGAAACATCATCGGTCCTTTGTGTTTAATTGCTAAATATGAAATGAGAGACACTTGCATTATTCTAAGAGAATGGGAATGGGTCATCTCACAGTGACTTTTATATGGGAAGGCGGATGTTTTTATATCTTATTTAAGATGAAACGTATTCTCTTTACCTTTTAGAAACTGAAAAATTCTACACTTTTTAAAAATCTACTTTTTTTTTCTTTTGGTTTTTTTCTAAATATGTAAACAGAGAGCCTTGATATCCAGTTTTTGAGTTGTGATTGTAGAGATGATAACCACCCTTTGTAGGGAAGCCATCTTATTTTCAAACAACTGTATACCTGTGGTCAAATAGGAGAATTCAAAATTGGGTTAGTATGGCTTCATGTCAAAATAGCTAATGTTTATTAAGTTAATGTTTATTGAACCTATTTCTTCTTATGCTTTTTCTGTGAATATTTTCCTTCTTCCTGGATATCTGGGTATTAAAATTTAGGAGATATTAACATTTCATTTTTGTGGGGAGGTTAGTTATGTAGATTGAACCTTAGTATCTCAATGACAGTCCGTGTGGTCAAATTATGTGTGAAAAGAGTGGTGTCCTGGGAAAAACAGCCTAGTTGTGACCTTTAATGGATTTCTTTAGGGGACATTACTAACTCCCTGAGAGTCTTTTAACATCCCAAGAAAGCTCCTCCCTCCCACACCTCAGCAAATGACTGAGACTAGAATTCCATCCCACTGTAGAAGCTTATAACTGAGTCACATGCTATCTACTTTCCCAAGTTAAAAATTAAAAATACATGCACCCCAATGTTTATAGTGGCCCTCTTAACAATAGCCAAATTATGGAAAGAGCCCAAATGTCCACCAACTGATGAATGGATAAAGAAGATGTGTTATGTATATATAATGGAATACTACTCAGCAATGAAAAAGAATGAAATCTTGCCATTGCAACAATGTTGATGGATCTAGAGGGTATGATGCTAAGTGAAATAAGTCAGTCAGAGAAAGACAGATATCATATGATTTTACTCATATGTGGAACTTGAGAAACACATCAGGAGTGCCTGGGTGGCTGAGTTGGTTAAGCATCCGACTTTGGCTCAGGTCATAATCTCGTGGTTCGTGAGTTTGAGCCATTGTTCTGGCTCCATGCTGACAGCTCAGAGCCTGGAGCCTGCTTTGGATTCTGTGTTTCCTCTCTCTGTGCCTCCTTCCCTGCTCGCACTCTATGTCTCTCCCTCTCTATCTCTCTCAAAAATAAACATTAATTTTTTTTTAAAGCACAACAGATGAACATGGGGGAAGGGAAGGAAAAATAAGGTAAAAATGGAGAGGGAGGCAAACCATAAGAGACTCTTAAATACAGAGAACAAACTGAGGGTTGGGATGAGCACTCAGTGTCATACGGAAATGATCAGTCGCTGGGTTCTACTCTCAAAGCCAAAACTACACTATGCCAACTAACTTGAATTTAAGTAAAAAAATAAATAAAAAGAAAGAGATAAAATTAAGGATTGTATAACAACAACAACAAAAAGATACAATGTCCTATACATTGAATCCTGTAAAGCAAAATCATACTGGCCTCTTAGTGAATTAAGCAGCTATCTTTTTGTTGTTTGTTTTGAAATATAATTGAATATATAATATAATTGAATATGATTGAATATAATTTGCAATATAATTTTTTTGAAATATCATTGTATTAGTTTAGGGTGTAACACAGTGATTTTGTAATGATTAGTTAATGTCCATCAATATACATAGTTACAATTTTTTTCCTTGTGATGAGAACTTGTAAAACGAACTCTCTTAACAACTTTCAAATATGCAGTATATTGTTATTGTCAACTATAGTCACCATGCTGTACATCACATCACCAATGTATTTCTTTTATAACTGGAAATTTTTACCTTTTGACCACCTTCACTCATTTTGCACCTCCCACCCCCCCTCCATCTCTTGTCTCCAGCAATCACCAATCTGTTTTCTATAGCTACAAGTTCATTTTTGTTTTTGTTTCTTTTTAAATTTCTGGTAAAATATTCTATTTTGTTTAAACTATTTTATTTCTCTTAGCTTTTATGTTTTGTCATATCAGATTTCATGGCTAGCCGATTATGCTTATGAAGAAGCAGTTTTATACTGTATCTGAAACATCCAAATCACTTCTTCAGCTATCTTTTTTTATTTATTTGTAGTCATCTATGTACTTAATCAGTTTACAAGCTTATACTTCTTGAGCATTTACAGTGTGTCCAGCATTGCGGCAGGACACACAGAAGACATGAGAAACATTGTTTATGTCTGATAGAATTTGCAAGTTTGCTTGGGTGCCACAGTTAACAAATATCATCAATATTGTCAGATAAAATAAAGATAAAAATAGCATTAAGCCAATAAATGTAAGGGGCATTAGAAACATTAGTGTGGGCTCAATATTCTCTTCATAATTTCCTTGTGACATAGGAATTATTTCACTTCATTTTATAGATGAGGAAAGTGAATAGCAGGGAAGCAAAGTGGCTTTTGGGAATTTGACTCCAGCGCTGTTGTTCTTTCCACTGTGTTACCATGTTAGGGATCGCTGGAGGTAGTACTCAAGCGGAATCTCAAAAATGTGTTGGGCTGAAATAAACAGAGGGCAGGAGGGCAGCAATGGAAGCCGAGGATGGAGGGGCACCTGGGTGGCTCAGTCAGTTAAGCGTCTGACTTTGACTCAGGTCATGATCTCGCACTTTGTGGGTTCAAGCCCCATGTCAGGCCCTGTTGCTGACAGCTCAGAGCCTGGAGCCTGCTTCATATTCTGTGTCTCCCTCTCTCTCTGCCCCTCCCCCACTCATATTCTGTCTCTCTTTCTCTCAAAAAAATGAATAAACATTAAAAAAAAAAGAAGCTGGGGATAGGAATGAACATGGCAGATGTGGAGGCTTGCCAGATGAGCCACCGCTTTGTGTTGTGTAGGAAAATGAGTAGGACTTTGAGCCAGAAGCAGAAGGTCTTAGAAGCCATGCATGCTAAGGAGCTGATTCTTTTGTGGTAGGTTACAGAGCAGGGCAATTGCATATTCAAATGACATTTTAGGAAGATTTCTCTTTCTTAGAAATATTTATTTATTTATTTTGAGAGAGAGAGAGAGAGAGAGAGAGAGAGAGAGAGAGAGAGAGAGAGTGAATGGGAGAGGGGCGGGGGAATCTCAAGCAGGTTGTGCCCTGTCAGCACAGAGCCCAACATAGGGCTTGAAGTCATGAACCGTGAGATCATAGTCTGAGCCGAAATCAAGAGTCAGATGCTTAACAGACTGAGTCACCCTGGCGCCCTTAGGAAGATTTCTTTAGTAAGTGAGGCTGGAAGAGAATGGGGAGAAATAGTTGCAATCAGAAGCACAGCTTGTCTAGAAGTTGTAAAGAAAATATTGTAGTGGATACAGGGTAAGACAAGAAACTTCTTTTTATGCTTCTAAACTTTGAGCTTCTGGAATGAGTGGTGTATGTTCACTGTTTATATTTATGCATCCCCGTTTCCTCTCAGTCAGCTCAATGTGGCTTCCATAATCACCATTTCCAATTATTTTTCTCAACAGTAGAGTAGTTTTCAAGTTGTGTTTTTAGTTGTTTAAGTCTTCTCCATCAATATATAAGTGTCATGATGGAAGGAAATTTATCTTCATCTCAGTATTCCTAGAACCTCAAATATATCCTGACACATAGTAGGTGCTCTAGAAGTATGCTTTTGAATTTTTACGTCATTGGCTTTTGTTCAAATCATTATAACATCCTTCAGACGTAATGTGTGGACATATTTGCATAGCAGGATTGGAAATATATATTATATGATACTTAGCAAAGTTGCTCATGAGAGAATTGCATACTGGAATATAACTATGTTTAAAATGATGGTGGCCTAATTCCAATTACTCAGAAGCTGATTAGTCTGCGAATTGTCCACAGGCCCCCTGCTTCTCTTCCTTCTAACTGCTGCCAACTTTTGGCTAATTTTGTGCTCATTAGCACTTCCTCTAGAGCTTGGGCAAGGCAAGGGTGTGACCTTTGAGTCTGTCCATTTTGCTGCTTATTAACAGTTTTGGGGAGGATATGGTGCTATAGAGATTGAACTATTGGCAAATATGAATAAATATATTATTTTGTGTAGATTTTATTTATTCATGTTATTATTCCTACTTTATCCATGACTTATTTGAAAGGTAAATGTGTAATATGAATATAATATACATAATGGTCTCTCTGATCGTGAACATTTGTTGACACATCCATACATATGGATTATAATGGGAATAGATCTTTGAATTCAAAGGTTAAATTCAAGACAGTTGTCATGCCAAAGTTATTCAGTGTGCTAGGGTGTATCTTCTATGTCTCTTAATGTTCAAGGACTTAGACAACCTTGTATCTTCATAATTTTGTTTTCATTTTAATTAATAAGAGTCATCTATATTTTAAGAACCACATATCATATTTTAATGACTTAATTTGAGCACAAACCCATATATCAAAGACCTGTATGGTAATGAAAACATCAAGTGCTGTGATGAATTATAATGAATTGCAAAATACTGTGGAATTAGAAATATCAACAGGATTAGATATTATAGTATTAGACATGAAAAAACAACAAAAAAATAAATTATAGCCATAAATTCAGATTCATTAAGATAAAGTGGAAATATCAATGAAAGACCGTAATATTAATAACATAGATAATATGCTGCAGGACTCATGAGCTTAAAATATACCAAATAGTTACATTTTCTGAAGAAAGACCATAAAAATAGTCAGTTATATGAACATACCAAATTGATAAAATCTGTTCCTCATATAGTACAAATTACTACTGTGTGATCTGGAGTTAGTTTGAATTCGGCACATAAAAAAAAATCCCATTGTTTTAATTAATGCAAGTGTTTGTGTGATGAATACAGAGGTCCAGTAGTATATAGGTACAGAGATCAAGCTGTACTCTTTCACTTTTATCTTTGGGAAGAACACAGATGGAAGTAAAAACACAGGCAATGGTATTATTTACCTTCTTTGAAAAATTAAATTCAAAATGGGTTTAGTCTCAAAATTTTGTTAGATATATGCTAGAGGTACAGCAACATAATGTAAATGAAAATAAAGAGGATAGGAGCTCCTGGGTGGTTCAGTTGGTTGAGGGTCTGACTCTTGATTTTGGCTCAGGTCATGATCTTGACTCAGGTCATCATCTCACAGTTTGTGGGTTCGAGCCCTGTGTTGGGCTCTGTGCAGACAGTGCAGAGTCGGCTTGGGATTCTCTGTCCCCCTCTGTCTCTACCCCTCCCCCACTCACACTCTCTCTCTTTCTCTCTCAGAATAAATAAACATAAAAAAGAGTATAGTTTGACCGAATGGTGAAAATTATAGACTGTTTCTAAAGATGTTTTACTGACTTTGCGAAACTTCCTTTGAATTAATTTCAAATGGGCACTAATAAGTAAAATTAGATCATCTATCAATGTAGTACCTAATAGTGTATTTCCCGGTATAACACAAGTGTACTTGTCTCAAGCTATGTCATGTTTTACTCATAATGTTTTCAAGAATTATTCTTATTAATCAGATTTTATAGTCTCCAAAGTTTATTTAAAGCACAGTAAGATATAAATAAATGTATATACAAATAAATAAGTTTAGCAATACTAAAATTCCAAATTTTAAGTGCATCATTACTGCTGTATTTCTCTCAGCTGCTGCCACTGTGTTGCCATCATATATTCTATTTGTATTAGAAATTCTGGGGGAAGAAACAAGTAATCCAGAAATATATATATATATATATATACATATATATATATGTATGTATATATATATAAGCAATATATATATATGTATATATATATATACATACATATATATATATACATATATATATATATATTTTTTTTTGGCCATGTCTTTTGGCCATTTAAGAACCTGCCAGAGAAGCATTTATGTACCAGTCACTGATTGATGCAGATTTTTATATTTTGTTTTTGTATTTAGTATTCAGAGATGGTTGTAAATAGGACTGGTATTTGAATGCTACCCATCAGTACTAGTTGTTTTTGGATGGCATCTGTTCTGAAGGGTCAATGTCAAATACATACTAGTTGTTAAATATTTTGAATATCATCCTGGTTGCAACTACAGTTTTCCTGGCTTGTGTGCATGAAAGCAGGAATTTTGTCAGTTGATTACTAGCCCTAGAAAACAAACTATTTAAAAAAAAAATCACTGTATGTTCAGTTTACTTAGAAAATAAACCATTGTTTGTATTTTATATATTTCACAAGAACGAGTTTATGATTGACAGAAGGACACCAACATATGCTTTCCAGAGACATACAATTTCTCCAGTAATACAAGATGAAGATACTTTTGCAGAGATTAAGTAGAGCGGGCGTTAACACAGCATGCTCCCAGAGACAAGAGCTGCTTCAGGGGCCCTCAGAGATCCCACAGGGAGTCAGCTCTTAAGGAAACTACCTGTGTGGGGTGAGGCAGCCAGCAGGGGCTAGAAACTCTCCCTGTCTCATTTTTGTCACAGATTTTATATCCTCCTGAGAACTCCCAACTGCAAGGGACTAGCAAAATGCCTGCCTGCCACTGAGTACAAGAGCAAAAGCAACCTTAGCACATTCCTTAGATATTTCTAGGGCCATGTGTAAAATGAGGTCATTTTTCCAGGAGCAGCCTTCAACTGGCCCGAGCTATAAGCCTGTGTGACTCCTCTTGGATTAATATAATATAATATAATATAATATAATATAATATAATATGACATAATAGTATAATAATTTTTATTAGTCAACCTGAATTTTATATTTTGATGATGATTCACTTATTACTCAATTACCTACTTTTCTCAGCTTCTGACCATTGGAAGCTACCAAGTCCTCCTTGATTCCTCTCAGCATCCAAGACAATGACAGATATTTACTCTCCCTGAGCCAATAGCTCCACTTTCTACATATAGAAGACACAACTTTAATTGGTGTATATCACACTCTTTGCTTCAGTTTTGTGTAGCTATTTAGGATTCGATGAACTATTTTTATTTTTTTAATATGAAATTTATTGTCAAATTGGTTTCCATAGAACATCCAGTGCTCATCCCCAACAGGTGCCCTCCTCAATGCCCATCCCCCACCCTCCCCTCCCTCCCACCCCCCAACAACCCTCAGTTTATTCTCAGTTTTTCAGAGTCTCTTATGGTTTGGCTCTCTCACTCTCTAACTTTTTTTTTCCTTCCCCTCCCCCATGGTCTTCTGTTAAGTTACTCGGGATCCACATAAGAGTGAAAACATGGTATCTGTCTTTCTCTGTATGACTTATTTCACTTAGCATAACACTCTCCAGTTCCATCCACGTTGCTACGAAAGGCCATATTTCATTCTTTCTCATTGCCACGTAGTACTCCATTGTGTGTATAAACCACAATTTCTTTATCCATTCATCAGTTGATGGACATTTAGGCTCTTTCCATAATTTGGCTATTGTTGAGAGTGCTGCTATAAACATTGGGGTACAAGTGCCCCTATGCGTCAGCACTCCTGTATCCCTTGGATAAATTCCTAGCAGTGCTATTGCTGGGTCATAGGGTAGATCTATTTTTAATTTTTTGAGGAACCTCCACACTATTTTCCAGAGCGGCTGCACCAGTTTGCATTCCCACCAACAGTGCAAGAGGGTTCCCATTTCTCCACATCCTCTCCAGCGTCTATAGTCTCCTGATTTGTTCATTTTAGCCACTCTGACTAGCATGAGGTGGTTTCTCAGTGTGGTTTTGATTTGTATTTCCCTGATGATGAGTGATGTGGACCAGTTTTTCGTGTGTTGGTTGGCCATCTGGATGTCTTCTTTGGAGAAGTGTCTATTCATGTCTTTTGCCCATTTGTCCACTGGATTATTTATTTTTTGGGAATTGAGTTTGATAAGTTCTTTACAGACTTTGGATACTAACCCTTTACCTGATATGTCATTTGCAAATATATTCCCCATTCTGTTGGTTGCCTTTTAGTTTTGCTCATTGTTTCCTTTGCTGTGCAGAAGATTTTATTTTGATGAGGTCCCAGAAGTTCATTTTTGCTTTTGTTTCCCTTGCCTCCAGAGATATGTTGAGTAAGAAGTTGCTGCGGCCAAGATCAAAGAGGTTTTTGCCTGCTTTCTCCTTGAGGATTTTGATGGCTTCCTGTCTTACATTTGGGTCTTTCATCCATTTTGAGTTTATTTTTGTATATGGTGTAAGAAGGTGGTCTAGTTTCATCCTTCTGCATGTTGCTGTCCGGTTCTCCCAGCACCATTTGTTAAAGAGACTGTCTTTTTTCCATTGGATATTCTTTCCTGCTTTGTCAAAGATGAGTTGGCCATACTTTTGTGGGTCTAGTTCTGGGGTTTCTATTCTATTCCATTGGTCTATGTGTCTGTTTTTGTGCCAATACCATGCTGTCTTGATTACAGCTTTGTAGTAGAGGCTAAACTCTGGGATTGTGATGCCTCCCGCTTTGGTCTTCTTCTTCAATATTACTTTGGCTATTCGGGGCCTTTTGTGGTTCCATACAAATTTGAGGATTCCTTGTTCTAGGTTCGAGAAGAATGCTGGTGCAATTTTGATTGGGATTGCATTGAATGCGTAGATTGCTTTGGGTAGTATTGACATTTTAACAATATTTATTCTTCCAACCCATGAGCATGGAATGTTTTTCCATTTCTTTGTATCTTCTTCAATTTCCTTCATAAGCTTTCTATAGTTTTCAGCATACAGATCTTTTATATCTTTGGTTAGGTTTATTCCTAGGTATTTTATGCTTCTTGGTGCAATTGTGAATGGGATCAGTTTCTTTATTTGCCTTTCTGTTGCTTCATTATTAGTGTATAAGAATGTAACTGATTTCCGTACATTGATTTTGTATCCTGCGACTTTGCTGAATTCCTGTATCAATTCTAGCAGACTTTTGGTGGAGTCTATTGGGTTTTCCATGTATAATATCATGTCATCTGCAAAAAGTGAAAGCTTGACTTCATCTTTGCCAATTTTGATGCCTTTGATTTCCTTTTGTTGTCTGATTGCTGATGCTAGCACTTCCAACACTATGTTAAACAACAGCAGTGAGAGTGGGCATCCCTGTCGTGTTCCTGATCTCAGGCAGAAAGCTCTCAGTTTTTCCCCATTGAGGATGATATTAGCTGTGGGCTTTTCATAAATGGCTTTTATGATGTTTAAGTATGTTCCTTCTATCCCGACTTTCTTGAGGGTTTTTATTAAGAAAGAATGCTGAATTTTGTCAAATGCTTTTTCTGCATCGATTGACAGGATCATATGGTTCTTTTCTTTTCTTTTATTAATGTGATGTATCACATTGATTGATTTTCAAATGTTGAACCAGCCCTATAGCCCAGGAATAAATCCCACTTGATCATGGTGAATAATTCTTTTTATATGCTGTTGAATTTGATTTGCTAGTATCTTATTGAGAATTTTTGTATCCATATTCATCAGGGATATTGGCCTGTAGTTCTCTTTTTTTGCTGGGTCTGTGTCTGGTTTAGGAATCAGAGTAATGCTGGCTTCATAGAATGACTCTGGAAGTTTTCCTTTTCTTTCTATTTTTGGAACAGCTTGACAAGGATAGGTATTATCTCTGCTTTAAATGTCTGGTAGAGGGGCACCTGGGTGGCTCAGTCATTTGCACGTCTGACTTCAGCTCAGGTCATGATCTCATAGCTTGTGAGTTCAAGTCCCACGTTGGGCTTGTGCTGACAGGTTGGAGCCTGGAGCCTGCTTTGGATCCTGTGCCTCCCTCTCTCTCTGCCCCTAACCCACTAGCATTCTGTCTCTGTGTCTCTCAAAAATAAATAAACATTAAAAAAATTTTTTTTAAATGTCTGGTAGAATTCCCCAGGGAAGATATCTGGTCCTGGACTCTTATTTGTTGGGAGATTTTTGATAACTGATTCAATTTCTTCATTGGTTATGGGTCTGTTCAAGTTTTCTATTTCTTTCTGTTTGAGTTTTGGAAGTGTTGTGTGGGTGCTTAGGAATTTGTCCATTTTTTCCAGGTTGTCCAATTTCTTGGCATATAGTTTTTCATAGTATTCCCTGATAATTGCTTGTATTTCTGAGGGATTGGTTGTAATAATTCCATTTTCATTCATGATTTTATCTCTTTGGGTCATCTCCCTTTTCTTTTTGAGAAGCCTGGCTAGAGGTTTACCAATTTGGTTTATTTATTCAAAAAACCAACTCTTGGTTTCATTGATCTGCTCTACAGTTTTTTTAGATTCTATATTGTTTATTTCTGCTCTGGTCTTTATTATTTCTCTTCTTCTGCTGGGTTTGGGGTGTCTTTACTGTTCTGCTTCAATTTCCTTTAGATGTGCTGTTAGATTTTGTATTTGGGATTTTTCTTGTTTCTTGAGATAGGCCTGGATTGCATTGTATTTTCCTCTCAGGACTGCCTTTGCTGCATCCCAAAGCTTTTGGATTGTTGTATTTTCATTTTTGTATGTTTCCGTATATTTTTAAATTTCTTCTCTAATTGCCTGGTTGACCCATTCATTCTTTAGTAGGGTGTTCTTTAACCTCCATGCTTTTGGAGGTTTTCCAGACTTTTTCCTGTGGTTGATGTCAATTTTCATAGCATTGTGGTCTGAAAGTGTGCATGGTATGATCTCAATTCTTGTATACTTATGAAGGGCTGTTTTGTGACCCATTATGTGATCTATCTTGGAGAATGTTCCATGTGCACTTGAGAAGAAACTATATGCTGTTGCTTTGGGAGGCAGAGTTCTAAATATATCTGTCCATCTGATCCAATGTATCATTCAGGGCCCTTGTTTCTTTATTGATCCTGTGTGTGATCCTTTATTGATCCATTGTTGTAAGTGGGGTATTAAAGTCCCCTGCAATTACCACATTCTTATCAATAAGGTTGCTTACGTTTGTGATTAATTGTTTTATATATTTGGGGGCTTCTGTATTCGGTGCATAGACATTTATAATTGTTAGCTCTTCCTGATGGATAGACCCTGTAATTATTATATAATGCCCTTCTTCATCTCTTGTTACAGCCTTTAAAGTCTCATTTGTCTGATACAAGTATGGCCACTCCAGCTTTATTTTGACTTCCAGTAGCATGATAGATAGTTCTCCATCCCTTCACTTTCAATCTGAAGGTGTCCTCAGGCCTAAAATTGGTTGGAGCATTTAGTCCATTTACATTCAGTATTATTATTGAAAGATATGGGTTTAGAGTCATTGTGATGTCTGTAGGTTTCATGCTTGTAGTGATGTCTCTGGTACTTTGTGGTCCTTGCAACATTTCACTCACAGAATCCCCCTTAGGATCTCTTGTAGGGCTGGTTTAGTGGTGATGAATTCCTTCTGCTTTTGTTTGGGAAGACCTTTATCTCTCCTGTTCTGAATGACAGACTTGCTGGATAAAGGATTCTCGGCTGCGTGTTTTTTCTGTTGATCACATTGAAGATTTACTGCCATTCCTTTCTGGCCTGCCAAGTTTCAGTAGATAGGTCTTCCGCTAGTCTTATCGGTCTCCCTTTATATGTTAGAGCGTGTTTATCTCTAGCTGCTTTCAGAATTTTCTCTTTATCCTTGTATTTTGCCAGTTTCACTATGATATGTAGTGCAGAAGATCGATTCCAGTTACGTCTGAAGGGAGTTCTCTGTGCCTCTTGTATTTCAATGCCTTTTTCCTTCCCCAGATCAGGGAGGTTCTCAGCTATGATTTGTTCAAGTACACCTTCAGCCCCTTTCTCCCTCTCTTCCTCTTCTGGAATTCCTATTATATGGATATTGTTCCCTTTGATTGCATCACTTAGTTCTCTAATTCTCCCCTCATACTCCTGGATTTTTTTTATCTCTCTTTTTCTCAGCTTCCTCTTTTTCCATAATTTTATCTTCTAATTCACCTATTCTCTCCTCTGCCTCTTCAATCCGTGCTATGGCCACCTCCATTTTATTTTGCACCTCATTTATAGCATTTTTTAGCTCCTCATGACTATTCTTAGTCCCTTGATCCCTGTAGCAATAGATTCTCTGCTGTCCTCTATGCTTTTTTCAAGCCCAGCGATTAATTTTATGACTATTATTCTAAATTCTTGTTCTATTATATTGCTTAAATCATTTTTGATCAAATAGTTAGCTGTCGCTACTTCCTGGAGTTTCTTTTGAGGAGAGTTCTTCCATTTTGTCATTTTGGGTAGTCCCTATAGTGGCTCCAAACTGCAGGGCACTTCCCCTGTGCTGTCTGGAGTAACTTGTGTTGGTGGGCAGGCCGCAGTCAGACCCGATGGATGTCTGCCCCCAGCCCACCACTGGGGCCACAGTCAGACTGGTGTGTACCTTATCTTCCCCTCTTCCAGGGGCAGGACTCACTGTGGAGTGGTGTGGTCCCTGTCTGGGCTACTTTCACACTTCCAGGCTTGTGGTGCTGCTTCGATGGGATCTGGCATATTTGCCAGGGTGGATCCACAAGGTGCAAAAAGTCCAGAGGGGAAGGCTTAGCTCGCTTTGCCATTGGCAGTCCCCTGTGGGAGGTCCCTGCATCACTGGGAGGGAGGCAGGCCCATCAGAGGGATGGATCCACAGAAGCACAGCATTGGGCATTTGCACAGTGTAAGCAAGTTCGGTGACTGGAGCTTGTTCCCTTTGGAATTTCGGCTGAGGGATGGGAGAGGGAGATGGCACCTGCCAGCGCCTTTGTTCCCTGCCAAGCTGATCTCTGTCTTCTGAGACTCAACAACTCTCCCTCCCAGCGTCCTCTCACCCTCATGCTCTCTAAGCAGAGCTGTTGACTTTTAACGTTCCAGATGTTAATTAAGTCCTGCTGGCTTTCAGAACTGATGGAGTCTGGCCCCTCTGGTTTTGGAAGCCAGACTTCGGGGGCTCTGCCTTATCCGGCAGGCTGCCCCTCCACTGCCCCGGCTCCCTCCCGCCAGTCTGTGTAGTGCACACCGCCTCTCCTCCCTTCCTACCCTCTTCCGTGGGCCTCTTGTCTACGCTTGGCTCCAGAGAGTCCATTCCGCTAGTCTTCTGGCAGGTTTCTGGGTTATTTAGGCAGATGTGGGTGGAATCTAAGCAATCAACAGGACGAGGTAAGCCCAGCATCCTCCTACACTGCCATCTTCTTCAAATGAACCTTTTTTTATTTGTGATATGAACTGTGGTGAAGACAGTGATTCTCATTGCCACAGGAGCTGTCTGTTCTGTAGTCTTATAGGATGGGAGACTTTATCATGTTGACCAACCTAGGAAAAACACACCACAAGATACTCGCTCACTCACTCACTCAGTCACACATCTCTAGGTATAATAGCATCCACAGAAATCATCTTCTAGTTATGAAGCATTCTCCATTCCTGATAATTTTCTTTAAAAACTAATACCCCATATATGGCCATTCAGTAACTTCTGTCTGCCTTATGCTTAGCATGAAGTTGTGAAGAGATAAAAAAGCATTCACAACCTTTCTCAGAGTACTAACACAACACAAAGGCAAATAAGCCCAGGCTATATAATGGATCCATTATACATAGGATATTCAGTAATCCAATTTAAGGACATATATTAACCCAATACGCCAAAATACCTGCTTCTTCTTCACTCTGAAGAGCACAAGTGTTGTTTGCACATACAGTTGGAAGGAGACTGGTTGTTTTCTGCTGCATTCATCTTTACAAGGCACACAGAGAAAAAGATTTATAGTTCCAAGATGTAAATACTTTGATTTTTCTTTTTCAAATATTAACCTGGGATAAGAAGAATCTGCAAAAGCTAGAATAAATACAGCATATTAAATAAACTTGCTTTTAAAATGTATATCAAGTTACTCTATGTTTTTTTTGAGTTTTGTGCTTGTGTGTGTGTGTGTGTGTGTTTAATTACAAAGCAATGCATGCTTAGGGATATAAGAGAGAGGGGAAAAAATCACGAATCATCCCAGCCTGTCCCATTAGCCCCTAAATCCCACCCTCAAATATAACTAACCTTAATGTTGTCCTTCCACATCATTGTCTAAGCTTATACAAGCTTTATTCATATATATATATATATATATATATATATATATATATATATTTTCTTTTTCATCTTCTTTTGTTAGGCAAATATAAGATTCTATTAGAGAAATTACTATGAAACTACCTTTTTATTTAATATAATAAATAGGTATTTATTTATCACCCTTGCAAGTCATTATCAGAGCACTGACTTCCTTTCAAACAGCTATATAATATTCCATGCATGACCTGGAAGATATTCAACCATTTTCCTATAAGTGCACATAATGGCTTTTGTGGTTATTGTTATTTTCCAGTATTTATGACACTCAAGCAAAACTACAATAAATAACGGCCTCCATATATCCTTGGGCATGGCAGCACTGCTGTTTCTAGAATAGATTCCCACAAGTGCAACTACTGGGTCAAAGCATGCATATATATGTCTTGTTTTCCTTTATAATGCTATATTGTTTTATAAAGAGGTTTTGTTTGTTTTTTATGAACTCATACTAGATATTATAGTTCTTTTAATTTTCGTTAATTCAATAGGTGAAAAAATGGTACAGTGTATTTTTTAAATCTGTATTTTCCTGATTGCTAGTGAGATTGAGACAGCATTATTTTATGCTGACCGTCCATGTGCATTTCTTCTTCTGTGAATGGTTTCCTTATCAATCTGTAAGCACTTGTGTAACTCTATAGCTATTAACCTTTTGTTATATGTGTTTCAGATATTTTATTTATGGCTTTGTGATTTGTACTTTTTAATTCTTATATAGTCATATATATTCTTCATACTTTTATTTTTAAGTTTCATCATTTGCTTTAAGGTTTTCTTTATTCTGAGTTAAAAAAATACTTCCTAATACTTTTCTAATATTCTTTTTTTAATTCTCTGTTAGAACATTTTATTGAAAACTGAAAAGAGAGAGAGTGAGTAGGGGAGTGAGTACAGAAACAGAGGGAGAGAGAGAATCCTAAGCAGGACCCATGTGACCAGTGTCTTGAAATACGATTAGTATGTGCCACCAAGCATCACATGATCACACCTGAGCCAGTGGTTCTTCTCTCTCTCTCTTTCTCCCTGCAGGATTGTGGATGATCAGTCTCCCATGCTCTGATGCTTGGTCTCAGTCGGTGGTGTTTGGCAGAAATCAGTGATTTTTCAGAATGTTGGAATGTGCCCATAACTGGCACTAGTGTATTTTTTGTCACTTCAAAGCACCTATGGACAGTCCTTTGCTCTTCCATACAAGAGTAAGCTTAGGAAGGCTGTTGCTACATTCTAGGTGATTAGATAGGTTCCTTGTTAAAGTTGCATGAAAAGAAAAAGATTCCATCGAGCCAATAGATAGTGATTCTGTTAGTGATAGTGAAAGTTGTCTTACACAACAACCCTCCTTTCTCTTGTCTCTCTCACAGAACCATTTTCACAGGTAAATGCAGGTTAATTTCTTTTCCTTTGTATTTTGTATTTTCCTTATTTTTTTGTATTATATTGTGGTATTGTAATCATTTTTATATGAATATTTTTGGGCTGTGGGATGAATCATCTGAGTTGCCATTATTTCTTAGAGGGAAATTTTTTTTGATAGACAAGTGCTTTAGATTACAAGCATGTTTCTGGAACGAATTATGCTGCATACCAAGGTTTTACTGTATTTTTATTTTTCTGTGTGAATTTTAGTATAATTCTGTCAACTTTAATGTAATTTTATTTGGAATTATACTATACCAATGGTTACACACACACACATATACACATATCTTAAATTCTTTACATGCTTATATTTTTAAGTGAAATTTTATGTTTTTTTTCTCATAGGTCCTATACCTTATTTTTATGAAATTTTCCCTGAACTTTTTGATATTTTTGTTTGCTTGTATAAATAGAGTTCTATTCCCATTTCCTAGGTGTGATGTTTTATTTTAAGTTGGTCTCAGAGCAGTTTGCACCAGCTTGTAAGTTTATTGAACACAGCAATATCGGTGTGCTGCATCTGCTTGGATGCAATGCCCGTGGGCTCTACTACAGGGGCTAGTCACATAGCATTGATGTGCCTGCCTGATCAGTGAAGTAAGTATAAGACGAGCTGAGATTGCATTTTGAGCTCCTGATTTCAAGGTGTTCCATACACATGTGGGAGGTTCTTGATCCAAGAGAGAAAGCACATCCAGGATGGCCCTGCAGACGAAGGACCATTGGGGCCTGTACTAGACCTCTCTGGACCCCTTGCTGTGAGGCAGTCTTTGGCTCTGATGCATATCCTTAAATAGTGATATTACACTTATATGCTTTTCCTGCAATAAAGTGCAGATTTGTAAACATTGTGGTTGAGTCCTGTGAGTCTTCTTAGTGCCTTCTTTGGTTTTCTTTGGTATCTGATTACCTTAAGCATATTTTTGTACTGGTTTGAAAATACACTTATACATACATATGCACATCACTAGCTTCTTTACTGGCTAAGTTACTTATCTTCTTACTCCATTATATGCTGACTTCTGCTCTTTCATATTCTTGAAATACACTATGGTTGTGACAAGAACCAAGGGTTAAAAAGGCTGTTGCCAAGATAAAATATCAAAGTATCTTTCTGAAGTTGGGAAGATAAATTTGTGTTTAATATACCGTAACACCGTGTACTACTAGGGTAATACCACTAGTCCATTTTGGAAATGGCTTTTGTAGTGACAAGGTCAAAGAACATATTTCTGGAGACTCAGAGAGATGCACTGGTGTTCTACCCCCTACCAGGCAGTTCTCCAGTGAAGTTCTCCATGAACAAAGTCTTCTTGCTCTGGTCATTAAAACAGTGCCAAAGTACTAACACATATGAGGCTGTTGGCTAATATTTCAGTTATTTTCTTTCTGAGTAACATTCCTCATCATTTGAAACTTAGATACAGTCATGTGATTGATTTGTTTTCTCCAACGAAATATAGGGCATTATTTTCCAAGTTTCCTCTGAAGATAATAGAAGCACATGACTAGATGAAATCTCTTTGGGCCTGAGTTCCTGAGTAATTGTAGTAAACAGTAGTCCTCAAGTGATTGCTGGACATGAAACGTAAGCAAGAAATAAACTTTGTATGTTAAGCCACAGACAGGTGTTTGTTACTGCAGCATAACCCAGCCTATCTAGCTAATCTAGGGTATTCCTGTCTCATATCTGCCTTTTAGTATATACTGAACTTCTGGGCTCTGCTTTATATAAATTCTAGGAGAGATTATTTGTTGAAAGATTCTTTTATAAACACTCCTCTTTGCTTTTCTTTTACCATTTCTTTTTTTACTCTTGGATTTGAAACATCATTGCAAATTGTGTTTTATCTGTTTTTTATATTGTGTAACTAGAAAAGATTCTTCCCTAAAACCCGTGTATTGTATTCTAAGGTTAGAATGGAATATATATTCCTTCAAGGAGCCATTTATTTCTTGATTTTTCTGCAGTGATGTGGTAACTATGTTTTCAATCAATGCCCTACTTCAGTGGTTACTGGTTACACCCATTTTTGCACGATTACAAGAGGAACACAAGCAACAATAATTTTGAAATTCATTACAATGCCAGGGTTTATATGCTCTCATTAAGCATTAATTGGTAGTTGATGGCTATTGCTATTTTTAACACCATTAGTTCATAGCAATATAATTAGTAACGCTAAGTACAGGAACCACATTAATAGCATTACTAATTGTAAATCTGGAGATAGAAACACAACATGACTGGTTAATTTCCAGGCAATATCTCATGATAATTAGCTGTAGGACATTTGTGCTGAACTAGAAAGGTAAATAATTTAAATTTTTTTTACATTTTTTTGTGGTTTGCAATAGTAATACCACCCTTTAATGCATAGATCTCAATCCTACCTTCTAATGTTAACATTTTTTTTCCTTTTGAGCTCCCTTTTGATGTATAGTAACTAATGATCCATTTATTGCTCACACAAAAAAATTTACTGTCATTTGTTGAACAAATTTTGTTGTTCCATACTCAAGTTACAAAAATAAAATATATTAAATGACTTACTACTTGTATTACATTATAATTGGCTTCTAAATTTAGTGCAAACCTCTTGATAGTCTTTCATAGGTACCCTTTCTCCCCTCATTTTTCTAGCAGCAGACTGGTCAACTTCCTAAGTCTACTATTAGGTTTCATGATAGTAGAATTAAGGAGGAAATGTTCTTAAGCTATAATAAGTGATTTTTAAAAAAAAAAACATACTAGATATTCTATATTTACTTTTGTGCGTCTTTAACATGTACTGATTCCTTCTGCAGTCACATTCTATGGGTTTTAACAGTCTTTAGTACCTACAGCACTGGAGGACACATTCTTTAATTGCCCTTTTATGTGCTTGCTAAAGGACAGGGTTTAGAAAGAGATTGTCTGTTTTTTTTTTTTTTTCCTTTTCCTATTCTTTGCAGAATTTTAGTGGACTATATGTGAGGAAATTGGGAATAATAAAACACTGCTATAGTCAAAAATATTTGAGTCACTGTATAAGAAATCATAAAGTAGACTATTAATTTTGCATTAATCCTTCCAAAAGTATTTTTCCGTTTAGCTGTGAAGTTCTTCAGAGACAATATTGGTAACATGCCATTTCAGGCATGTCTTTGTGTTTTTCTTTGGCTTTTTGAACAGACTAGATTACATCTGAAAACACCGTTTTTTCTCTCTTGACTTGGTTTTCCTTATTCTTTTCGCATCTGACAGTCACCATGCGTGTCTTGCTGCTCCATTGGTAACAGGGGGAATGGCCAAAATGATGATTTCAGCATGTTGAAGCTGTGAATGTCAGTAGATTCTATGATTTATGATTGGATAAAATTGGTAAAAATGAGTTGATTGCTTAGCGAATTAGTTTGGAATGTTAATACAAATCCAAATGCTTTTTATTCAATGAGAAACAAGAGAGAAAAAGAAAGACACATGGTTGGTGAAACCCTCGGAGAGTTTTATTTCCCATATTGGCATTTGAGGATTCTGCGAGTGGAGTAGCTTTATTATTCTCTTTCTTGAGCTTTCAACTCTTAACAGAATGTGCGTTAACCTGTCAAAATGTGCAATGCTGTTATTTAGTTGTAATTAGTTAATGATTATGTCGTTTCTTTTGGCAGGGAACGCTTTAACTGATGAAACAATCTTCTACTCACTTTAAAAATATACATATATAAACAATAGAGAAAAAGGAGCACTGGGGAAACACGTGATGATTCTTTATTTTCCATCACATTAGCACATTAATGTGCGGTGAGTTTAAAGAAGTGGCATGAATAAGCCGCTACACTGTACTGTTGGTAATATTGACTTTTATGGGCAATTTAATTCTAAGTCTACAATATATGGTTTAAAGCAGTTCTGCTTTTCCAAAGATGGAGTATGAAGGTGATCCTTATTTCAATGGACCACCAAAAGAAAATAAACTATTTCATCCTTCTGGCCGTGGCTGAGGTTGGTAGAAATAATACTACCAGTTGCTCCACTTTCACCAGCTAATCATTTTTAAAGTGAAAGGTGACAATTAATTAGCTGCAGCTAATTATTACTAGAAAACCTTGTGGCTGAATCGAAGAGGAGCGTTGCCAACTTAACGATAAAATTATCAAGATGCTTTCTCCCCGTTCATGAAACAAGTAGAGGCCTGGATTTTAAGATACTTATCACATGACTGCATTTACTTTACTTTTGTTTTTGCAACTTGCGAGCTGAAAGAGTGGCCTTTCCCCTCCTCTTGCCTGCTTCAGAGGAGCATGCTGCTCTGGAAACCGACAGGTAACGGAGCAGGTGGCCCGCTTGTTGGGGAGAGTGTGAGCTCCGAGTGCTGCAATTTCCTTGCCATCTGCCTGGAGCGCATGAGCTTCCAGAAAGCCTGAAGTCTTCAGGATAATATATGGTCAGTCTGGAAAAAAAAATTAAATACATGTGTGAATCTGTTGTGGGAACAAGACACATGTGTAACAAAGGCAAGTTTTATGTGTCCCGAGAATGACTGGACCGTGAAATGATAGAATATTTAGAATTTTAACAGCCATGCACTATCTGAAGCAGATGCGTAGGAGAGGAGCCTGCCGCCTGAGAGTGATGCCCTGGCAAACCCTTAGGAGAAGCCAGTGTTTTATTGTGCCAGACCTTTATTTATTCACCAGCAGATGTCCCTATAAGGCAATAATATCTTACAGCTAGAACAGCTGATTATGAAAATCAGAAACTGAACCACTCATCATATTTCCAAAGATTAATGGGATTAAATCCACCATGTACTTCAAAATGTTTCCAGAGATAGATAAAATGCAGTGCAGTGCAGAAGTAAATTCAGTGTATTTCAGAAAACCACATGGAACAAAATTCCTTTTTATTTATTTATTTTTATTCTAAGAATCCCCAACCTTTATCAGCGCTAAAATTACTTTCTAAAAATAAAATAAAAGAAAAGAAAAGAAAACAAAAGAAAACAAAAGAAAACAAAATAAGTTTTTGTTTGTGTCGGTATTATCAGTATACTCTAAAGTATGCATTGAGCAAGGAAAATACTCAAGGTCCAAAAATTAATCTGAATTCAGTAAAATGTTTAACTGAATTTGTATGTATAACTGGGTTAATATCTTCATACATTTGAGAAATAATGTAAGACATGTTAGTTTTTGTTTCCGTGAGACACGTTACTCAGCTTACAATTTTATTTTTTTTATTTTTTATGTTAAAAAATTTTTAATGTTTATTTATTTTTGAGAGAAAGACAGAGGGTGAGTGGGGATGGGGAGCAGAGAGAGAGGGAGACAGAAAATCCGAAGCAGGCTCCAGGCTCTGAGCTGTCAGCACAGAGCCCGCCCTGGGGCTCCAACCCCTGCCCTGAACCATGAGATCATGACCTGAACTGAAGTCAGACACTTAATCGACTGTGCCACCCAGGCATCCCCAGACAATTTTAGATGCACAGGTAGATTTAAGGAGTCTGAGAACCACTCAGGCTGCCCAGAGGATCTGTAGCTCCAACCACTGAAACAATAGTGTCTTCCATTACATGTTTTCATTCTTTAGCGATATGCTACTTCTTGATGGATGGAAAACAGCGTAGAGGAAAATGGTCGCTAGGAAGTAACAATTGGCCGACAGAGTGATTCCTTCATTGATAAAACATGCTGAAATTCAGTTAGTTAAATTTGATAAAGTTCAAAGTTAATATCAATACTGATTAGCATTGCTATTTTTAGAAGTAATAGGCCCATTTGTTTTTCTCCCCTTATGAGAGACAAATGCTATTAAGGCCAAAGTGCCAACCGAGGTGTGATAAAAAAAATAAGGATTTTGAAACAAAGCAACTCACACTTCTCACTATCGTTGCCACTTTCTAGCAGTGTGAGTTGGGGCAAGTTACTCAGTTTTTAGCTTATGTTTTCTCAATGGAGAAAAACAGTAAAAGTCTCATGGAATTGGTGCAGGCATGAAGATAATTTATAAGCATGCTGGTGTGTTATGCAAATCAATAGGTGCTTAGTTCCCTTCATTTCCTCAATCAGTTATTTTATGATTTCAGTGAATATCAATTCCTTTACTTTTCAGAAGAAGGTGAAAATTATCTCCCATTGTGGGAATTAGAAAACAGGTCATGGAAGGGCATAAAAGTCGGGGGGGGGGGGGGCGGAATAAGATAAAGTCAGAAATAAAGCGAATGTAGAAAATGCAAACCTCAAAGTTCTGTACGTATTATATCAATCAACTGGAAGTTTTATCCTGAGCTTTCTGGTGGGCAGTGCAAAGAAGGATATGTTCATCTCTTGTCCATTTATGCATTCAGCAAGTATCAGAGCACCTCCTCTGTGGCAGGCACCCATTCTGGGAGTTGTGGATAGATCAGTGAACAAAACAGAACATTCTCCCATTCAATGAAAGCAGACGGACAATGAGCAAAAGAAATAAACTATAGCGTACTCTAGATTTGAAAAGTGTTTTGAGGGAAAGTAAAGCAAGGAAGAGAAACTGGGTGTTGTACAATTTTAAAACTGGAGCGGCCTCCCTGAGAAAGTGGTAGCTGAGGTGAGCCCTCAAGGAAATGGGGGTTTCAGCCCAGCAGATCTCTGAAGGAACACAAAGGCAGGCAGCAGAATTAGTAAGTGGGAATGTGCCTGACATAGGTTTCCTGGTAGTAAGACAAAAAAGAATTTCTGAAGCTGAATGAGGTGTGAATCCGTGGACACCTTCTCAACTATATTTATTCATTTACTACAATCATGAGTTTCTCAGGTGTCATTCTTAAGATGTTCTCATTGAGCCTATGGCCTTAACATTAGGAGGTGGCTCAGTAAAGTCAGTTCTAGAATCACACAGACGAGTCTGTTCAGGGACAAGATTTCTAAGCGGCTGTCCTAATCCAACTTGTAATTTAGCTCATCTGCAAAAGAAGTGTCTGACGTTGTGTCAGGGAATCCACATACCCAGATTTGTATGTGTATGTAATTGTGTTCATTTTTCTGAGGAAATCTTCCTGGTGTTCAAGATTCTCAAAGGGGTCCGTGACTGCAAAAGGATTAATAATCACAGTTTGAGAATGAAAGAACAAAATCCTTCAGACAATCTCTTTTTCAATCGTTCTTTTTCCTTTTGAATCACTATTGAATTTGTTAGAAGAGGATAGCAGGTTACATTCTGCACCTGAGTAAGGGCAGACTCGTGGTTTAATAAAATGCTCCAAAAGGGTCAAAGAGAGGTAAATAAAAGGTATTAACAATGAAAATGAAAATGAAAAGCACGAGAAAAACACAAAACATGAAGCTCCCTATGTTGGCCAGTGAGCGTGGAGGGCTTGGTCAGCAGAGATAAGTGTCAGTGCGAGCAAGAGAATGTGGGAGGCCAGTGGCTGCAAGATGCATGTAGGCTATAGCAGGATAAAGCCAATTTTCTTAGGAAGGCTTTCTCATTGGTTTTTAATCTAGGCAATTTACATGAAAAGTTTTGTCATACCGAGTATAACTCTAATATTTAACATTTCTAGGAAGAAATCAACCAGACATCTACTTTGATTTCTAAATTCAAAAAAGAAAAGAAAAAGTATTGCTAAAAGTTCTGAAATGGATGCTATCTTGCTGCCAACACAAACAGGAAGTAACACTGTAAATGAGAAATAAGATAATAAATGAGGTAAAGGGAGAAAGAAACAAAAATGGTTTGTGTAAAACAAAAAGAATGGAAAAAAGAAAACGTTTCTCAAAGTCTGCCTAAGTGATGACTTCCACTCGTATTTTACAGTATATCTTTAGAAATTAAACTGGTCATCACAAACAGTTTATCATTAATAGCACAAAAGGAGTGGATGATAAACCCTGAGCTATGGAGGTGACATGAGAAAAATAAATTCTGGAGATCAGTCGGTAGATACTGGAACAGCCTGCCATGAAGGCTGCGGGTCTCCTACTAAGATGGACATTTAAAGAGGACGAAGCCCTATCACTCTAGGACCCTTTTTATAGCTTCCCATCTCTTTCTTGCCCTTGCCTCTCCTATCCTCACCAAGCCAAAGGGGTGGAAATGAATAAATCACCTTGGTAGCCTCCTTCCATCTAGAGATTTTATGATTCCTAGTTCCCATCCACCCTCAAAAGGCATAGATATTTACTCAACATTCTTTTTTTTTTTCCAGGGACTCCTCTGCCTTTCAGGCATTACCAAACATATAATTAAGGAATGCTTTAAAGCTTGAGCAGGCTCAGTTTTTAGCACACACCCCTTCCATTTGAAATGCAAAATGGAAATGCTAATGAGAGTTTCCTTGTCTATCACCATTCCCCAAGCTGAGAAATGCTAGATCTCAAATATCTTCAGATTATCTCATGGAATAGGTAATGAAAAACACTGAATGTACAATCCATAAGGTAATTGTACTCATTAATTACAGGCCCCAAATTTTCACAATGAAAATAGATTCGTTATTTTTACAGTGAGGTGGTGATTACTGAGCAAATGCCAAGCCTCATTTATGGGATAGAAGGAATGATCCAAATCTATTCTTTGAAGTTTTTCCCCTCACCTCTACCAATGCTCCAAACAAAACTCCTGAGCGTCCCCTCTAGGAACGAACAGTTTTCTTAGAAGTATGATTGGAGAGCAAGAAAGAGCAACTTCATGTCGTAGAATGGGTCATAAAGGCAGCAAATTTCCTGAAGAAGGAAATTGTTTTGTGATTTCATTTCTAACTGCTTGTTCAACATGTCAACCTTGATGCCCACAGGAATCTCAAAGTCTGTATATCCCAAACCTAAAGTGTCTACCTTTTGTTTTCTCTTATTCCCCTTCTCCTAGTTACTCAGGATAAAAACCTCAATATATATGCTATACGTTACAGTACAGTAAAGTATAGCATTACTTTAAGAAAATGAAATGCTGGGGCGCCTGGGTGGCTCAGTTGGTTGAGCCTCTGACTTCAACTCAGGTCATGATCTTACGGTTCCATGAGTTCAAGCCCCTCATCGGGCTCTGTGCTGACTGCTCAGAGCCTGGAGCCTGCTTCAGATTCCGTCCCTCCCTCCCTCTCTCTCTGTCCCTTCCTCATTTGCTCTATCTTTCTCTCTCTCTTATAAATAAATAAACATTAAAAAAATAAAAAATAAATAACCTCAATGTATCTCAGGTTTACTTTCTTGCTTTCCTCCCATTTCCAATCAGGCTTCTTTCTCTTCTGCAATATTTTATTAGTTGTATGTTTCACCAGTGTCTCTGCTTTTGTTCAGGTCTCCATCTCTTTAGGCTTTACATTTTCTAACTGGTCTCTCAGCCAATAGTCTCTTCCCTCTTCAGTGTATCTTAGCATTTTGATTTTTTTTATGTTTATTTATTTTTGAGAGAGAATGCAAGCAAGGGAGGGGCAGAAAGAGAGAGAGACAGAGAGAGAGAGAGAGAGAGAGAGAGAGAGAGAGAGAGAGAGAGAGAGAATCAAAAGCAGGCTCCACACTGTCAGCACAAAGCCTGATGTGGGGCTCAAACACACACACCGTGAGATCATGACCTGAGCTTAAGTCAGACGCTCAACCAACTGACCCACCCAGGCACCCCAGCATTTCAATTTTCTTAAAGTAATGCTTTGCTCAAAAACCTTTACTGCTACTCCTCCAGCCACAAGGTAGAGCTTAATCCATCCCATCTCTCTCTATGCCTCTCACACTCACATACACACACACACACACACACACACACACACACCTCTTAACTCATTTCTAAAGAACAGAGCATAGAAATAAGAAAAATACTAACTTTGCTGTGGAGTAATCTGGCAGACACTGACATAACCATGTGATGAAGATTAAACATCACCAGGGATAAGTTATGTTGATATCAAGTGCCTCTCTTATGATGTGATGAAAAAGGCACTTCACTTCCATGGTCATCTCCAAAACCCATAAACCCGGTCTAAATAGAAGAAGACATCACAGAAATCTGTATTGAGAACAGTTAACAAAATAGCTGGCCAGCACTTCTCAAAATTCTCAGTCATAAAAGTAAGGAAAGCCTGAGAAACTGCCATAGATCTGAGAAGACTAAGGACATGATGATTAAAGCACTATCCCACTTATGTGGGATTCTAGAATTTTTCCTTTAAAGGACATTAATGGGAAAAGTGGTAAAAGCTGAACAGTCTGATGATTAGTTAATGGTACTTTACCCATGTTAATTTCTTGGTTTTGAGAAATGTACCATGGTTATTATATGTTAATTAGTGAAACAATGATGAGTGTGTGGGAATTCTGCAAAAGTTTTGCAACTTTTCTGTCATCTAAAGTTACTGCAATTTTTTTTAAAGTGTACTAAAAAATAACTTCATTTATTTTCAATTCCCAAATACAGTTGTATATAAGAACTACTACAAAACCTTTTTCAAAATATATATTTCAGGGGCGCTTGGGTGGCTCAGTCGGTTGAGCATCTGACTTCGGCTTAGGTCATGATCTCACATTTTGTGAGTTCAAGCCCCACATCAGGCTGTGCTTACATCTCAGAGCCTGGAGCCTGCTTCAGACTCTGTCTCCTTCTCTCTCTGGCCCTCCCCTGCTCACACTCCATCTCTCTCTCTCTCTCTCTCTCTCTCTCTCTCTCTCTCTCAAAATAAAGATTAATATATATGTATATATGAAATATATATATGTATTTCAGCACCACATCCTTGGACATACTGATGCTATAGATTTGGGTGGGGTTCAAGAAACTGTATTTTTAAGAAGTTCTTGAAAAGATTCTGGTATGCTGCAGGTTTGGGAATGACTGGCTATGGAATTAGACGGTACATTGCATTCAAGCCCAGGAACTGGGGCAACTTGAGCTGTTAAATGTTTACATTCTTCCTTTACAACCAGAAAATAATTTCATTTTGGCTTAGCTCACGTGGCTTTCTAAGAGGATCAGATTTGCATCAGGTGTTTTGATTCTCTCTCCCTCTCCCTCCCGCCACACTCCCATCTTTTGTCCTCTCCCCTCTCCTCTCTCTTTGTCCAAGGAAACAGGTTAAAATGTAAAGTTCCCTGAGCGGTGTAGTGTAAGTCTAATCCTAAACTTAGCATTTCCTTAATGAGAAATGAGCATATCTAAGGACAGCCTAGGTTAAACAGAGTAGTTCTTTAAAAATTGACTTTTTTTTTAAGTTCTTAGTTCATGGATTAATCACTACCATAGCATTGATAAGTATTCTCTATCTGACTGCTATAATGAATAGATAAAACCAAAGTTAGCTGCTCTTTTTATTTTAAAGATTGTAGTTTTAAGTAATCTCTCCACCTAACATGGGGCTGCAAACTTAGAGCCCCAAGATCAAGAGTCTCATGCTGTACCAAATGAGCCAGCCAGGTGCCCCTAGAGTTAGGAAATATAAGGTGCTTGAGATTTAAGACAATTTGTAGTCCCTCCATAGATTATATAGTGTCTAGTTAAAAAATAAATAAATAAAATAGCAAAAGCTCTCTATGTATCTTTTTAGAATTTAATCCTCAGAATAATCTCGTGAAAGTAGATGGTTTTTTACTCCATTTCACAGATGAGATACTTTAGGCAGAGAGAGCTTAAGCTATTTTCCCAGGGTCATCTAGCCAGTAAGTGGTGGAACCAGGTTTACAACCTGGGATATCTGTCACCCAGTATGATGTGCTGCTGACCTATTGAAATATGTTTGACAAAACTATAAAGTAGTAAATCAGAATTTGGCATTTCACCTGTGTCCAGACTATATGTGAGGCTAAAAAGGTAATAGTTTTTCGCAAAGGATGACCAATGTGTGTGTGTGTGTGTGTGTGCATATGTGATTTTCCTGTCAAGCTTTTAGTATGCCAAATTTTGATTCGTACTCACTAGACAATTTTCCTGGATCTGAGAAATTCCCCAAGGATAGAAAAATCTGGGATCCAAAGCAGGATGCTTCAAATGTCAGGATAGGTGTGGGGTGGTAGAAAAGCAACATGAGAAAAGAGCAGACACTTTCTTTTGAATCGTGAAGAAGGATAGGGAGAAAATTCCAGTCTGACCTCATCTAATCCCATGACTGGATATGTTTGCTTATAACGTGTTCTCAGGAAATTTCACCAAACAAGTAAATGAAACAAGCCTGTGTTGTCATTCCTGAAAATCTCCAGTCTATTACAATGAAGAGAACACTTGTTTTAGAATAGTCTGGGTGATAAATCACAGAAGGTTGCATTAATCAAGGCAGCCTAAAGCTGATAAGTGCAATTATGGGTTTGTCACCCTAGGGAACAATCTTGATCAGGGCTCCTCAGACCCAGTATAAACCCTCAAATTTTTGCCCAAAGACTTCTGTACCTAATGTGGGGACTTAGCACTTCTTTTTCCTTAGGGTATTGAAGGCCTTCTGGCAGCGCCTTATCCAATATCCACAGTAATGAAACCTTGTTCTGGTGAGATCTATTAATGGCGTGATGATGGACTACCTTTGCTGCCAATTGGCAGCCGTCCTCACACATCACAAGTAAAACAAAACAAAAACAAAAAACCGAACTTGAGTCCTGGTCTCTCCGATTCCCATGTGTTACAGAATTTTAAAAAGAATGAGTGGAAACGAGTTGTATCTAACCATTCAGAGAGATGACTATCCTTGCTTAGGTTGATTTTTAAATGTTAATGGAATAGATTTTTAAGGCAATATTATCGTAATTCAAAAAAGCATGAACAAATGTATTTATTTAGGACTAAAATGTAATAATTAAGTCATTGTTGAATATCATTTTAAAATTATGCATTTATTGGTAATTGACATCACTTATTAGCTATGATCTTATTATAAAAAATATTTTCTTATTTTTCCTATATCAACAAAATGAGAGAAATCTCTTTGGATGCTAAAATACCCAGAGCTCCTAAATGTTGGTATTAATCATCTAATTTCATTTCAAGGGCAATGTCAGTCCCGCTTGCTCCAAAGTTTATTCTGCTCATTACACCCTGCTCTGTGTTCACTCCTTCTGATAGGAGACCATATATTACCAACAGCTTCTCCCACATTTCTGTCTTGCCATCATCCCGCCCGATATTGTTGATTAACACTGTGTATGCATATAGTGTCATCCCATTAGCCTCTAATAGCTGATAAGTCCCTATGGGACAGGAGTTACCACCCTCTTTTGTATTTTCATACTTCTTTTTCATTCCATGTTATACTTATTTTATGTTTGATAATGACAAAGTCTAAAAGAAAATTCGTACCAATTGTGCTTTTGAGATACTAAGGAATCCTAAATTACAAAATTCCATAAAGAGATGCCAATGTGGTTAAAAATGTAGTGTAAAACACACTTGTGTAAAACACAAGTTAAAACTTCAATTTGGTGGGAAGGAATGGTACATTTCATAAACAATGACAGCAACTTACTATACAACTAGAAAAAAAGTAAAACTTGTTCCCTGTGGTACACAATTTGTTAAAATTCTAAAGTTTAAGATCTAAAAGTAAAAAATAAGGCAACCATAATCTTAAAATACTATCTAGATGATAATACTCACAACATAGGAGCAGAGAAAACTTTTTAACCAAGGTGGAAGACACAGAAACTTTAAAAAGAAAAAAACAGACTTATTTGGCTAAATTAAATTTTGAATTTTTTCCAGACTCCTCAAAAATAGTGGAAAAGTGATAGGTTTTTGTAAAAAACAAAAGAAAACAAAAACACATATGTTTATTAAACAAAGGGTTGGTCTCTAGAATGTGCAAAAATCCTTTTAAAGCAAGACAAAGAGCAATTTCATAGAAGATGAACAAAGACTAAATCCATGTGGCCAAAATCTTATGAAAAGATGTGCAAATACACTCATAGCAAGGAACATGAAAATTAAGGTAACAGATATCACTTTATTCTCATCCACCTGGCAAAACTTAAATATTGCTGCCAGGAATGCAGAGAAAAGGGTACTTTCATACATTGTAGCTGGTTACGTAAAGGTTACAGCCTTCTTGGAAAACAATCTGACAACATCTATAAAAATTACTACTACACAGACTGTATCTTAGAAGTTTAGTACCTGGAATCGCTTTCATAGAAATAAAAACAGCAGCAAATGAAAATGCACATACATAGATGGTTGTTACTGCATTGGTAAATATCATGAAACCAACAAAAAATAATGAATCAGAGAGCAGCTAGTTAATTTGGGGGGGTTTGCCCTAGGGATTATTGAGTGAGAAAATCAAGATGGAGAAAAGGTAGGCATGATATGATCCAATATTTGTAAAAGAAGGACATGCCTTCCTGTCTTTTTAAGTATTATACATAATGGTACATAAGAATATTCATGCCTGTGTGCATTTCACATAGTTACATGAACACAAAAAGAAAAAAACTGTAGAAGGATATTTACCAGGTTGTTTACATGGGACATTGTTCCCTGGGGACCTTCTCATCTTCTGATGAGAAGGAAAAGAGGGAGAGTGGAATTATCAAAAGAAATGGTGTACCTCAAAAAGCAAAACATACTCCCAGGCAATGGAGAGTGAACGTGGAGTTTGCTGGTAAAGATAGGTGTCTTGTAGTGCTTAAATGAGAAGATTTCATGTGTAAAATTATGCATAGATGGATATTTGTAGACTTTTTTTTTAATGTGATGAAATAGAGTGACTTTTGTCATTCCATAAAGCATCTCCATAGTATCTCCATTGACTCAACAGTGTTTCATTAACTGGTCATACCGGGATCATGATCATTAGTCCATCCATCTCTTGAGTTCAGCCTAATAATATATAAAAGGAAAGGTATCTTGAAAAGAAACTCCCTGGAGACAGCTTGATACAGTGGAAATACACTAGACTTTGAAGTTAGATTTACTGAGACTGTAAACCCAGCCTCATCATTAATTAGTTGTATGACGTTGGACAAGTTGCTCGATGTTTATTGCCCTCAGTTTGTTCATCTATAAAATGGGAGGAGGAAACCCATGCTAGAGACTGAATTATATAATGTTTGTGAGCATGCTTAGCAAAGTGCTTGGCGCATTGCAAGACTCAGTAGGTTACATGAAAAATAAATCAACATAAACTAAAGGCTTGGATAGATTGGGAGCCAGAAAAATCACGTAGTGCTGACTTTAATGGATATTTTTGATGTGGAAGCCATTTGAAACATGATTATGCACAATTAGTCGTCTTCATTCCCTGCAACACCAAGGTGCAGTAAATAATCTTGGAATTGTCTGCACGGGATTCGGGTTTGCACAGTGGGATCTCTGCTTGCCTTGGCTGGCTTGCATGGCCTGTTCTGAGTTGTTTTTATATATTGTACAGATGGATCATGCTTTCAGATACACCAAGTTGTCCTCTACAAAGGAAGAATTTATGAAGTCCTGTGGTTTTCATTTCATGAAAAGTGGATGTAATTTTTTTTTTAGATCATTCAGCTAAGATTATAGGTACTTTTCCCTAATAGAATTTTCTTCTTATGTATTGGCCTCATTTTTAAGAAAATAGGTTTACTTGTACACTAAATCCATCCAAACTGGAGGTCTGGCTAGGTAAGAACCAGATAAATAAGACAACACTGAATTCAGTAGAATATTTTTGATATAGCAAGCTCTGTGGAACGTGATTATGCACAATTCACTTTTGAAAGAAAACTTTCATATTGAAGTAAGCTGTAAACTATGAAAACTGACATTTGGGGACATTTAAAAACCTTATTTTGAGGTTTTGTGAACACTGGAAGAAAATTGATGGAGTTTTATGTATGTGGTTCATTTGATTTTAATTTATCCTAATATATTTAAAGATCTTGCTATAACTCATAATCCAGAAATCTTTCTGGTGTTCAATTTTCCCGCTTACAAAATACAACCCACTTATGAATCTTTTAAATGAATTTTAACAGTGATCCTCTAGCGTCTTTTGAATTAGTCTGTCATAAATCATCAGTTAATCCAGGATCTTTGGTTTTTCTACTGGCAAATATAATTTTCCTCCTCTGTTAGAATTTCCCATCTGGAAAAGCTCCTTTTTCATAGGTTTCTAATAACATTACATTCTTTTAAAAATCTTTAAGCATCTCCTATAGAGCAACATTTACTGGACTAGTTACCTTATGAGGCAAAATCTAAAACAAATACCTTTTATCCAAACTAACCCTGTCAATTCATTAACTCATTCTTTAATGATTTTTCTCCGGTCATTGTGCCATTTTTGGTAAAAATGGTCTACTCTGAATGTCCCTATGTGGATAACACAGGCTTATATTAACTCAAATTGCTACTTAGGTGAAGATGTTATTGCTTGCTAGAAACAAAAGAGCTCATATTTATTCCTATACCATATATGCTTGTTTTGTACATCATTCTCCTGACAGGTGTTAGGTTCTTCTAATTGGCTCCCATATTCATTTTTAAAAAGCAGCTCTAGGGACACCTGGGTGGCTCAATTGGTTGAGTGTCCAACTCTCTTGATTTTGGCTCAGGTCATGATCTTATGGTTTGTGAGGTTGAGCCGTGTGTTGGGTTCTGTGGTGACAGAACTTGATTTTCTTTCTCTCTCTCTCTCTCTCTCTGTGTTCCTCCCCAGCATATGCGCTCTCTCTCTCTCTCAAAATAAATAAATAAACATTAAAAAATTTAAGAAATAAAATAAAAAGCAGCTCTAAAATTCTGACTTTAAGAAGAGGATTCAAGTGTGGCTATATCTTTTTTCATTTGTATGAATGACTTCATATGTTCTTCAACTGACAACACAAATACTTCCCTATTGTAACTGGTAAAACAATGTACAACAAAGATGTGATAAAAAAAAAAAGATTTGATAAAAAAAACGATGTGTTAAAATTATCATACATTCTTTTCACTCCTGTTCTCCTAAGTTGCTAATTTTGCTTTTCTATTTGTTCACACAATTGAATACAAGCACATAAATGCAAAAAAAAAAAAAAAACAACTGTAGTTTTGGTTGGTTGATTATTTTATTATCAGAGTAGTAGCATAATATGTGCATTTCCTTTCAACTTGCTTTTGCTTTTGTTCACTTAATACATCATCAATAACCCTATACATGAATAGATATCCATCTCTGGGTTTTTTCTTCCTTGATACACACAGATTTGTACAGAAACAGGAATAAATAATACAAGCTGGTTTGATACTTTTTATAATAGCATTTTCTTCTTTTTGTGTTTAGATGTATGTCTCTTACCTTGTCAATTCACCTAACAGATCCTTCTTTCTTGATCTTTAAACAAATCCTGCCTCTGGATTTTTTGATCCCTATCTTCTGGGACTGATGAGTATACCTCATATTTACGCAGGCACAACAAAGATTCCTTACCAATTTTAACAATTCTTCATTGCCTAAATTCCCAATTAAACACCAGATGGTAATTACATCGCCCAAGAAATGGAATCATCCCCCTCAGATTTTAATACAACCAGCCTATTATTCTTCAGATTATCTAGGTGCTTAATGAAAATCTCAGAGATGAAACCTGAGTGAGCTATTAAGATAACAAGAAGGTTTGATAGCTTGAATCCCCATATACTGCTCAGGCTGCTTGATGTGGCGGCCACGGTCTATGATTTTTCTCCAAGGAATGTCATGCTTGTGAATTATACATAGGGTCAGCTCAGATCAGTGAAAGGTTAACCTATGGGAATACCAACCCTAAGAAAATGGTTCATCTCACAAAATATTTATATTCTCTTTGGGTGTTCTAAACATTTTTTTCTCAGGTCTTGTCTCTCATCTCCACATATGCTAAATCTAGGCATCTATGAAATGAGGATACTGTGATGTGCTGCTCAGATGCCCCTTCAGAAAAGGCCTTGTTATCCCAGCTGCCAGGAGTACTGCCAGCAGTCAGCCTTCTTCAGGAATTGTCTCAGCCAAGACAGCCACCTTGCCCCATGGTCACACCTCTTATAGATTTAAAGGTCCAGCCTTCTCACCCAGACTCAGGACAGTTATGAGGGGGAATCCATTCTTCAGAACTTCCTTGGGTCATCTGGAGCTTCCAGTTAGACTACCTTGCACCTCAACCTCTCAAGCTGCCCAATCTGGCTTCCTTCCTGAACTTCCACCTGAAAAGTACTCTTCTATAAAACTGACTTCATCTCATTCCCTAAACTTCCTCTTCCTTAATCTTCCAAGAGAGATGCAATTTATTTAAACTTGAAATTTCTTAATTACCTTCAAGATTGTCCTTTACTCCACACTCAGTTAACAAGTTATTCTTGTATTTTCCTTCACAGTGTCTCTCATGGTTGTGTTTCCTTTCTAGTCCTCACTGTAGATTTTCATTGCTACACTACACAATTGTGGTAACCAACTTCCTATCTCCAGCTCTGCCCTTTCCATCTATTTTGTACTCCACAACCAAGAGTTCTTCCTAAACAAATTTCTAATTACACAACAGAATGAGCAAAGCCATCAGACTAGTTATTAGTGCTTTTCACCATTATTTCCAGTTCTCCAGAGAGTAGGATTGCCATTCTCTACTTTTGTGAAATTAGACATGACCACGTAACTTGTTTTGGCCAATGAAATGTTGGTAGAAGAGATGTCACTTCTAGGAGGAAGCTGTTGAGCCTATGTGTGCATAGCTCTTTCTTGTCCCCTTTCCATGTGGCATTTTAGATGGTAGAAATCGTTCAAATGGTTAACACTTACCTCTGGACAAAGAAACATAAAGAAAACCCCTCATCAGCTCGAGGTGCACATGTAGCAGGAACCAGAGTTAAGCTTTTTCACCTACACAATTTTTGTTGTCAACCTCAGCACAATTTACTACATCCTCTGTCATTCAAGTTTCTAACTGGGGATCAGCATAAAATTGAATTTCTTGAGCCTTTCCTTTAAAACCCTCCTCTACCAGGTCCTAACCCAACTTTCCAAGCCTGTCTCCCACTCTTTTCTTAAGTGAGCCTTCAGCTCTGGCTAACCTGATCTCCTTGTTTCTCTCTATAATTTATTCCAGAGTTAGTTTTGATCATGTTGTTCTACTGCTTAGAATTCCCAACCCATTTTCCTTTCCAATTCAAATTGTTGGCTGGTCCAAGCCAAGCTTAATCCTGACTTTTCCATGAAGCTTTCCCTGACTATCTCAAGGTCATGCAGCCTTTTGAAGCCATGTGACATCATGTGAACTGTTCATGTTACTAAATGCTTGTCTCTAACTGGAGGATAAAACATGACTCACCCTCCCCGTGCCTTCAAAAAACACTATTAGTATATTCTGAAATATTGTTTTAGAAATATCTAAATCATTATATTATCATTCACTAGGAAATGATCTATCTCAGAGTATCTCATGAGAGACAGTAAATGACCACAACATAAATGCATTATATCAGTAACGTTAGCTAAATGATGTGTAATTATTGTGATACAGGTGGTACATTTTTAGTATTTACTTAAGGTAGCAAATTACGTTTCTTTGGAATAACAAGTCTGTTTCTTACTTTTTATTAATTTTTTTCTACTCTATGTCATCTAATAATTTTTAGCCCATGTATGTGGGCAGTCATATTGATTTTTTATTTTCTGTGTGTAGGCAAAATCTTACATAATCTCACAGCACTTGAATTTCAAAAACTTACGTATCTGATTTCAATCAGCTTTCATTGAAACAAGGAAGGCATTATGAATATGTTCTGATAAAATACAGTTTGTTAAATATTTTTTAATGTTTATTTTTGAGAAAGAGAGAGACAGGCAGACAGACAGACAGCCCGAGCAGAGAAGGAGCAGAGAGAGAAGGAGACACAGAATCTGAAGCAGGCTCCAAGCTCTGAGCTGTCAGCACAGAGCCTGATGAAGGCTCACCAACTGTGAGATCATGGCCTAAGGCGAAGTTGGATGCTTAACCAACTGAGCAACCGAGGTGCCCCAGTTTGTTAAATAATTGTAAAATCACTATATATAATACCTTTATATATTAAATAATATCCTTTGATTCAGGTTTGTTTGTTTGTGTGTGTATGAGAGAGAGAGAGAAGAAGAAAGCAATGACTTCTGTTTTCTGCTCTACGTGTTTTTCTTCATTAATACACTTGGAATAAATTCTTATGGTCATTAATTTTAATTGAAAATAATACATATTTAGTTTTTATTCTCAGATATTGACATTGTTTTGTTTTAATTTTTCCTTAAATTGTTAAATGTAATTTGATTTAGACCATTCTAATATTCATTCAGCAAACATTTTGAGCACTAATTAATGCCAACTTCTGTGCAAATCACTATCTGAGTAATGATGAACAAAATAGTCTTTGGCTTCACTCACAAGCTAATGAGATCATTAGTGACTGTAGTAATTGTACCCTTTGCTCCAAGCATCACGTGACTTCAGGAGTGCTTTCTAAGCTTAGGAAGTCTCCTGTAAATTCTGTCTTTGAAGGACAACTCTACCTTTGCCCCCAATAGACAACTGTGGCATAATACAAGCAGTACTGAATTTGGAATGAAGAAATTTAAATTTGCATTCTGGTTTAGCTACTTCCTATCATGTCTACTTTACAAAGCAATTAAACTATTTGAGTAATTTTCACTCCTAAAATCAGTGTGATATTTATCTCATAGGCTATATAGAAGTTAAGAGTTATGAAATAACATATATGTATACTTTCTAAGTTTCTGATAACCTCCATGTTAAGTGGCTTCTTTTTTTTCTTGAGTTATATAGAGGAATAATCAGCCTAGGTCGATGTCACTGCCTGAGCTTCGTAGCTGAAATTTATCAGCTTTATCATCATCATTACCATCATCATCCTAGTTACAATTTTGGCATGCATTCTCTGTACCATGTGGTGGGCTAGACTGTATGTTTAGTGCTTCTCAACATTGACTTTATATTAGAATCACAGGGATAGTTTTAAAAAAATGTGCAGGTTCTATTCCAGACTAATTACATCAGAATCTCTGGGGGAGGGACTCAGGCACCAGTACTTTCTAAAGCTCTCCAGGTGATTCCAATTAGGTTGAGAACAACTACTTTGATTAATTATCTCATTAAATCTTTATAAAACTCCTAAAAGTAGAGATGTTCATTTCCATTTTATACAGAGGAAACTTAGGCTAGGCAAAACTAAAGACTTTATTCATTGTATATACCCAGTCAGTGGCAGATTTTGGATTCAAACCCAGATCTGTTTGGTTTGAGAGTCCATGTTCTTTTTCCTAAGCTCTTATTTATATAATGTCAACTCTGTTTTGCCCACACATTAAAATGGAAGATCAAAGATAAGAAGATTCTGAGCTCAGCTTTTTTCCACTTTTTTAGGATTCACCCTTCTTACTACAATATGTGTTCTATAGATAGGGATTAACAATTTAACTCAATTGAGGTGTTAGGAAAATTTAGGAATGAAAATGTTCCTATTCCAGCTAACAAAGCAAGGAGCTTTATTATTTGGAATAAAAAATGGGTATGATAATTAAACCCAGTGTACAGAAATGTGGGCAGAGGTGAGAATAAATGGGGCACAAGTTTAATAATTGCTTTTAGATACCAAGTAAAAATGCTGAGATTTTAGTTACAATTTTCCGGTAATATATTTTTTCTATTTCTTTATCTTCAAACTTTATATGTTATTCTGTGTTTGATTGGAATCTTGTAAATAGAATAGCATATGGTTGAATTTTTAAAAATTCTATCTGTGAGTCTTGGACATTTTTTTGAGTCTTAGTCTTTTAATAGCTAAGTTTAACCCAGTCATATTTATTGTGCTTACTAATATATTTGGGTGTATTTCTGACATACTACTTTGTGTTTTCTAATTATTATTCCCCATATTTCTATTATGTTTTGTTTTTTTCTACCTTCTTTTATATTTTTTAAGTTTTCTTTCTTCCGTACATTTTTATTTTTACAGTTTGGGAAAGTACACTAGTTATCATCCTTATATGCAGAGAGAGCAGAAACAAACTCTACTTGATCTAAGCAGAATATTCACTAATAAAAAATATTGAGTATCTAATGAATTTAGCTGACAGGATTGTGTACAGTGAGGTAAACTGTTGAAGCAGTTTCTTTCTAATTGCCTGTAAGCTTAAAGTAATTGACAAGGGTCAAAATACACATAATAAAATCCATTCTAATGAATTGTCTGTAAGAGTGGCATGTGTTTCATGTTTATGACTGCCCACCCAGATTAATTAGTAATAGTGCCTGAATTTATTATATCAATTTTATTACATAAAAAATAATGAATAGGACTCAGGATGATTGTTATCTCATTTGAGGTGATGGGTTGTTGGTAAAGAGTACTGTAAAGTTAGATGTAGGTTATGTAGGTCATAGCTTTTGTTTTGGAGTGGTGGGTTTTCATGTGGTTACTATGTTGCCAAAAGAATAAGTAGACAAAAGGAAGAAATAGGACATGTTATAGTTAAGTATGAATCAAGGATCATGAGTAATCCAATTTTTTGTATTTGCAGTTTAAGAAGAAAATTAAAGTTAAACCAACAAGAAACTAGTGTCTCTGGACTATAAGAGGAACACAAAGTATGAGTAATTTATTACTTAATTCAAATTAAATCGACTTTCTTTTGACAATAATTAGGTAATTCAGAGTTTTTGAGAAAATCAGACCTCAGTAGTTTACCCCATTGTAGATAGTCAATCTTGTCAAGTAATTTATCCCGCTGTGTTTGGATCAGAAAACATGCCCATTGTAACTACATTTAACAAAAGCTTAGTTTAGTGCTGAGTTTCAACATTTATGCCATTATAGAGTTTTCTAGAGTTGAACACTGCCTGGGTCTTGACACGACTATTGCCTCACCAGGCCTCCTGAGCTGCATATAATTCCTGTGTTTTTCTGGCTGGATTTCACTCCAAAGTCTGACTGACACTCTATGCTTTCTCTCTCACACTTGCCCGACTAAGTCCTTTGTATCCTGTCATTTTCAACTTAGATGTCACCTGGGAAGCCTTTCCTGACCTCCCTGCCACCCACCTCTGCTTGGGCTAAATTTATCTCTCTGTGCTCCAATATCTCTATGTTGTAGAATCCAGAGGATTAAATGTTTGAGGGAGCTGCCTCCGTTCGACTCTGAGCTCTGAAAGGGGAAAAACTTGCTTTATTCGCTTTCATATGTTTGTAATTTGCTCCATTCTTTGTGTGCAACTTATGAGTCAAGTAGAAACAACATCCTGGTTCCTTATGGTTTTGTGCAACTACATTTTACAAACTAAAAAATATTCAGTTATGTTTATTGGATGGATGTTAAGTAAGTGCCGTAATTCACTGATGTTTCAGCAGATGACTGTGAAACCCACCTTACTCAGAATCACAGATGCTAGAGCTATGGCTACTATTTTATTTGACAACAGTGCTACCCATCTTACTGGAAAAGACCTCATTTTCCAATCAGACGTAATGAACACTTAAGGAAGTGCTACACTTGGAAGGAAACATTGCTTCATGGATTTTATGCCAACCCTCTGACCATATGTAAATAGACTATGTGAATAGACACTTTCTGTCTCTGTTGTCAATGAGTGGGCTTTTGCTTTATATTTCCAGAACTGCACTTTAGAATGGCTTTAAATATTAGCTACAAAACGCACCCTATTGTTAATACATCATATAATCAATCTGCTAAAAACAGCCAAAACTCCCAGAGAGAGTTGCTGTACCATGAGAAGTGATTGGTGATGGCATTCGTTTCTCTTTTGTATTAGCACTGACTGCGAATGACGACAGTGTAAGAAATCTAGCAAATCAAGGACGCTCTTTAAGAAAATTCTTAAGCCTATTCCCTCTATTCTCTCAAGACAAAGCTTATTCTCTGTTCATCAATATGCAGTGGAAAGATGTGTAGTTAGTGGAAAGGGAATGGGATTTAAATTAAATGAGTTTAAATCCTGGCTCCAGCTTCTCATTTGATCAAATTACTTAACCTTTATGAGCCTCAGTTTCCCTATCTGTAAAATGGAGATAATGGTACACTGAAGATTATTGTGAGGACAAAATAATGCACTAGATGCACTGAATATAGAATTAATACTCACAGATTAGTTGCCATTAGACACAGTAGGAAGAGAAAACCAATGACCTAAGTCATTACATTTTTTCTCTTTTCCTTTCTTCATTGGATGAATTTTGGTTTTAGAGCTGAATATACATCTCATTTCACAGTGAGTACTTGTGAGTATTCACGAAGCTATTGGTAGACCATCACTCTCAAATAGTGAAAATAGCCTTTGTGTGACATGAGTGTTTGCTGATTTCCTCTGATAGCTGGGTTTTATAACTGTTCTGATTCTAAGAAGTCTGCTTATTTTGTGTAGAAGATTACACAACCAGTAAAAACAAAGTGATCTGAGAGTAAAGACGTTCCTTAATACCTTAAATATATAGGTTGTCAAGTGAAAGAAATCCCTGCTGATTTATTCAGAATCGGGCCCATCAAAACACTATACACAACAAACAATTCTAGATTCAATCTACATTTTTTGCACTGCTTTAGATATACATCTTTATTTCTGAGGCTAGTGGTGAAACTTCTGATCTGTGCTCACTGTGCATATGATAGAGGCAGTGATGGGAAACAGTGGCTGCTGTTGTGTGCCTTACCCTGGTCCAGGAGATGTGTTTGTTTCTTTATGCAGATCGGTACCCTTTCCCCACGGCTAGAATTTCCAACCAAAAATAATCCTTTAGGTAGGTTTTGTTTAGCTCCAATCTAATTACTTCAAATATGTAGGTGTTTTTTGTTTTTTTTTTTTAACTTCCTTCCTGATTCTGAATGAGGATTTAGTTAAATGCCTGTTTAAGAATTGATGAGTAATTTAAAGGATTTAGGAGAACATTCTGTGCTATTATATGCAAATACATGCCATGCATGGCTCCCTATGTCATTAACCTGGCAGTCATTTCATGCATGACTCCCCATCTTATTAAGCTAGCAGTATGGAATATTTGATTTACTAAACTGGTATGAACTACTTAGTGTGCTAATATAGGAATATAACTTTTAAATTTCTTTGGAATAACTATCTTCGAAACAGATTCTTGAAGGCGATAACATTATTTTGACAGCTGTGCTCAGTTTCTAAAAGTCTATTTTAGGAAGCTTCTTATAACTGTTGGAAATGTACCTGTGTGATTTGAATGAACCATACAATAATTGAAAATGAAAACCATCATAGCAATAAGAGCCCTTAGAATTCTGTAGCAAGTGATTCGACAACACAGGTAAATAAATTTGGTGGACGCGTTTGCTTCTAGACAGGATGTTTAACAATGTATGGTTGCCTGAGAGTCTGCCACTAGGCTCCCAGTTACCATGATGCTCTAAAAACTCTTTTTATAGCCAAGGCCCCCCTGGCTTTCCCGGCTTTCGTTGCCATAGCAGCATTCATTGGCCATGGGATTTACAGAAAAAAAAAAAAGAGGGGGGAGGGGGATTGCATATTTGTAAAGTTGGTGCAATGCCAAATGTAGCAGGAATTATAAATGCAGGATGCTGGATTCTTCCTTTAGTGTCCATTTCAGCTGGCGCCTAATGTCACCCACATAATCACAAACCACTCTGTCATCATTCAGACCAGCTGCATGAAATGAGACAAAGGGAAATTTAGCAGCAACGGAGGGAATGGTAATTTAAAAGGCTTTTAAATGATGTTTTCTATGTTCCTCAATCAACAATATTTTAAAGCCTTTAATTTTTTTTTCCCTACAATAGGATTTCCTTGTTTTTGCTGGCTTGACTGATAACACGTTAGTACTAAGTTGGCCAAAAAAATGTCAGAGACTAGAAAGGAGGTCAAATAGATAAATCCAAAAAGGAATCGAAAGGAAATACTTACAGAAACCTTCATTTCTGGTAGAGTTTTTACATTTAAATTATATAAGTACATTTGCCTTTACTCTCTGCTTAAGGTATAATTTTTGAACCACAAATGTTCAATGTTTATCAGATATGCCTTTCAATAAACACTTCCAGATTTGTAATATTATGTCGATCGTTTCTTCAGTCGTGACACGTATTTCAGAGTTCACAGGCAACAGGGAAAAAAAATGTTCATGGGGGAAGAAAACCAAGTGAATAATCCAGGGAAGTTGGTGAACTGTGACATGTGCAGGGCTCATGTGAGCCATGAATATGTAAGGGGGACTGGCTAGGCCAGGGGTGGGGGTAGGGGCAGGGGGAGAGGATGTTAGGTGGGGAATTTGTCCAAGAGAGAGGGAATATACAATGTGTGTTTGCTTGAAGCTATTCCAGGATTCTGGCAAGTGCACTAGGACATACAAATGGATGAAGTGATCTCTTAAAATGGGAGTAGCTTATTGGTAGATGGCTGGAAATAGAGAAATGAGCTATGAGAGGACCATTAATGTTTGGCTGAGTCTTTTCTTAGTTAAATTATTTTTTTCTTTTTTATGGACTTTTCATCTCAAACTGTAAATAGTGCCTACATATAAGGATAAATAATTTCATAAATCGAATAGAGATCTCAGACATCGACTCACCATCATCTGGGAAATTGGTAAACCACAAAGATGGCATTACAGATCAATGGGAAAAAGGAAAGAGTGTTCAATGATCAGTTTGGGGGCAATATGGTTATCTATGTGGAAAAAATTAAAAGGAGATTCATAGATCATAGGAAAGAAATAGAATTGACTAAAGACAAATTTGAGTAAAAGAATCTAAAATCTTTAAGAAAAATATAGGAGACTTTTTTATAGTTTTAAGGAAGGTAATGATTTATTAAACAAGCTATGAAAGTACAAATTTTAAAGGAGAAATAACAGTTTGACAAGAAAAAAAACCAGCATAAGCACAGTGAGATGACAAAGTCTAGGAGAAGATATTTTCAATTCAATAGCTGAGGATTGTTTTGCAGAATAAAGCATTCCGATAAATTAATAAAGGAAAAGACTTTTTTTTGTTTTTATTTTTTTAATTTTTTTTTTCAACGTTTATTTATTTTTGGGACAGAGAGAGACAGAGCATGAATGGGGGAGGGGCAGAGAGAGAGGGAGACACAGAATCGGAAACAGGCTCCAGGCTCTGAGCCATCAGCCCAGAGCCTGATGCGGGGCTCGAACTCACGGACCGCGAGATCGTGACCTGGCTGAAGTCGGATGCTTAACCGACTGTGCCACCCAGGCGCCCCAAGACTTTTTTTTTTTAAATCTCAGTCGGCAAAAACAGCTAAACAATATGGAGAAGTCACTCACAGAAGAACCCTGAACTGCCAACAAACATATCAAGGTGATCAAATTCATTAATAAGAGAATGCAAAGGAAATGAAAAATGATAAAGCATTTTATAGATATCAGATCAACAAAAATTGAAAGTCTGACAAGGCCAAGTATTAGCGCAGGTTTGGGAGAACAGTGCCTGTGAGAGCTTAAATTTGTATGAGGACTTTGGAAAGCAATTTGACAAGGTATGGTGAAGTTTGAAACATGCCTCCTGTAGGACCGAGCAATCCTTTATCTAGGTGAACACATGTGCACACCAAATATTACAGCATGAACTAAAAGTTGGAAACCAACATATCATGGCATATTCATATTCTGGGATACTATATGCCTACTAAAATGAATGAAATAAGTTTTCATAGATGAGGGAAAAACATTGAAAAAAGTAAGTTTCTGTATCAAACATAAAATATAGTACCATTTGTGATAACATAAATATGCTATTAAGTTAATATATTTAAAAAAATTTTTAACGTTGATTTATTTATTTTGAGAGAGACAGAGACAGCGTGAAACTGTCAGTGCAGAGCCTGACGCGGGGCTCAAACCCACGAAGCTGTGAGATCATGACCTGAGCCAAAACTCAGAATCTGATGCTTAATTGACTAAGTCACCCAGATGCCCCAACGTTTATGTTAATATGAAATAAGCTCTTTATGGATGCATGTCTATATAGTAAAAGCATAAAAACATGAGTAGAAGGAATATACTTCTGTTAAAGAAAAAATGGTCAAGGAATTAAGCAAAGGCAAAAAGAACACAGGAGGTGCTGGTTGATGGGAGGGCATATTTACAGTGGTGTTGCCAAACAAAAAAATCCAGACTGGAGTCTGATGAAGGCTTGAGATCCAACAAACTTATACAGAGGGCAGAGGAACATTTCAGACCTCATGATGGGGGTGTAATTAGTGAAATTCACACTATAGAAAACTCTATAGATAACTAACTCCATTTCTTCAACAACAACAAAAAATTGCAAGCCAAATTGTAAGCCAAAGAGAAAATAATAAAAAGATACAAGGGAAATTTGAAAAGAGACATAAAATTCCTATCAAGCAATGTCAGTGTAAGGGCCTCATTTGGATCATGATTCAACAAACTGTAAAGTTACATTCATGAAACAATTGGAAATGCAGATAATGACTGGATATTTAAGTTATTTTAGGTGTGGTGTTGGTAATACAACCTACTTAGGACTATATAGCAAATAATTAAAGAAAACAGTGCAGAGATGAGCAGGGCAATCCTAGTTCTTATTTTACTACAAATTAAGAGTAGGGAGCAATTAGTTCTGAACATGTCTCTGGAATGGTCAGAAAAGACTCATTCATTTATTTGCTTGTTTAACAAATATGTAGAGAAGCTATCATATATCAGATAAGATACTCTTATGCACTGGAGATGTTAGTGAAATTAGAAGAATGTTTCTGACCTCCTAGAGTTCACACCCTATGAGGTTAAAGATGGACAGTAAACAAACATGCAAGTAAATATATCATTGGTAATAAGTGGTAGATAGAAAAATAAACCAGGCAAGGGGGATGGCAAAGGGGAGGGTTATTATTTTATGCTGTCAGGGAAAGCCTCACTAGTAAGATGCTATTTAAATGGAAATTTCTGAAGTATAAACATGCCAATAGCTGGACAGCGTCATGGAAGTGGAAACTTCTAGGCGCAAGACACAGCAGATGTGAAGGATGCGAGATAAGAGTCTAGCTGGGATGATCTGGAAAGAGTCAGGAGGTCAAGTGCAGCAGAAGTGTAGCAAGTGACATGAAGAGTCAGAGATCACAGGGAGACAGGTCACGTGGAGCCCTGCAGGCCAAAGTAAAAAAAACTATATTTTACTCTGAATGAGGTAGAGGGTCCATAGCTCAGGGGTTAGAGCACTGGTCTTGTGAATGAAGTAGGGATGTAGTGGGGATTTTCAGTGGAAGTGTGAACACTTGGACTTAAATTTATAAGATTTACTCTTGGCTTTGTTGACATTAGGCTTTAAGGCAAGGGCAGAAGCAGGAAAACTGGTCAGTTACAACAATCCATATGCCTGTTTCACTTCAATCTCGCAATGTCATAACCAAACTTCTGATTTTCTCTCCAGATGTTCAACTCCTGGAGTCTTCCCATTTATTTTACTGGACCAAATCCAGGCCTCGTTTTCTTTCATACCCACATAAAATTCTGCAGATTTGGGCTCTGTCTTCAAAGTATATGGAAAATGCAACATGTTCTTTATTATGGTAAAATACACACAACATAAAATTTTCCATTTAGCCATTTTTAAGTGCATTTTCTATGGCATTAAGTATATTAATGTTGTGTGAAACCTTCACTACCATCCGTCTCCAAAATGTTTTCATCATCCCCAACCTAAACTCTGTACCTACTAAACACTAACTCCTCATTCCCTTTCTCTCCCCAACCCTTGGCAACTTCTATGGTACTTTCTGTTTCTATGAATTTGACCATCTAGGTACCATTGTAAATGGAATCATACAATAATTGTCTTTTGTGCCTGGCTTATTTCACTCAGCATATGTCCTCAAAGTTTATCCATATCATAGTATGTGTCAGAATATCCTGGCTTTCTAAGACCGAATAATACTCCATTTTATGCACATACCATGTTTTGTTTATCCATTCATCAGTCATTGGACACTTGCTTTGCTCCCACCTTTTGGCTATTGTAAATAATGTTACTATGAACATGGGTGTACAAATATCTGTGTGACTCTGCTTTCAGTTCTTTTGGGTATATGTTCAGAAATGGAATTGCTCGATCATATGGTAATTCTATATTTAATAATGAAATGCCATGAAAATGAAGGGGTAGATGATTAGAAGAGAACCAAGAAAGAGTCCTAAGAGTGAAGTGAAGAAATGCTTCAAGAAAATAGAAAATGATAAACAGTACTACTAAAAGATCAGCTAAATAAGAACCAAGTACTTTTTTTTTTGGATTTATAGATGTGGGTGTCATTTGTGACTTTGACAAGAGGTATATTGGTGGAGTAGTAGGAGCAAAATCCAGACTGGCATGGCTTCAAGTGACCAGGAAGTATAGATTGGTAATAATGGGACCAGACAACTTATTTTATTTTTTTATTAATTTTTAAAAATTTTATTATTTATTTTTGAGACAGAGCATGAGCAGGGGAGGGGCAGAGAGAGAGGGAGACACAGAATCTGAAGCAGGCTCCAAGCTCTGAGCTGTCAGCACAGAGCCCGATGCAGGGCTTGAACTCACAGACCGTGAGATCATGACCTGAGCTGAAGTCAGACTTTTAACCGACTGAGCCACCCAGGTGCCCCAAAGACAACTTATTTTAAAGGGAAACAGATATACGGGGACGACCTAGATCTCGACTATGGAATAGGAGTTTTTAAGTGGTAATAGTTTAAGCAGGGAGGAAGGTAAGAGTGGACATTGATATGTGATAAACCACTAGTCTGGGGACTAGAATAGGACAAAAAGATGGAAGAAGGGCAAGTTTGCTCTTTTTCTTGAGCTGGAACATCCATCTTCTCCTGCCCTTGGACATCAGCATTACTGGTTTTCAGGCCTTCAGATTTTGGGTAGGCCTTACACCATTGGCCCTTTAATTCCCAGGTTTTTGGACTGGGACTAAATTGTACCACTGGCTTTCCTGGGTATCCAGTTTGCAGATGATAAACTGTGGGCCTTCTTGGCTTCCATAATCATGGGAACATATTCTTATAATAAATCTCCTCTTGGGGCACCTGAGTGGCTCAGTGGGTTAAGCATCTGACTTTTTGGTTCAGTTTATGAGTTCGAGCCCCACGTCAGGCTCTGTGTTGACAGCTCAGAGCCTGGAGCCTGCTTCAGATTCTGTGTCTCTGTCTCTCTCTGCCCTTCCTTTGCTCGTATTCTATTTCTCTCTCTCAAGAATAAACATTAAATAAAAATTTTAAAAAATAATAAATCTTTAAATTTTTTTTAAAAATTAAAACAATCTCATTTTATATGTACCTATATATGTAAATTATTGGTTCTTTTTCTCTGTAGAGCCCAGAATAAAACACTTAACTTTCAAAGCTAAGGCTGACATGTGAATTCACTACTTCATATATATAAAAAAACAAATTATGGTTTATTGTTATTATTAATTATTTTCTACGCATAAGACCATGCACTATCTATAAGAGTACCTGTGAAAGATCAGTTACTGTTTTCAATAGATAAGTTTAGTTTGGGACATGAAAATAGTTGGGAGATAATGCCCAAGTAAATGACTTAACATTACTGTTATATCCTAGGACAGAGATGGGGCAGGCTTAGGGAAGAGCAACCTGACACATAGACTTACTATGTATGGCAGTAATTAGCACTGTTTGCCAAATATTTTTGGTTATCCATAATCCAGGCTCATGGTAGGAACATAATTTCTTACTTTGTGATTGGATGGAATCATGATACTAATTCTGGTCAATGAATTGTGAGAAGATATATATGTGCCAGAGCATTTAATGTATTCAATGCTGCTGTGAGACCCTCAAGAGCTCTCTGTTCCCTCTGATGTGGGAAATTGCACAATACTGGTTACTCAGTCTGAGACCCTGAGAAACAAAACTAAGCAAAGTCTCCCTGATCATCTGAGATGAACGTGCCACGAAAGAAGGAATATATGATGTTTTATTTTTTTAAGCCACTGAGATTTGGGTATTGTTTGTCATTGCCTATATTGACTGATGCTGTTGCTAAAGCTTGTGTTACTTACGTTTTGGGAGAGGATAGGAATTGGCAGAGCAGGGTAAAGTTGTGTATTTTATGCTGCATAGGACACCTGCTTGAAGGAGTAGAGGTTGAGATCCTTCCCGTAGCCTATGGGAAATCTTCATCAGCGTAGAAGAGGAAACTTTTACTATTCATCCACTCACAGAATTACCTTTTCTAATTCATTCTAAGTCATTTTCTGTGCTAATGGTCACCTTGTATGTGAAGAATATCAAAATGACTGATTTTGCTACAATCATGTTATAGTGTTTGGGAATAAGCTGGAGTCTCAAGCACGGGTGGGAGGGTGCTTAAAGAAGGAATGGAAATAGCGAAGAGGCAACACTGGAACTGTGTTGCTTCTGTGCTGAACACTACATATTTTAACTCATTTAACCCTCAAAAACAAAACGAAGCAAAACAAACAAACTTGAAGTAGTACTATTGTTCTAATTCCTAATTTGCACGTGAAAAAACTGAGGGTAAAAGGTTTAGATGATTTGCCCAAAGTGTTTGTTAATAAATGCCAGGGTAGAATTTAAACCAAGGTGGTCTAAACTTCAGAGACTGAACTCATAGCCTCTATGCTATGCTGCCTCACAGTTAGTGAATGCTAGACTAAGGGCATGCTAGGTGACCCTTCCATTTATTCACTCATTGAAGCAATATTATTGAGCCCTGTTATGGGTCAGACATTGTTCTATGCACTAGAGAGATAGCAGAGAGCAAACCAATTTCTGCTTTCATAGATTACATTCTAAAATATAACTGACAGTAAAAAAAAAATCAAGATGTAACATGTTGGGTTGTGTTAAGTGCTGTGAAGAAAAAGGATGTGGAGGGATGGAGGGGTAGAGGAGAGTCTGATAAGAGTGTTTGGGTGACATCTGAGTAGAGTTGAATGAAAGGAGAGAATGAACACCGTGAAGATTTTGCTTGCTCTTAGCTAAGAGCAAACAAGTGTGAAGTCCCTGAATGTGCAACAGGGAGTCATTATGGAGTAGAGTGGCTACAGGGAGACCTGGAGGAGATGAGTTCACAGATAGTTGAGGTGGGGAGAGGCAGGACACAACTGTAAGATCAAGTAGATGGTGAAGGACTATACCATCATACAAATAATGAGCTTAAGAAAAATTATTCTGGTTGCTCTGTGTAGTTTGGATTTAAGCAAAAATATTTTGGAGGAGGTAGGTACACTACTCAAGGGAAAAGTGGTTGGAGTCTTACTATTACGGAACCAGGCTGGAATGCTGGTGGAAAAACCAAGCGGCACTCAGAGATCTTGGTGGATTGGAGATCTATTTAACACAGGCAGGCTCAGAGGAGACCATTTCTCCAAAGATCTGAGCCCCAAATGCCAGTGGGGAGGGTAATTTATAGTCGTCAGCTTCCATGTCTGTGGGGGTTTTTGCTCATGCAGCAAGCGAAGGAAGAAGAACCCGGAGGAGGGGTCTCTAAGCTAGAGACCAGAGTTCGTTTTAGCCCCATCGGCCATCTTTGGCGTACTTTATTCACTTCTCCAACATTACCAGGATGGAGAAAGGAAATAGATTTCATTCCAGTTTTTCTCCCCCAAATCTCTGTGCCCCAGTTACAGAGCTGTCTTTCAAGTTCTTGGCAGGTCGTGCCACTTCCTGCCTTGGACAAGGCCTCATTCCATGCTATTCCCTTTTCCTTCATTTTTTCTTCTTCACTTCCTTTAATCTGCCTTCTGGATTTCCAAGACTAAGTGGGGCATTGCCAATTATAGTATTACATAGTGTGGGGGCACCCTTATTACTTCTCAGTTGGACTCATCACAATTATGATTAATTATCTAATAATATCTTTCCCCCTACTGGACCATGAGATCTTTAAGCGAGAGGGACTATGTAAGTCCTGTTACCCCCCCAGGCCCCAAACTTATTACATGTATAAAAAGTAGAATTAGATTTCTTCTTTATTTCCCAGTATGTATATTACTGTAGTTGAAGGGAAGAAATGATCATTCCATTTGGGGCCCTAAGTACTTATCAAAATTTAAAATTGTTTTAAAAGCCAAATACTTTATACTGTGCTTACTTAGTAAGTTGGTAATAATTCTACATGAAACCTCAACAATCATTAGGTTGACTGATATAAGAATGTAGATTATCTCATATTTTATAAAAAAAAGTAAAATGACTACACAATGTCCCCACATTATACTGTTTACAAATGCTAAGCAGGTAGAAAAGGGCGCAATTTAAAAATGCGTTTTTCGGGTCGCCTGGGAGGCTCAGTTAGTTAAGCTTCTGACTATTGCTTGCCTTTGGCTCAGGTCATGATCTAGTGGTTTCATGAGTCTGAGCCCTGCATCTGGCTTTGCGCTAGTAATTAATTTCTGCTCGTAATTCTCTCTCTCCCTCTCTTTCTGCCCTTCGTCCACTTGTGCTCTGTCAAAATAAATAAACTTAAAATTTTTTAAATGTGTTTTTCAAGGAAAACAAGGTCAATTCATTGAAGGCTGCTGCTTTATTTTTATGATTCCAAATTTGTGAAAAGCTTATATTCCTAAAATTAGTAACATTATATACTTAACTTAGTGGCATTCTGTGTTTCAATAAAGATTGGTGTGTTACTAAATTATAGCGCATCTTTTTGGCTTCTTCAATCTCAGTATTGAAATGTTAAAAAAAAATTCTAATCACTTTGGTCAAAACAAATTCACAACATCTTTACTATTCTGCATGGAAGGGCTAACTGGGAACATTCATTAATCTAGCACTTTAAGATTTTAATTTCCAGATGGGATGATTAGCATTTCTGAGCTTTTTATATTCAAACCACAAAAATAAGTCCTTCTCAAGGGTCACTGGAGGCAAATAATTTAGACCCAATTTTGCTAAGTTAACTACTGTGCTCTATCTATCATTTAGCTCATTTAGAATATTCACTCTGATCGCTTCTCGGCCTTTTGGCTAAGATCAAGTGTAGAATATTCACTCTGAGTCCATATTCGTGTTTTTCAGATTTTGCTTACAATACAAACCAACTTATTTGGACTAATACTATCAGTATGACACATGCTGGAGAATTCCTTTGTTTATTTTAATTTTTTTTTATGTATATGACTCCTGTGTTTTTCTATTTTTTATTATTTTGCAGATTGATTTATATGAAAATACTGGGCACTACTGTGAGAACTGAATTGAAGTTCATGGCTGCAGTTATAATTCAGGTAATTATATTACTTTGTTAGTTATTTTATCCCCTTCTTTCCAGAAAGTAGTTTGAGGAGAGATGAAATCAGATACGCTGTCATTAATTAAAGAAATTCTTAATATATTTTACAAATGTTAGGTGGATAAAAGCAGAAAGCAGTAAGGATGACTTGGTATAGAATACCCTCATTTTGTAATCAGGGGACGCATTCACGGAAACTTGAGCATTATTGAATCAATCATTCATGCGTTCTTGAACCAAAGTCCTTATGAAGATTATTTGTCACTAATATTATGAAGTCATGACTTGCTTTGGTTAGTCCTTACTGACTACAGTGATATTTATGGTGCTCTTTATGACATCAAAGTAATTCCACCAATCTCAGTAAAAATATATCATTAAAAGTATATATGATATAAATGTATATTCCAAAATAATAACCACAAGGTAAGTGAATACCCAAGTATATACCCAACTGAAGAAAGAATTGATACCTCCCACAAGCTCTTTTCCATTATGTCTCCATTTCTCCCACTTACATGGAACTAGTTTTAATTTTGTATGCATCATTCATTTGCTTTTTTTAGTGGTGTAACCATATATAAATGTATTCCTAAAGTCGCTATTGCTTAGCTTTTTCCTTTTTGAACACTTATAATGGATCATACTGTATTTCTTGTCTGCAACCTGCTTTCCTCACACAATATTTATTGATAATACACAGCTGTCGAGTATTCTGTTGTATGCATCTACTACCATTCATTTATCCATTCTAGTTTCTAGCTTTTTTGCTACTGTGAACAATGTGGCTAAGAATGTCTTCTGATATGCCAGCTCTCTAGGATATATACTTGAGAGTTATAGATTATTAAATTATAGAGTATGGAATTGCCAAGTTATAGATTATGTGCCAGTTTAACTTTATTTAAGTGATGAGAAGATATTATCTAAAGTCATATCAGTTTCCATTTTTATCACTTTCATTTCTGCAAATTCTTGCCAACATTTAGTATTGTCAGACTTTACTTTTTTTTTAATCTAGCAAGTATAAAATTGACTTTAATTTGCATTTCCTTTAACTAAGGTGGTTAAACGCCTCTTAATAGGTTTGTTGACTGTTTTTATTCTGTACATTTCTATCATGACTTTGACAGGCAGAGCCTAAGATGACCTTTAGCCATCCTTGTCTCCTGGTTTTTGTGCCCTTGTATAATATCCTCTAAATGAGTGAGGGCTAGACCTTGTGATTTGCTTGTAACAAACAAAATGTGGCAAAAGCTAATGGGATGTCAATTCTGAGATTAGGTTCCATGGATTCTGTGGCTTCGGTCTTGCTTGCTCTCTCTCATTCTTTTGCTCTCTCTCACGCTGAGTGAAGTCAGGAGGTGTGTTGGGAGCTACCCAAGGAGAGTCCCGCATGTTAAGGAACTGAGGGAGGCCCCTAGTTAACAGCTGCAACAAATTGAGGCCCTCAGTCCAACACACTGCCAAGAACTGAATCTTGTCAACAACCAAAAACCGTGGCAGTGAGCATGCAAGGAGTTCCTCCCCTCGCAGAGCCTTCAGATGAAACTGTGGTTCCACCTGACATTTGGTTGCAGCCTCATGAGAGGCCTGGGTGAGAGGCCCTGAGCCACACCTCACCAGGATCCTGACCCACAGAAACAGTGAGATGACAAATGTTTGTTGTTTGGTAACTGCTGAGTTTTAGGGTAATATTGTTATGCAACAAATTAACACAATGACTGGGACTGACATTTTCTTATGGCTCATGGGATTTTTTTTTTAACGTTTATTCATTTTTGAGAGACAGAGAGACAGAGTGCTAGTAGGGGGAGGGGCAGAGAAAGAAGGAGACACAGAATCCAAAGCAGGCTTCAGGCTCTGAGCTGTCAGCACAAAGCCCGATGTGGGGCTTGAACTCATGGACTGCAAGATCATGACCTGGCTGAAGTCAGATACTCAGCTGACTGAGCCACCCAGCTGCCCCCATAGGAATTCTTTATATATTCTGAATATAATCATTGTCAATTCTATATGTTGCATTAAGTTTCTATAAAATTGTAAATTCTTTTTTCTGTTGTGTCTTTTGAAGAAAGATTTCTGATATAAGTCTCTTGTTCTGTCCGTATCTATATATCCTTTTTATCCTTTGTACTTTTGGGATAATAAGAAATCCTTTCCTAACTTGAAGTCTTGAAGATCCTCTTCTATATTCTCTTTTTAAAACTGTATAGATTTTCCTTTAATATTTAAGTTCTTTAGTTCATTTGAAATTGGTTTTCATGTATTATGTGATATAGGAAACATTTTAATTGTTCTTCCATTTGGGAAACTTCCACCCCTCTCTTATTGAATAGGTCATCCTTCCTCACTAATCCGCAGTTTCATATTTATCCTTTTTTATACAGGCACAGGCTCATTTTGAGTCCTATATTCTGTTCCTTGCTTTTTTTTTTTCCTGTTTCTGTGTCAACATCACAGAGTTTCAATTAGTATAATAACTTTATAGTAGGTCTTGATAGCTATTGGGGCAACTCCCCCTATCTAGTACTTCAGGAATGCTTTGGCTAAACCTATCTCTTTGCAGGGTGCCTGGGTGGCTCAGTCAGTTAAGCATCCAACTTCAGCTCAGGTCATGATCTTGTGGTTTGTGGGTTCAAGCCCTGCATGGGGCTCTGTGCTGACAGCTCAGAGCCTGGAGACTGCTTTGGATTCTGTGTCTTCCTCTCTATCTCTGCCCCTCCCCCCCCTCTTAAAAATAAACATTAAAAAAATTAAACCTATCTCTTTGCTTAATCATATACAATTAACAGCAACTTGTCAGATTACATAAACAAAACATTTTTTGTGTGATTTTTATTGAAATGCCACTGACTCTATCAATCAACTTGGAGAAAATTAAAATATTTGTGATATTAAGAACTCTTGCTCATGAATATAATATAGCTCTGCATTTAGTTAAGTTTTTTTCTTCAGAAAAGGCACATTTTTCTATAAATCATGCATAATTCTAAAGTATACTTTCTAACCACTTCTTGCTGCATGGAACGTAAGTAGCTTTTGCACATCCAACAACTTTTCTAAACTCTTTAACTTAATCTAACAGTTTATCTGTAGAGTCTTGATTTTCAGACAATCATTACATCTCTTAATAATGGCAGTTTTGTTTCTTTCAATGTTTGTAATTTGATTTTGTATTGTTTTATTGCATTTATATTAAGTATAGTGATGAATAGAAATAGAGATAACAGCTATTCTTGACTTCTTCCTGATTTCTGAAAAGAAACTTTTTTTTTTAATATTTCACTACTAGGTATGATGTTTACTATAGGGTTTGAAGTTACTTTGTTACGTTAAGTTGGTAGGTACTTTTATATAAAGTTTATTAAGAATTTTTATCATAAATAATTGTTGAATTCTATCAATTTTTTAAGACTGTATTGAGATAATCATATGCATTTTTGTCTTTAATATATAATTCCTTTGAATTGAATTAATACCTTATGTAATGTATACATTTAATCTTATCTTTACCTGTATCAAGACTTATTTGCATTGTGTTGAACAGGAATCATTTGCATTATTATGGATAGCAAACACCTAATAGCCATCAGCCCTATATAAGTTAAATTTCTACAGAGAACAAATAATGTAAAGATAATCAAACATGCACACCATCATGAGATTGGACAATAAATGTCCAGCATCCTATTGAAAGGACACTTAGTAGTCACTTTTGTATATTAAAAGTAATCCACAATTCCTTGTAGCAGTCACTAACCGCCTTGTCATCATAAATAATCTCTCTCTCAAAAAGGCTTGTCCCATTTAAGTTTGCAGTGATTATTCACATAAATGCAGCCCGAGTAATAATAAACCGTGTAGGCCTCTTTGAGTTGCATTGCAAATATTGGGCCATGCAGTATTGAGCAACTATTAAAGCTGCAGAATTAACATCTGGAAGTTTTCTGGAAGTTTTCATAAGACATCTCAGATTGGACAAAATCTCTCTCGACTAGATTTCACTTATCGTATCTAGAAACTTAAGGGAATTTCTTTTATTGAAGTTCCCCCAATTTTCCAAGACTGCTAGCTTGACAGAAGCTGGCCTTTTTTACTACCTATAAGACTGGGAACCCATTAGGCAGGAACCTTGTCAGTACTCCTGGGACTTCAGTGGCTTGTTGTAACTGACTAAATGAGAATCAGTCTCAAATATGCCATTGAAGGTAAGGTTTTGGTTGGGTAATTAATTTGTGCAATTATTGCCTGATAAAAAGGAGGACAGATTCTACTTGAAACTATGCAAATGACTCTATTGCCATAAAAAGAAAGGACACCAGTAAGAGTTGCTGAATCTGGAATTTCACTGAGAAGCAGATATCACTATTAAATGTTTCATTTTAGTTTATGAAAGCATCTATTTAATTAAGAGTTAGAACTAGTTTAAGAAGAGAAAGGAGTTCCTCATATAGTCATAAAAAAAGAGCACTAAAATAACATTGACAATATTCTAAGCAAATAACGATGACAAAGTTTTTCTAATCAATTCAATGAGTGCTACTTAATTAATTCTTATCTGCTGAATTTGGGTCTGCTATCTGGTTTCACGAATACTTTTACCTCTGTACTAAAAAGAGTTGTGGAAGTCTTGACTCTGCCTAATGCTCTGATCTGAAAGTTATTTAAAAAATGTCATCTGACGAGCTTGTAACTAAAAGTTTATTCTTTCAGGTGTCAGTTATTTAGAGTATCTAGTATGGTTCTTTCCAAGAGGCTCTCAGACTGCCCTGCCTTTTTTTCCCCTTTATTCAAGTTTTTATTTAAATTCCAGTTAGTTAACATACAGTGTAGCATTAGTTTCAGGTGAGAACTTAGTGATTCATCACTTACATACAACGCCAAGTACTCATCACAAGTGCCCTCAATACTCATCACCCATTTAACCTATCCCCCCACTCCTCTTCCAGCAACCCTCAGCTTGTTCTCTATAGTCAAGAGTCTGTTTTCTGGTTTGCCTGTCTTTTTCCCCCTATGTCCATCTGTTTTTTTCTTAAATAACACCCATGAGTGAAATCATATGGTATTTGTCTTTCTCTGACTGACTTCTTTTGTGTAGCATAGTAACTCTCTAGCCCCATCCATGTTATTGTAAATGGCAAGATTTCATTCTTCTTTTGTGGCTGAATAGTATTCCTTTGTGTGTGTGTGTGTGTGTGTGTGTGTGTGTGTATACCATTTCTTTATCCATTCATCAGTCAGTGCACATTTGGGCTCTTTCTATAATTTGTCTGCTGTACATATCAGATTGATAAAGCTGCTATAAACATTGGGTTCATGTGTCTTCTCAAATCGACATTTTTGTACCCTTTGGCTAAATACCTAGTAGTGCTTGCTGGATTGTAGGGTAGTTCTATTTTTAACTTTTTGAGGAAATTCCATACTGTTGTCCAGAGTGGCTGCACCAGTTTGCATTCCCACTAACATGTGTAAGAGGGTTCCCCTTTATCCACATCCTTGCCAACATCTGTAGTTTCCTGTGCTGTTAATTTTAGCCATTCTGACAGGTATGATATGATATTTCATTGTAGTTTTGATTTGTATTTCCCTGATGATGAGTGATGTTGAGCATCTTTTCATGTGTCTGTTAGCCATCTGTATGTCTTCTTTGGAAAAGTGTCTACTCGTGTCTTCTGCCCATTTTTTAACTGAATTATTTGGGGGTTTTTTGGGGGGGAGTGCTATTAAGTGTGATAAGTTCTTTGTAGGTTTTGAATACTAACCCTTTATCAGATATGTCATTTTGAAATATCTTCTCCATTCTGAAGGTTGCCTTTTAGTTTTATTGATTGTTTCCTTCACTTTTCAAAAACTTTTTACCTTGACAAAGTCCCAATAGTTCATTTTTGCTTTTGGTTCTTTTGCCTCTGGAGACATATCTAGTAAGAAGTTGCTATGACTGATGTCAAAGAGGTTACTGCCTGTGTTCTCCTCTAGTATTCTAATGGTTTCCTGTCTCATATTTACGTCTTTCATCCATTTTGAGTTTATTTTTGTGTACGGTGTAAGAAAGTGGTCCAGTTTTATTCTTTTGCATGTTGCTGTCCAGTTTTCCAACACCATTTGTTGAAGAGACTGTCAGACTGTCCTTTTGGAAGCATAAATTCAGGTCTTTAATTTACAGAAGAGCCTTCAGGCAGCATTGAGGAATATCAAAAACTGTGGATGTAAACATTTAATGACTGTGGTTCTTTTATAACTACAGCTAGTAATATAATACAGGAAAGTAATATCCTCTAATTGGGTATAATAAATGTCCATTTCATAACGATTTTGATCAGTCTTTCCTCTGAAGATAAAAACATAATGGTCAGAAAGAGCTTTGAGAAAGAACCTGTGCTTTCTTGTACAGCATGAAAACTTAACCTAAGAGTGTTCCTTTTGATTTAATAAGTCTTCCCATGTAGCTTTTACATTGTGTATCTAATTAAGAAATGTGGTCTAAATTTAGGTTTGATCTTGGGAAAGCAAGTGAAAGTTATCATAGGATATATGAGCATTTGATTAAGATGGATAGGATCATAACTATCAGAACAACAACACTTAGTTATTGATATAATCAATGTGACAAAACACCTAAAAATTAATATAGAAGGAGGGAACACTGCTATAAGGAATCTTAGCTCTTTCATCAAAAAGTAAACTTTCTTGTTAATGGTCAAGGACATAATAAAGATAATATATAAAATTCATAAAATGCTTCTCATAAGATACAAAATCCCAGCTATGTGTATTACATAGAAGGGAAAGAATAATATTTCATATTTAAGGTAAGAGTCATCAAACATTTTCTGTAAGTGGCAAGATAGTGAATATCGTAGGATTTGCAGACCCTGTAGTCTCTCTTGCAGCTACCCAACTCTGTTGTTATAGCATGAAAGCATTCGTAGACAATGTAAATGAATGAGTTTGGCTGTGTTCAAATAAAACTTTATTTACAAAACAGGTCACTGGCCAGATATGGCCCATGGTACATCATTTTCTAACCTTTGTTTTAGGTGAAGGCATTAATCAGAAAACTAAGAAGGCAAGTTTTCAAAATAAGATGTGAATTATAGTACATTCCATAGCTTCTTTTCACTCTCAAGTATTATAAAATATAAATCAATAAATTCATACCTCAAAGATACAAACTTTCTGTGGCATATAAAAATAAGAAGCAAAAGTATTTAAAAATAGATTTGTTTTGATCAGTTTTTCAGTATTCCATCTCATTTAGAGAATATCTATATGTGCAAGAAGTACCTATTAATTTGTTCAATTTAACATTAATCAGTGTTTTAGAGATTATATTTAAGTTAACACACTAAAAATTACTATTGACATATAAAGTTCATTAGCATGATTATTTAATTTAATTCAATACAAACATATTTTATAATTTTCATATCATGTAGGAGTGTTGTCACTTTATTGATCTATAAAACTGTATGAGTTTAGAATTTCCACATTAAATTATCTATACGATAAAAACCCAAATAAAACAAAATGTAAGTTTGTACAATATTTGGCACTGATAAATCAGGGGAAAATATAGCTATTTTTCTATTTATTATTTTTTAAAGAGGTCAAAGAGCTAGCTAGCTCTCTCTTTCTTTTTTTAATGTTTATTTATTTTTGAGAGAGAAAAGAGTGGGAGACAGAGAGGGGCAGAGAGAAAGGGAGACACAGAATCTGAAGCAGGCTCCAGGCTCTGAGCTGTCAGTGCAGAGCCCAACTCAGAGATCGAACTCAGGAACTGTGAGATCGTGACCTGCTCTGAAGCCGGACACTTAACCAACTGAGCCATCCAGGTGCCCCATATAACTATTTATTTTTAAATCAAATTTTAAACTAGTCTCATTTCCAAAATGTTTCTGTGCTGACAATTTCTGTAAGAAGGATTTTTTTTTAAGTCCAGCTTCTTTAAATCATTAAAAGTTTAATTCTCTTATTTTCTGGGAATTTTAGAAATGTTTTATTTATAAAAAGGCTTATTTATCTCTATAAACAAATCCTAACAATTATTTTAATTTAAGAAATAAGTAATATAATTCTTTGAAAGCTTCCAGAAGTAGAAAAACAATGACATGTAAAAGCATATAAGCATAGACAAAGAGGCACATAGAATGCCATAATTCATCAGTTATACAACTTCAGCTACAGGTCAAAAGTAAGTACGAACATAAAGACACATTATTCCACACATCAAAATGCTATTATTCCTAATGAGTACATAACTTTTAAATTAATTTGAACTCAAAATAGAAAATTAATCAAAAAGACTAACAAATTGGATTTTCCCTTCTTTGATCTAACACAGAAAATAGATGTTTATCATCATTGAACAGTAATCACCAAATGGTTAGATCAGAGGTTGGCAAATCAGTCTGTGGGCCAAATTCGCTAATTGCCTATTTTGAAAGACCCACAGAATAGATTTACATTTTTAAGTGGTTGAAAAAAAATCAAAATAATATTTTTGACACATGAAAATTATAAGAAACTAAAATTGTAATGCCTGTACATAAAGTTTTATTTAACCCAGTCATGCTTATTCCTTTACATAATGTCTGTGGTTGCTTTTACAGTACAATGTCAGGGTTGAGTAGTTGCAAAATAGGCTATATGACTCTCAAAACAAAAAGTATTTACCATCCAGCCTTTTGCACAATTAGTTTGCTGACACTTTTATAAAACTATAGAATAAGTCATTGCCACCACCAGAGGAGAATAACTTACCAGTTTATGCAAATCAGAAACAAAACCAAGACAAATTCAATGCAGGAATAGAACACAAAAACAAACAGTTAAAACTTTTAGTGCCACTTGGGATTCACTCTGAGAGTCAAGAAACAAACATGTTCTATGGCATAAATAGCCTATGAAGTTCACTTTTCTGGTAAATTCTGGTAAGTTCACTTTTCTCTGTTAGGTAAATTACTTGGGTGTCTCTGTAGATGACCTCCACACTGTTAGATGATAATTTTTAAAAAATAGAATGGATTTAAATATGTTTCAAAAATTTTATTGAACTCAACCAGTAAGACATAAAAAACAATTCCCTAAAAGATCATTTTACATTTAAATTCCATGAGATTGATCTATAGCTACCTGTGTGTGTGTGTGTGTGTGTGTGTGTGTGTGTGTGTGTGTGTGTGAAATCTTTATCAGATTTAGATAATAATGTTATAATTGGTTCATGAAAATTCAGAAGTTTTCCTTTGTGCTCTTAAACAATTCAAAATCAATATTTGTATTAACATTAACAATATTAGTATTACCTAGTCTTTAAAGGTTGTAGAATTCCCCACATGATACTATTTGGGCTTGGTGCCTTTAATGTAAAAAGTGCTTTAATAACTTTTTTCATTAATGTCCGTGGAAATTGGTCTATTTAAGCTTTCTATTTCTACTGTGGTCAATTTTATGGAGTTCCATTTTATTTATTTATTTTTTTTATTAAATTTTTTTTTAACGTTTATTTATTTTTGAGACAGAGAGAGACAGAGCATGAATGGGGGAGGGGCAGAGAGAGAGGGAGACACAGAATCGGAAGCAGGTTCCAGGCTCTGAGCCATCAGCCCAGAGCCCGACGCGGGGCTCAAACTCGTGGACCGCAAGATCGTGACCTGAGCTGAAGTCAGACACTTAACCGACTGAGCCACCCAGGAGCCCCTATGGAGTTCCATTTTATAGAAAATTATCCATTATTTCATTTTGAGTTTCAAATTTTTCAATTATTTCAAATTTATTTGCACTGAGTTATAGACATTAATCTACATAAATTAATTAGTATGTATATGTATATACATAAAACTCATATATGTGTACGTGTGTGTATGTGTATATATATATGTATATGTATATATATACATATACATATATATATATATATACACCTGTTCTGTTTCAAAGGTTATTTTCCACTTGTTACTCTTACTCTGTGTATTTGTACTTGCTCTCATCTTTTAAAAATTAGGTTAGCTACTGACTTGTTTATTTTGTTAGATATTTTCAAAAAGCATCATTGTTATTTCTATCCTTTTCCTGATTTCTCCCTTGTGAATCTCTGTTTTTATCTTTATAGTTTGTGCTTTTGTGTTTTATTTTGCATATCTTTGTGTTCTTCTTCAAAATTTTGAGTTAGAAAACATTATTATATCATTTTTATTGGCACATTTATGTAAGGTTGTGGATTTTCTTCAGATCACTACTTTAAAAAAATTTTTTATTAAATTTATTTATTTTTGAGAGACAGAGAAAGACAGAGCATGAGCAGGGGAGGGGCAGAGAGAGAGGGAGACACAGAATCAGAAGGAGGCTCCAGGCTCCGAGCTGTTAGCACAGAGTATGACACGGGGCTTGATCCCACGACCTGTGAGATGACCTGAGCCGAAGTTGGACACTTAACTGACTGAGCCACCCAGGCGCCCTGATCACTACTTTTATTATATCATAGATTTTGATATGTAGCATTTCCATTATATGGAAATTATATGTGTTCTATATGTATACATATATGTATTCTAGGAAGTCTGTAATTTAAGGGTTTTTTTTCTTTTTTATCCAAGAGTTGTTTCATGGAGAGTTTGTTTTTGTTTTTTAATCTGATTTCTATTTTGTTACATTGTAAGGAAAGAATCTAATTTGTATTATTTATATTTTATGGAGATCTCAGAAGTCATGAAGCAGAGAATGCAAACCGTGGTCACTATGCCATATCTGAATTCCTGATTCACAGAATTCAGGAGCACAATAAAAGTTATTTTACACTAATATGTTAATGGAGTGGTTTGTTACTCCATAAAAGGTAATTGGAACATGGTAGAATGTCAAAAGTTGGTACTTTCTGATTTCAAATAGTAAAAGAAATTCATCATTGCATGTGACACTGTAGATCATAAAATCCAATCAACCTTTGGAATTTCTTTTAAACAAAATTGTCATTTTTATTCAGATCCTATTTAGACATCTCCAGTTACTGGGAGTTTACTGATTATAAGACTTTTTAAAATCAAGTTAGAATTATTTTTTTCGCTGGCTTTAGCTAGTAGGATATGATATAAAAGAAAAGAAAAGCAGAGAGACTGAGAACTCACCTGTTGGTACAGACCAGAACAAGACCCAGTTTTTCTAAAAGATATAGTGTATATAATTGTTTCTCTGGTTTAATTTTTCTGATCCTTAATAGTGACAGAGTAGGAATAACAGCTTTTATAATTCCTGATTTTATCTTCTGTTCTCTATGAAACAACGAAAATTTTTAAACAGTACTTTGTTTAGTAGTAAATTTATTACATATCTGGTAGTCAAACATGGCAGGTCAGAGATGATTGATGTTTTTCACTGTTACAGAAGAATTTTTTGACAGGAAAATATATTAGAACTTATATGATGACTGTTCTTTTGCTTTTAATGAAGTACAAAAGTGCCATCTGCTACTATTTTATGTGCCCATGGCTGGCTACTGACCTCAATGTCCAGAATATAAAATCTGTGAGCCATAGTTGTGCCTCTATGGAGTTTATCATTTATTCAGTATGAAGCTGTCTTTCCCTTTGCCATCTGACCTCAGGATAAGAAACCATTTTCAAATGTCCATCATTTAAAAATCTTGGTTGTTGTTGTGTTGTGGGCTGTTATAGCTCCAAATATCCTGAAGGCTTTGGGATCAGTCCCTGATTTCATTTCAATTCTTCATTTCCACATCATTTATAACAATGATTAGAATGTACCCACAAAGAGTTTATGAACTTAAGGTCCTTGGAATCACTCTCAAATTCTCCTGAAATGGACCCAAACATAATGATTAAGTTAGATCTGATTCTATGGACTGTGATGAATCTTTGTTTTGCCAGAATTCTAATGCTATCCTGGATCAGAGATTTCTGTGAATCTGTATTCTTTGAGGACTGACCAAAACTGAAATGACATCTTGGGCTTGGAAGCATTCAACTTGTATAATTTGATATGGATAAATAAATTTTGAAGAATACATATTTTAAAAATGTAATGGTTAATACCATTATTATTTAACAATTTATTGCTGGTTTTGTCAGTGTAGAAAGAAAGGAAACAGAAATAAGAATGTAATCATTGGGAAGGTGAAAAAAATTTTTTGCACATTTTATCTAGAAAATCCAAAAGAAACTGAAATCTCTTAAAGTAAATAAGTTGAGTTTTAAAACTTTTCTTTTTAAAACTTTCAAAATATATGCTATTTTTTTATTTTGTAATTTACATTACATGCATGGGAATATGATCAAAAGGAAACATAAGAATTTAACATTGGTTTTCTCTGAGTTTTATATTATTGCAATTTTTCCCTCAAGGTTTTCCACATTTTCAAAAAAATTTTAGTAGGCATATATTTTATAATTTGAATATTTCAAATCGTTAAAAATAGTCTCAAGATTTACTGAAATATGTTTAAAATTTTGGAAAAATTGATTCCAATTAGTGAATAAAGTTGTGACCATCTTCTAAATACTATGACTGATTATTCATATATCCATATGATTTTAAGAATTAGAAATGACTGTTCCCCTTACCTCAGTTCTGTATTATTTTGAAGCAAATCCAATATATCATATTACTGCAGCCTCAAATATTTCAGAATATGTTTCTAGAGCATAAGGAATCTTTTTTAAAATAAAACCACAAAATCACAATATCATCATAGCTGAAAATTTAATAATAATTTCTTAATATTGAATATCTAGTCAGTATTCAAATTCACTAATTATCTAATAATTTTCTTTAATATTTGAGTCAAAATTCAAATAAAGTACATACATTTCAGTATTTGATATGACTCTTCACTCTCTTTTAGTCTATAGGCTTCTCAATCTTTTTTTTCTGGACTCGAATTTTATTTGCTACACAAACTGGGTCTTTTATTTTTAGACTTTTCCATGATCTGGGTTGATTGAATTTTGCTCATTAAATTCTTGTGTGTCATTTAACATATTCATTGTGTTTTCTATAAATTTCTAATTAGATCTAGAGGCTTTATCAGTTTCACATTGGTTTTCATTTTTCTTCTTTTCTTTCCTTCCTTCCTTCCTTCCTTCCTTCCTTCCTTCCTTCCTTCCTTCCTTCCTTTTTTCTCTCTCTTGCTCTGTCTCTTTCATTTTTCTTTCTGATGTTGGTGACCATTTGTAGATATTTTAAAATGTTAATTTATTTTAAACTCCCACCTTTAAGTTGTTGGGTACATGTGCTTTATCCATGAATCTTAGCTTTCTTTAGTGATTTTTTTTTATAACCAATAGAATGTGGTGGAAATAATGTCATGAGACTTTAAAGCTAGGTCAGAAGAAAGTCATGCAGTTTCCACTTGGCTTATTTTGGATGCTTACTCTAGGGCAATAATTCCCTACCAGAGATGATCTAAGGTCTCTTTCCTGCTCTCCAGGGGACACTTGGTAATGTCTGGAGATATTTTGGGTTGTCACAACTGAAAGGGTACTATTGTCATCAAGTATAGGACCGAGATGCTGATAAACATCCTACAAAGCACAGGACAGTCCCTGTAACAAAGAATCGTCCAGTCTGAAATGGTTAAGAAATCCTGCTCTAGGGAGAGCCAGCTGCCATACACCAGGTCCAATAACTTTGAGAGTTCCACACTGAAGAATCCACTTGTTGATAACTTCTCTCAGGTCCCAGTTAGAGCTCTCACTGACCATCATTCTTTAGCTACAAGAGTGAATTATCTTGGATAATTTGGTCCAGCTGAGTTTTCATATCACTGTAGCCTCAGCCACCCATTACCTTCAACTGTATGAGAGACCCTGAGTGAGAAATGCTCAGCCAAGTCCTTCCTGAATTTATGACTTATAATATATGAGCAAGACAAAAGGTTATTTTAGTCCACAAAAAATTGGGGTAATTTGTTAAACAGATAGTAGAAGGAACTGCTTAAATCCATTCATAGATTAGGAGTTACAAAATGGATATAATTTAATTCTATCATTCTTTCTTCATTTATTAATTGGAATAGCTATATAAAGAAAAACTTACTCTATTAGATTATCATAATGTACAGTTTGTATAAGAAAACCAGTATGAATGCTTAACTACAACCTAGTAAAACTGCAAATACATGCATACAAACATGCATACATACATAAGAATGGGAGAAATTCTTGAAAGGAATGGGGTTGATAGAGTATTTTAAAAGGGAATAGTTAAATTGACATCCCACGGCTCAACAGTCACAATGGAAGGCAGATATCAGTGGATGGTGGTTTCAGTTTGCTAACAGGAAATATTCTACCATGAAATATACCAGGAAATATTCTACCATGCTAGAATTCTATAGCCAGTGAAAAGATTCTCCAAGATTAAATGTTAAATAATGATCACATTTAAATTAGCAATCACCATAAAAAATTAAGAGCATTTATAGCCATTACAATGCTCTGTATTTACTGTTATTTTATCTTTCTAGTCAGATAAAATGATAGTTGTTCCCATTTTCTCTGACATCTAGGTGGGACCAGGTGACTGAGTTATGGCCAAAAAGAAGAGGACACAAATAATGCACTAATCCTAGGCCTATCCCTAAAGTATTTTGTGGGATCTTTTATGCTCCGTTTTTCTCTTATGTGACTGGGAGAAAAGGACTAACCCTTAGTCCTAAATTTGCCTTACTTAGAAGTATGATTTACTTAGTTAAATTTCTAAGAAACCTTTAAAGTACCTCTTTTAAGAGTCGTGCTTCTGAAATTTTGGGAAATGTTTGTTAATGAAGCAAACATTAATTTCCCAGATTAATACAGGCATTGACATCTGATGAGACAGAAGGCCATAATCTGGAAAGATAGAAATTCTTTGTGTGTGTGTGTGTGTGTGTGTGTGTGTGTGTGTGTGTGTGACACTCCATTTGGCAAACTGTTACCTGGAGTATCTTGAAAGGCAAAGTTTATATCTACTAAGAAAGAAGCTCTTGGCAATATTATTAGGTAAAAAACGCCCATAGTGCATGTTGGTTGTTATCCATAGTTTTTATGAGGTATTAGAAGAAAGAAATAAGCTTAAGAAAGAATTGACAGGGGACACCTGGATGGTTCAGTCACTTAAGCATCTAATCTTGATCTCAGCTCAGATCATGATCTCATGGTTTGTGAGTTCAAGCCCCATGTTGGGATCTGTGCTGATAGTGTGGAGCCTGCTTGGGATTCTCTCTCTCCCTCTCTCTGCTTCTCCCATGCTCGTGCTGTCTCTGTCTCTGCTTCTGTCTCTCTCTCTGTATCTCTTTCAAGATAAATAAACTTTTTTAAAAAAAGAAAGAATTGGCAGGTTTTACTACCATAAATAAGAGGTATCCTAAAAAGTCCAGAAATTCAAGGTCAACAGGTTGAAAAAGCTGTTTTTAGATATCAATGGTGAGAGTTGGGATTTTAAAAGGCCACAGGAAAAATAAAGCCGAATCAAACTTCTTCGTTTGATAAAGTAATTGAGAGCACAGATCAGATGAAGATATGGCTTTCCCACCTTTATGTTTCAGATGACCTCATGGTCACCATAATTACATTGAGGATGGAAGTCATGGAGTTTAGGAAACAAAACAAACCAAGGTCAAAACAACTTAAATTGTTACTGGTTTATGAAACTGGAAACAAATAAAAGTAAGTTTTTGAAAATATTGTGTTACCAAAGAAATCTTAAGCCTCTTGACATTTTGGGGCCAAAAATACATTTGCTAATTACCCCTTGCATAAGTAGAAAATGGATAGCTCGAAAGGAGGACATACTTTCTAACATCCATTTCAGATATGTCAAACGAGATGGATGAAAATGAAGAACCTCGCAGAGGGAAAGACAGGGGCCATAATGGATGGTGGATAAGGGTTTGCCACCCAGAGAACAGACTCTGGCCTAATTATGAAAATTCCCAACACAGGATGATAGACTTCCCTGATGCCTGATCCTGTAGGATACTTGCATTGTTATGGGTGACTATTAGTGTTTCTTTGTTTCCTTGTCTAAATGATAATCCTTTTTATAATTATGCTCTCCCTGTTATCTCATTGTATATTGAGTATATGATGGGAGGGCAGACAACTGTTCTTTCAGACCATAGGCTCTAGGAGAAAGACAATCTACAACAAGCCTGATAGAGAAGATCGTACATAACCCAGATCACGCACACAAAAGAACCCTTATGATCATTGTCCGCCTAAGATGTGGCTGTTGAGAGTAGCACTTTCCATGCAGTTTTGAGCTAGGCATATTTCCTAACCTTACAGATGAGGAAACTGATCTAGTAAGTACCTTGTTATTGATTTTTTCAAAGACTTTTTTTCCATAATACATGATCACAGAGTATTCTTGTTGAATTATAGTTGAATAATGGAAAATTTTGAGGGCATACATGTTGATGCAGTTTGATATCAATAAATATTAAATTACTTGGTTTAAAAATGACTGGTGAGAAATTGAGCTCAATTATCAGTAAGATAGTTGAAGTTTTCTGTTTTTACTTTGTAGCCTTTTGTGCTACCAGTAGACAATTGTCAGCAAGCCATCATAAGCGAAGCAAAGTAGACTGCAGGTGTTGATAACGATCACTTATAAATTTTCACACTGTTCCAAAGCTCCACTTTGTTACTTATTCCAGACTTAGCTATTTTTATTTTAATTGGTACTTTCTGAGATTTGGTACCTAACCAGCTGGCGTGGTCCAGCAGGTGAGGCAGAGAAGTAGTATTTTTGTCATGGTAAAAACAAAAGCAAATGTATTAATGTCTATCAATGATACTTGAAATAGGCTACTGTTTCTCTGTTGACATGTATTCGTAAGATGATGGCTGGGGGTACTGTCCTTTGGGAGGGCATGTATCTTTGCCACATAAAGAGATACTGGAAAACACCCCACAAGATAGCATTAGGAGCAAATAGGAAGGTCTATATAGATGATTTTGATGTTCTACCCATCACTAATGAAATTAGCATTTATTGGTCAAATAAATAAAACAATGCTTAAGGCTTAAATGACAACATAGAAGTAATGTACTTATTTCCTGGTCATTGAAGAAATTTGCACGTTTACTTTTTATTTTCCGTCCCCCCACTCACCCATACACAAGCTCTTAACACAGGCTATATACTTAAAATAAGTATAATGTTTTACATAAGAACTTGACACATTGATTGTACTTGACAAATAAACACATATTTGTTAATGATGAAGAACCTTTAATTTATAAGTAGCTAATTTGTTATATTTTGCATTTTTAAAAGATTTTTAATGTTTATTTATTTTTGAAAGAGAGAGAGAGAGAGAGAGAGAGAGAGAGAGAGAGAGAGAGAACATGAGCAGGGGAGGGACAGAGAGACAGAGACAGAGACACAGAATCTGAAGCAGGCTCCAGGCTCTGAGCTGTCAGCACAGAGCCCGATGCAGGGCTTGAACTCAAGAACCATGAGATCATGACCTGAGCCAAAGTAGGACGCTTAACCGACTGAGCCACCCAGGCATCCCAATATATTTTCATTTTTATAGTACACACACATACACTACATTCCACACTGCATTTTTAGGTCATTTTAACCATGCATTTTGAGAGTCCTCTTCCTCAGTTGTTTTATTTTTCTATTGGATATACTAGAATAGTGGTATTCCCAGATTTCTTAGTTTACTACAAAATTTTAATATTTTACTGCAGGTGAATTTTTTGACTTGTTCCATATTCGATCAGTTTTAAATGTTTGATTTTTTTAAACTAGCAATTTCTACAATTATAAGAAGGTACTATTACTAGTGAAAATGAGCTCCATACATTTTTTTTAATTTATTGTTATTTGAAAATTGTGTTAAGAGATTATTCTTGTTGAGGTACTTTGTTGCTGTTTGGATAAGAAGCTTGGGCCCTTTTCTGCCTGTTATGCATTGAATATTTCTGTTCCCCCAAAATTCGTATGTTGAAATCTAATCCCCAATGTGGACGATTGATATTCAACACTTTAGTACATTTGAGGTGGAGTCTTTTGGAGATAATTAGGTCATGAGGGTGAATCCCTCATCAATGGGATTAGCAAAAGAGACCCTGGAGAGCTTGTTGGCCCTCTTCATGGTATGTGAACCCGAGGATGGGAAATGACTTTCTCAGAGTAAGCCAGCCACACCCTGGCAGAGTCCTGCGTTGCATTCCCCATTCCCTGTGCTAGAAGCCTATCAGTCCATCATTTGTATACCTTTTTGTGGTCTGGGATTACTATATTAATTTGACTTGGTTAATTACAGATCTATAGAAAGAAGCTGGCAGTCTGCAACTCAGAGAGCTCTCACCAGAACAACCTGATCATGCTGACACCATAATCTTAGACTTCCAGCCTCTAGAACTGTAAGAAATAGATTTCTGTTGTTTATAAGGCATCTAGGTATGGTACTTTGCTATAGCAGCCAGAGTTAAGACGTGGCCTTTTACTAGATTATATAATCAGGATTACAACTGGATTTCTAAAAGATAAATTATTATATGGAATTAAGGGAAGCAAGCCAGGGTTGAAAAAATGAAGATCAGAATTTGAGATGATGCAAAGGGATAGTTAGAGAAATCTATGTAAACATGTCTCTGTCTACCTGTCTATATATCCATCTATCTATCACATATCTATATGTTTGGACATACAAATACATAAATTGAAATATATATGATATTTATATAACAACGAATATTAAATTCAATATATAATTAATGGCCACATATTCGTAGTGTTATGGGTTGAATTGTGTCGCCCACAAAGATATGTTGAAGTCCTACCCCCAGTCCTTGTGAAGTACTTATTTGGAAATAAGGTCTTTGAGACTAACCAAGTGAAAATGAAGTCATTGGGGTGGGTCCATCATCTATTATGATGGGTGTCCCTCTAAGAGGAGGGCAGAGACACAGGAGGACATCCTTGTGAGAATGGAGACAGAGACTGAAGTGGTACAATTGCAAGCCCAGAAAAACCAGCGATTGCTGGCAAACTACCAGAAGGAGAAAGAATCAAGGAAGGATTCTTCTCTATAAGTTTCAGAGGGAGTATAACCATGCAGACATCTTGATTTTAAACTTCTAGACTCCAGAACTATGATAATATTATGAAATAAATGTGTATTATTTTAAGCCATGCAGTGTGATACTTTATTACAGGAGCCCTGGGAAATTCACATATCTAGCTATCAAATATCTGAAAAAGAAAACTAAGCTCATATAGTTGTTTACTTAAAAGTGTGAAACAAGTTCACTTTGATAGCACTTTTTTGTTCCAAACACATGCCAAAAATGAGTAAAATAGGGGTGCCTGGGTGGCTCAGTCAGTTAAGAGTCCAACTTTGGCTCAGGCCATGATCTCATGGTTTGTGAGTTCAAGCCCCACATCAGGCTCTGTGCTAACAGCTCAGAGCCTGAAGCCTGCTTCAGACTCTGTGTTCTTCCCTCTCTCACTCCCCCTCCCCTGCTTGCACTCTGTCTCTCTCAAAAATAAATAAACATTAAAAAATATTGGGCAAAATATAAAATAACAACATCAGGAAGACATAGCCTTTCTCAAATAAAAAGGCAACATATTCTCAAACAAAAAGGCCAGAAATGTAAAAGAAATGCAAAATTGTTAGGAGAGCAGATGACAGGGTCTTTCTGACTTAAGGTACTGAATAGGCAAAAGTTTCCAGGATCTAAAGTACATCCTCAAGAAAGACAATCACAGTGAGGTTTGCTACTTGATGCCTTGAGCTTCTTATGGCTCCTGGTGAGATACAGGATGCATACAGTATAGCCTCATGCATCATACAGCCTCATGATCAGAAGATGAGCAAAGCCACACAAAAAAAGAAAAAAAAAACCACTAAAATGAAAACTCCTTTAACACATTCCAAAACTCACTCTTGATAAATAATCACAAATATACTATCAATAGAAAAGAATTACCCTAATCTGATTGAAGCCATCTGTCAAAAACCTACCAGAAAATGTTGAGGATTTCTATTAAGTTAGGGACAAGAAAGGGATGCCTACAGCCGTGGCTTATATTCAACAGTAAAATGTAAGTAATGGTAAATGCAATGATTAAAAATAATCATAGGGAGAAAGAAAATGAAAGAAATTAGAGAAATAATAATTACAAAAGAAGAGATAAAACTCTCATCATGTGTCTATTATGTGATTACCTACATTGAGAATTCAAGAGAATCTATGGACAAATTACTAGAATAACCAACATACAGAGTCAATATCATTCTTAATAATAAATATATTAATAATAATTAACAAAAAGATCAATCAATATAAAAGACCTTATTTAAAGAAGAAAAATTTGTATGGTGTAAGACCGATAGAGTAAAATCAGGGATCATGAAAAAAACTGAATGAATGAAAAGTTATGTTTGTATGTTTATTTTGAGGAAGGAAGATGAAACACTCCTAATTAATCTCTAAATCTAATATAATTGCAATATTAATCTTTTGGGTTTTGCATGGAGTTTAAGAAGTACAACTGCAAAAGCACATTGCCAAGAATAAGACAAATTGAAGAAGAACTGGGATAGTAGATTTGACCTACCAGATATTAGGAATTTTAAAAAGTGAACAAAAAAAGATATTGACACAAGACAGACTAATGGCACATAAAGACCCTAGTAATTCACACACTCATATATAACAATAATAGATGAGAGATGTGACATTATAAGTGAATGGGGGAAAAGATGGTGAAGGGTAGCAGAATATGCCACCCCCAAATATGCCACTTTGGCATCAGGATCGTTAAGAAGCAGATATAAGACAAGTTCTCTGTCCTCCCCACATTTTCTTATAAGCAGGACATAACTTTGTGAAGATATGTCTCCTTTCCTGTCTACCAAGAAGTACAGAAATTAATCATTAGAGACAACTCTAGACCCTTCCCAGCTCAGAGATGGTACCGGAGGAAACATGACAAATTTCACTAACCAGCCTTTACCTACCATTAGTTTCTCCATATTTTTGTCTTCCCATAATTTGCTACCCGCAGAAGCTCAAAATCCTTTTCTTTGTTCTTGTCACTTCTCTGCAAAATCATTATTCTTTGCTAAGATGCTACCATCCCTTTCAGTTACTCATCCATGAGTATTCCCATGTGGATGTGTGATGCACATTCTCTTGTTAATCTGCCTTTTGTTCACTGAATTTAAAGGGCTCCAATTGGAAAACCTAAGGTGAGTAGAGGAAAAAGATGTTTTTTTCTTCCTCTGCCATGGGCTATTAGATAAATGGTGATGGACAATTGTTTATCCATGTGCAAAGTTAAATTAGATACTTTAAAACTTTTCAAGGAAATAATAGAATAATATCTTTATGACCTCTGGCTAAGGAAGGAGACACAAAAAACACAAATCATAAAAGAAAATTCTGATATATTTACTGCATTCTAACTAAAACTTTTTGCACAAAAATAAACTATAAGCAAAGTGGAAAAGCTAGTCATATACTGAAAGAAGATATGTGTATAACACGAATAACAAACAGAAGTACAACTATAAGATAAAATACAGAGAACCAAAATTAGAATTTTTAAAAGTATCATTAATTTACTTTTAGAAAAACATTTAGAGTTACCATTTATCAGAAGGGAGATAAAATCTTATTAATTAAATGAGGCAGAATAAGGAAGAACATAAGTATAATGACAAAGAGAAATCTACAAATAATCCAAACCAATTTTTCCAAATCCTCTCTAATGACTTTGTTAAAATTGCTAACAAGACACAGCATATCATCTTTTGGGTTTCTTTTTACTTCTTATACCCACCATTCAAAAGGGGCTAATTAACAGTGAAGTGACCAAAACTCAGGAGCTAGAGGGAATGAGAGACCAAAACCATCTCTAGATAATTTACAAACAAGATAATCAACTCTAAACTAATCAGAATTTGACTTTAGTAAATACAGGTTCACACAATAAAACTAAATCAAATATGGAAAACTGCTCTGGGGCTGTTCCTTTTAATCAATTTGTCCTCTTTGAATGGCAGATATCCCCACCACTGTCATTATCAGGACTTGGGACAGGAACTTAGCTGTTATTTGCCTATCTTCCAGCTTTTCAATACAATAAGTACATATTTTATCTATTTTTATTACTTCAATTTGGATACCTGTCTTAGGACACTATAATTATGGTTTTCCACAAAGTACAGGAGTTGTATGTATGTTTAGCATCTTCTTTTTAGAATCCTAGGAGTCCACGTATGAAACAAATCTCTCTCTCAGCCTAAAAAATACATAGAGCAAAATAAACTATGTCAATAGTTTTTCTTTATTATCTTCTCCAATTATGTTATTAAGAAACTTTGGAATGAGCTATTTTAATCATTAAACATTTTAAGCAGGGTTTACTATAGAAAATAAAAAAGAATTATACTAAAAACAATCACCTATTACTGTTGCTCGAGTTCAAGCTATATTTCTACATATAAGTGTGCATTTTACAAGACAGAATGAATTTATATTGTTGTTGTTTGGGGGCATTTACAAGGGAGCAGCTCACGTACGGTTATAGATTTGTGTCTGATAATTATAGAGTACTTTACAGTTTTAAAATTTCTTTTTATTTAATGCACACTTATTATATCATTGGACTCTTAAAATAATTCTGTAAGGTTGCATGGAGTATTTCCATTTTACAGATGAGGAAATTGAGGCCTCAAAAGGCTATGAGACATGATAAGATCATCTAACTAGTGGGTTGCAGAGCCTATTCAACTTTAGGTCTTCTGATTATAAATGCAGGGCTTCTTTTATATGCTTGGATTCCTTGTTTTATTATAGGAAGCATAAACAGAAAACTTGATGTTACATATTCATTTTTAAAAATGTCTTTGATAGATTTCATCACTACATTCAGGAAAGAACTGGAATAGAATTATACTCCAGAGTTTGAGAAGAAGTTAATGAAGTAATGCAAGTAGAAAGTTCTAGAACATAGTAGAAATGCAATAAATGTGTGGCAGGGGCTACACATTCCATTGCCTCACCAGTTCAGTGGGATCTTTCAAGCTAGTTCTTTTAGATTCATTCTGGTCCAGGGCTAGGATTCCCCTATTTACCCATCCCTTGCCATGGAATATCAAAGTCTTTTTCTCGCTGAAGGATTATACAATGAATCTTAGGCTGCTGTGTATGAATATGTTGTTATTGGGATGGGGTTGGAGTGTGGACAGGGAAACTGGATAGAGTCTCAAGGAACAGATACTAACAGGCCAGAATGTGTGGTTGTTAGAAACAGGCTGTCTTTGGGTTCAGGCTGTCCCAGCTTCTTTCTTTCCATCAGGAGGTTCAGTACAGAATTCTTGCTCTGGCACTTTTTCCCCCCACACTCTCTGCATAATTTCTAACTCTATTCTGCCCCTGACCATGGCATCTTTTGATCTAGTCTTTGGGAGCAGAGGAAAAATTGTGCAAGAAACTCGATCTCTTTAGATACTGGGACTAGTGAATTCTGAGCATAGAAACAACTAATAATAGCTAATATTTGATATTTATTATGTGACAGACGCTATTCTAAGCAATATGGACATAATCTCACTTATACAATGGCCCTATTTTGAATATGAGGGAAGTAAGGCACATAGAGGTTAAATAAGTTGCTTGAAATCAATTGATTATTAACTTACAAGCTGGCATTTAACCTTAGAGGCTGGCTCAAGAGTCTGCACTCAAGCACTTGTCCATGATCCTTTTAATAAAACAGGTTAGCAGGAGACCCTGGCAAGTCCTTCAAGTCTAGCTGTTATGGGTGGTGGTGAGGAGGTGGTTAAAAGATACTTTCAGGATGAAAACGAAGGAGTCTCTGAGTACGGAATAGGAGAAGGCACGCCAGTTCATATCTCCACGTAGTATCTTCCTACAAATAGATATCAACATTAAGCAATAATAGACCATATAGAGAATAGTCTCTCCTACTAATGTGATGTCTCCATAAGTTTATCGAACAGGTAAATAAATTTTTTTGTGTTATGATTTTTAAGAGCTTTTATTTAAACCACAGATGGCTTTTATATTGTGCAGTATTTGGACAACAAGTTCTCTAAGTTAATGTCAAAATCAATTAATCAATTTTAGAAAAATAATCACATCTTGATTTATATCATTTGAATAGTATATTAGCTCTTGTTAATACTCAGATTCAGAGTGCAGCTCTTCCCCTTCTCTTTTATGTGATATCCCAACAGCCATTTAAGAATATTGATTTCCATCTTTTTTTTTGGAGGATAAATATTCAATTAACTCTGGTTCTTTCTGTTAAATATTTTCCAATTTTTGAAACGTTAACTTGCAATTATGTGTGCAGCTAGATGTTCTTTCCAAGCTAAATTTTGAACTCTCAGTTGAATTTTAGATTATACTCCTGTGATAGGCTATGAATTTTAAAGTATCCTAGAGATAGCACATAAATCAATTTGGTAATAGTCTATTGCTTAGGGGATAATTGCATTACTGTTTTGGTGTCGAGTTGTCCTGATGAACAAGAGTCATCTTGTTAGTCATCTATATATTTCAAGCATTAGTAAATGAATGACACAGTGTGGAGTGTAAATTAGAAATGGATGAATTGGTTGCACCAGATTAGTATTCCACTTTTACTACTCTGGCATATGAAATGGTATTTCATAATTCAGAATCACTCTTCAGAACACTTCTCCTTGCCACTTTGGCTTACCACTTTTAGTCCTTTAAATTATTTTTGAATATTGATGTTTCAAAGAGGAAACTATAGCATGCTCCTTGAAGTCATTTTTATGTCTTATTGGCCTTTTCAAGACTTCCTCCTTGTTGATATTTTAAGATTGTTTCTTCTTTTTCTCCAATTCCAAATTTACTCATACATCTTCAGGCAAGAAAATCTCAGGCAGTGAGGGTGAGCAAGTTTTCCAATGCTCCGCTGAATAAATGCAGTTTGGAAATTTAAAGCACTTTTTTTGATCATGTGTGGCCATATCTAATTGCATAATTATTTAACTTATTATCCTACTATTTAAACAAACTCAATACATGATAATCATGTTATTAAATATCAATGTGCAGCAAGTTGTCACTTAAACAACATACCCTCATCGGCTGCTAAAGTATGACTTGATTAAAAAAAGACATGCTTGTATTTTTGAGTCAACTTCAACAGAGCAAAGAAATATCTTTGTTTATCATAAAAGATGACTCTGATACTAACACTTTCCGATAATTTGGGTTTACTGGGAAAACTTTGTAGTCTATTACTGGAACAGAGATATGATTATATCATGAATGCTACCAAGATGTTGGCTAAAAAATAGTGATATAACATTAATATTCACCCAAACTTTAGGCCATTCATTTTAATGTAGACTCAGTTTTAGAGGCTTATTAATATTTAATGCATTTTAGAGTTTATTCAATATTTGCCTTGAGCTCACAGTTTATAAACAAGTACACAGTAATAAAGCAATGAGATAAATTCTGATGTCTACATATTATTTTAAAAATTGTAACATAAATGAGGAGAATGTTTCTGTGTACTGAGTGAAACAAAATCCCCTCCATCTTGAGAGAGTGGTGTCATATTGGGACATTTAATGCGGTGTATTGTGGCAGGACTAGAGGCAGTTCCATGAAAGAAATGAGTGTAGCTAAAACCCCAAAGGATGAACTGATATCCTATGTGTCTTTTTTATATCTCTATTTTATAGCCACAGCAATTCTGTGGGTGAAGGGAACAACAAACAAAGTGATAGGAAGGAAAACTTAAAGTACTTATGTTTCTAAAAACATCATTTAATAAATTATAAGACGAAAAGGAAGTCAAGTGACCGAGTGAGGAGGTGTGGGTTATTCCCCAGATAGCCCTTAAAAGATGGGGTGGAGAGAAAGCTGAGTGTTGACTGTGGATAAAATATTTACAGAACAAACCCCATGGGCAATAATAATTGAATATTTCATATTTTGACTTTTTCAACTTTTATGATATAATTTTTTTCTGCATTGAGTTTAATTAAGCTTTCCCCAGGGTCCCAAGCCTTGAAAACTTGGAAAAAATAAAGCATTTTGTTTAGCAGGCAGATTCCATAGCCCTCTTTTAACTGAAATATGTATTTCGTTAAAATCTTTTTCCAAGGACTAATGTTCAGCATTTTTAAGGTGGATGATGCTCCATTTACAAAAAAAAGTCCTAATAGTTTGGCAAAGACAATGACTTCTGGGTGGAAATGTTTCTCTAAAGTGTTTTACACAATGCTGATATTTTTTAACTAATATGAATAACATCTTCAATACTTATATGTAGGAAATATAATAATATTCTTGTAAATATGTTCCACTGCAAAGTAACTAGATGTATGTGCTTACTATGGGAAAGTATTATGCAACTGTGATTCAGATATATAATCTAAATATATATATATATTTAGATTATTATATACATTTAGATATGTATATATATACAAATAATTCAAATTATTCCTTCCCTCATTTATTTATTCCAGTTAGTGATTAATTCATTTGTCTATATATCCATCCATCCATTCATTCATTCATTCATTCATTCACATACAACTTGCCATGTGCCACTTTCGATGCTAGGAGATACTAGTAAAGGAAATAGCAAAAAAGAGAGAAAGAAAGAGAGGGAGGGAGGGAGGGAGGAAGGAAGGAAGGAAGGAAGGAAAGAAAGGAAAGGAGTTAATGTTTCCTACACCTTTCTCTTTAGAGTGAACTCCTTCCTGCTTCTCCATGATCTAATTTAAGAATCAGTTGCCTGATTTCTTTTTTTAAAAAAAATTTTTTTCAACATTTTTTATTTATTTTTGGGACAGAGAGAGACAGAGCATGAACGGGGGAGGGGCAGAGAGAGAGGGAGACACAGAATCGGAAACAGGCTCCAGGCTCTGAGCCATCAGCCCAGAGCCTGATGCGGGGCTCGAACTCACGGACCGCGAGATCGTGACCTGGCTGAAGTCGGACGCTTAACCGACTGCGCCACCCAGGCGCCCCAGTTGCCTGATTTCTTAATGGATCCAGACTGGATCTCTCACAGACATGCAGAAGTAGAAGGAAAGACACTACTTTCCAGCTCTTTACCCCCAGAATCCAAATATCTAGGTCTAGAAATTCAGTGACTAGGTAAGTCTCCCCTGATTACCATTGGAAAGAAGTGTAGTGGGGTGTTGGAGAGCAGGTAAAGAGAGAAAGTTGTTATTCTTAATTTAAAAAAAGGTCATATTTATACCATCTATATAAGATACTATAGTAGTTCTTCTGGAACAAAGTGCTTAGATCAAAAGGACATTATTGGAGGATCAGCATTTATGCATTTATTTAACTTTCTTGTTAGGAAACATCACCTCCATCAAGAACAATATTTTCTCTGTCACCTTTGGTGCTGCCCAAAAGTGTTTTTAAAAAGCAAGGTGATATCCACATTTATTTTAATGATATTGATGAGTTTTGCTGTAAGTAGGGAGATAAAACATGGCTTATAAAAAATAAGTCATAGAGGGCTTAATACACAGAAGAGTGAGCTGTGATGAGCAAACTGAATATGATGCTTCTGTCAGTTACATGTACTTTAGGTGTCTCTATATGCATCAAGACGTCAAAGAATTAAAAGTTCTGTTAGTGCTGGTTAGATTTTTTTTTAACTGAATTGACTATCTTTTTTGCCCCTTCATAACTTCTGTAAAAAACTCAACCTTTTTACGTGGGGTCAAAAGTATTGAATAACAGGAATAGAATCCGGTTTTCTGGGTAATTTAAAATATATATTTGACACTATTATTTATTAAAAGATCTCCAATGTCTTTTTTTTTAAGTATTTATTCAACCAATGGTTGCTGACTGCAAGTTCTGCATATGGTAGTTTACCACTTACTAAGGTGACCTCAGTAGTGGTGAGGATAAGATCACTGAGTTTTGCCTTCACGGTTATCCATACACTCACATATTTGACTCTATAATTCCAATTCTGTCCATTGTTGCTATTGTAGAGAAACACGCCAACGCATATTTGTTTTTGATGAATGCTCATGTTTCTTTCTGATGTAAGGAGATGGAAGTAATAGAACTAGCATTCACAGGAGCAGGTGGTAAACTGTCAGTTTAACAATCAAAAAGTTATCTATCTGGCATACATTATATATATATATATATATATATATATATATATATACACACACATATATATATACATACTATATAAAAGCATCTAAATAGAAGTATATACTGATACATATGTATGTGAATGTATATATATGAAAGAAGCATTTGTAAAACTGTTATCATCACTGGTTTTCCACCAATAACCATGGCAGGAAATGTTAAATTTTTGCAGTGAACTACTTGTTTTATTCTTCTGTATTTGAGTGAAGTGTTTCAGACAGTTTATTTTTCTCACCCCTCCCCCATCCATCAATGTCTTTTCATTAAAAAAAAAAGAAGGCATTTACTGTTCAAATTATACAAGTTAATCTCTGAATAAAGATAGTTTTCTGGGATACATGAGCTTTAACACATTGGCATTGTCAGAACAATTAACACAAGAGGTTAACCTTTTACATACATACACAAAATCACACACACACACACACACACACACACACACACACACACACACATACACACACACACATACCAGAAACACTTGTGTGTGAAATATACATATATTTTACACAAGCATTCTCTGTTGTTCTTCTGACACTCCTGGCGTATCCTGTAACTTCCTCATTGGACTCTGAAAATAAAGTACTATAAATCAAACAACATAGACTTGGGACTTGATTTCTTTTTTTTTCTTGTGAGACAGCCAGCCTCCCTCTATGGAGGCTGTTCTAAGGTCTTGTACTATAGCTCTGTTGAAAAATTGCGCTGGCTCGCCAAATATCTTAATGACTTTTCTCTCAGCAGTTGGTAATGGTGAAATGTTATTCTAGTAACCATAATGTCTCTCATAAAACAATTGCATACAATATGTACTGTACTTCTATTTTAGTGAGCTCTTCTGTCAGAATAGCGGTGCCAGTAACCATTTAGCATTTCATAGCAAAGTGCTTACCAGTCCTTCAAGTGTAATATTGCAGAAAGAGTGAAGAAATGCGTGATTAAAAACATTCACTGAGAGTGGACCATTTAACGCAACCCGACGCTGCAAAATAAACCAGCCTTCACATATGTAGGCGCTCATCATATAAATGACAGTTCTATGTGGTCATTTAATTTTACGATCTCAATTCTCGCATATATTGCTCACATAAATATAGTGTTCTCCTGCAGGGAGGTCTGCTGGGTGTTATAAAATCAGTGAGACCTCAATGGGTTCAAATGGACATCTTTTATAATTATTGCTATAAAATTTCTTGACAATGCATTTTGTTGTCCAATGGCTAAAGAAAATGATTTTCCAAAAGAATGGGTTTCAACAAAGAGAGTAACAGAGCCTGGGAATTTGTTCCTGTATTCACCCATATTTAAATTACCTTAGTTACTCTCACCTATTGGAGGCCCTCTTGCTCTTCGGAATAAGGTCTTAACATGTGAATTCCAGTTCTAAGTGGGCCAGGTTTGAATTGTTTTCTGGTGTCATGAGGTTTCATGAAATATCTAAAGGGAAGGATTGATTTGCTGTTGAGTGCAATTAAAATCTATTTACAGGGAATTCTTTCAAGCACATGTAAAGATAAGGAAAGGATAGAGAGAAGAGTTCCATAAACTCAAGATTAGCAATAGTTTGGAGAAAAGACACATTGGCCCTGAAAAATGGTTCCAATAGCACTAAACATTGCTTGAAGGACTCTATTACTTGTTCTAATTTCTTCAGGGTCATATAAAGAAATGAATACAATAGATTTTCTCTGCAATGTATTGGGATATTTTGATTACCTCATGATTTTTGTATTTCCTCTAGGATAATAAAGTGTAATTATTATTGTTGCCTTGTGTGACAGGTGTCTAATAGCATACTAGTTGGATTTGGGTATTTGTTTCTTATGATTGGCCTGTAACTACTATAGCAAACTTATTGCTCAAATGCCTATTTAGAAATCCAAAGAAATGTTTTCTATTTATTGTGGATAAAGGAAATGAATTGCTTAGTATGTTTTTAAATGTTAAAACATGAATGAGTTGTCACATTTGTTGAACTCTAAGGGAGAGAAGTGAGCTATGAGCCATGGTTTCGCCTTTATGGAGAAAGCCAAGGTGCAGAATAGTAGCACAGGTGGAGACAGTATATCCTAAGCATCCTCAGGTTCATTTGTCTAGAGGTCATCTCTTTGACCACCTGTAGGGTCCAGTCGTCTATTGCCTCTACTGCTTTCAGGGCTGGTCTGGCAGCAGCACTAATGTTGGCCTAGAGATTTAGCTCTCTCTCACTCTCACTTCTGAAGTTATAGGCATGCAGGGGTTACATTCCTCTCATCTGAGAGGTTGTTTCAGACAGACAGGACACATGACCAAGTTCAGTTATGAAAATCCCAGGCCAGTGAATTTAAGATCTTTTATAAGACCACCAGGAAAACAAAATAAAACTAAAACAAAGAAAGGAGAGCTGGTTTGGAAACTGACCTTAGAGCTGTGAGGGTGGAGAGCTGTGTTCCTCCCATATTACCACCCAGTGGCACCAGAGACTGAAGTTTCCACATGGAAAAGAATAGTAATAAACCAGAGACAATGAGAGGCCAGAGCCTGGATCACTATCTGAACCCTCCAGATAAGCTTCTTCACCAAAATAAACTTACTCCAGAAGATTTTAACTAATGAAAGTTGAGCTGAGTTTCCTGAAATTTGCTAGTGAGAGAGCCCTAAGTAATCCATATGTTTCTTTCTTTAATTTTCTTGTGAAATCAATAATCATCATCCTTTTATTTTTTTGCCCCAAATAATTCAAGTTCAATATTTGTCATTTGAATGCAACCTAATATGAATAAACTCTTCTCTGCTGGAAGCAAATTCTACTCTCTTGATCTTTACTTCTCTTGTGTCAAAGCTATCAACTTATTCTTTCATTCAATTAATAGTACTGATACAGTTGATATTTGAGTATCTTCCATGTGTTGGACATTATTGGTGCAACAATAAAAAGCATATAGTCTCTGTTTTCTTAAGGTAGAAAGTCTAATGATAGAGAACATCATTAAATACAGTTATAATAACAGTATGAGAGGAAAAGTACCCCAAGTTTTTATAAAGACTTAAAGGAAAACCAAGCCTTCATGTGGGAAGTCCAGGAAAGTCTCCTGAATGAGGAAGCATCAAACCTGAGGTTTGAGAGATAAGCTAAATAAATCCAGAAAGGTTGGGGGCAAGACAAGGAGAGGGAGTCCTGAGAAGTCCACACTCCAGAGAAGTCATGATGCCCATTTCTTAAAGAAAGGGGCACAACAAGGCAGGCGGCTTTGTAAAAGGAACAGAAAAAATTTCACTTATTTATTTTTTAATTTTTTTAACAAGTTTATTTTTTAATTTTTATTTATTTTTGAGAGATACAGAGACAGAGCTCCAGCAGGGGAGAGGCAGAGAGAGAGGGAGACACAGAATCTGAAGCAGGGTCCAGGTTCTGAGCTGTCAGCATAGAGCCCGATGCAGGACTCGAACATGACCTGAGCCGAAGTCAGACACTCAACTGACTGAGCCACCCAGGTGCCCTCAAAATTTTAGAATTATCGTTATAGGATAAACTAGCCTGGGAAGGACTTGTGAACAAGGAGAATTAAGGCTTTATCTCAAAAACAGTGAAATGCTAATAAGGTTTTAAGTAGGGGAGTGGAATGATCAGATTTCGGTTTGTCTAATAAAAACAAATCCAGATGTAGATAAGGAGAGACTTAATATTAAAAAGTCCTGTTGCAACAAAAGAAGCTAATACAATACAGGGAGGAGAATTATTGCAATAGGAAGAATGCCCCAACCATGACATCTGCAAGTATCTCAAAAGTCAGGTAGAAAAGGAGATTTCTTTTATAGTGAGGAGTGAACAAGGCTAGAAGAAATCAGGCATGGTGAAGTAAGATGAATGGATGAAAATGGCATGCTTAGTTAAAAGATCAGAGAATGTTTACCCTGAGGTCAGCCTATTCCTAGAAGGGGTCATTAAGAAGGGGTTGTATATTGGCGTATGTTGAAGACGGGTCAAAATTCAAGGACCATATATTTCATCCAGATTTTTATCCAGGTATTTTATCCAGATTTAGCAGTGGGTATGAAAAATTCAGCTAATTGTTTATGAAACAAAGAATGGAAAATTGAAGAGTCTGTGTTTGGCTTTGTCATATGTAAAGAAGGAAGGCACCTGTTTCTTTCTTTCTTTCTTTCTTTCTTTCTTTCTTTCTTTCTTTCTTTCTTTCTTTCTTTCTTTCTTTCTTTCTTTCTATGTTTACTTCTGTATTTTGAGACAGAGAGAGAGAACAAGCTGAGGAAGGGCAGAGAGAGAGGGAGAGAAAGAGAATCACAAGCAGGCTCCATACTGTCATTGCAGAGCCCAACCTCACAAACTGTGAGATCATGACCTGAGCCAAAATCAAGTGCTGGATGCTTAACCAACTGAACCACTCAGGTACCCCAAGAAGGAAGACATCTGTAAGTTTTATCTAGGTCATATGGGGAAGAGTGGTTCATTGTAGTAAGCCATATCCTAGAAAACAAAACGGTTGGGGAACTTCTTACTCATTGCTGTTTTCTAGAATCACAGGGCTCAGGTAAAGTTTAATATGGTCAGGTTTTAGGAAGACCACTTTGACTACACCAAGGAGAAGAATTTGAGGGGGCAAGACGCCAGTGAAAACAAGATACATTACTTCAAATGCAATTGCTCTAGACCAAGGTAGAGGTACTAGGCTCTTGGAGAGGCAAATAGATTGCAAAGATTTTCAAAATATGGAAAGAAATTGGTCTTAGTATTTGATTGGATCTGGGTGGTGAGCAGAGCACTTAACTCTTAAGTCACAAGTGCATTCAGAAGTTAATGCTTTTTGCTGAAATTTCCCTCTTAAATTCTTCAATGGTCTTTTTGATTTTTCATTCTGCAAGAGGTCTTTTGAACCCCTCGTTTCCAAAGAGGTTTTAGTCTATGAATGTAATTGTTTTTATTTTCAGAAAATTTGTCTTCTATGTTATCTTCAAATATTTTTGTCTAATTTTGTTCTTTTTTTCAGTGCAGAAATGATACATGCACTGAGTCTTCTTTGACTCTCATAGTTATTTAGTCTCTGGTATTTTCAATTTTGTCCCTTTCCTTTTTATAGATCTTTCTTTGTTTCACTTCATGTGTGTGCTTCAGCATGCTTATCCTTTCTGACTCAGGAGCAGGGTGATGGTGAGGTCTGGATTTGGGTTTAGTAGGGGAGGAACTTCTCTAGAACCTTGAGTCTAGGACAGATGCTACAAGTACTGCCAGCCAATTTTATCATCTAGAGTAGCATAAGCTTCTACAAAGAAGTTCCTTGTGTGTACAGGTGCCTCAAGAAATGCATGAATGAAGAGCGACTAATAGTGAGGCTTCTAACCAGGCACTAGCTAATGCGGCCTAATTCTCACCATTATTTTTATGTCCAACATGCTGGTCCAACACAGAAAAGTGCTTTATAACAAATCTTAGAAACATATTATGTCAATAATTAATACCAAAAGCTTCTGCCTCATCAACAATTATCCAAATCATTAATTTCCCTGATTTGACAAAAGAATAAGATGTAAATCAGATGTTTAACTAAAGCATGCCTTTTTTTCCATAACAGAACTCTCCTACTATGAATGCATCTAATATTTCCCTTTCCTTAGGTCATTTCAGTGAAGATTACACTAATCTCTTCCCATTGCATTAAGACTGAATTGCTCTAAACACTGGAAATTGGGTCCTACATGATTAATTATAGAATTTTATGTTCTTTCTATATTTAAGAATAGAATTAATTTTTTTCATTTCACTAAGAAAAATCATTTTTTTCCTGGTACATATTCTTCAATTGATTTTTACATGGGTTGATAATCCTCCTATGCTTCTGCAAGATTGGCTTAGGTTGGCTTCCCCAGAAACAGGCCCTGAGACTACAATTTGAGTGAAAGTAATCAGTTTGGCAAATGATCCAAGAAAACACTGGTAGGAAAGTAGGGAAGTGAGTCCATGAGGGGTAGAAAGCCAATAAACGTACAAGAGTGAGCAGATTGCTACTGTTGTCAAATAAAGTTCAGTCCTGATGGGGGCCTCTAAGGGACTGTGCAATTCATCCCTGAGAGTTGTCCTATCAGAGTTACCAGAAAGCTGGAATATTAATCCTTCAACTGGTATCTATTACTAGTTGAAGACCATTCCTGGGGGATTAATTTTCCAGCATTTCCCGTCTTTTCTATGTTGTAGCTGAGTATGCTCCTCAGTACTGACTCAGTTTGGGCTCTTGCATTAAGAAGCTGTATGAAGGGGCACCTGGGTGGCTCAGTTGGTTAAGCGTCCAACTCTTAATTTCACCTCAGGTCATGATCTCAGATCAAACCCTGTGTTGGGCTCTGTGCTGAGTGTGGAGCCTGCTTGAGATTCTCTTTCTTCTCCTCCCCCACTTGTGCCTTCTCTCTCTCTTTCTCTCAAAATAAATAAATAAACATTAAAAGAAGAAGAAGAAGCTGTATGAGAACATTAAGTGCTGAGGGGGAATGACAGTACAATGACAGCATGTGCTATGGGCCACCCCTTGTACAGATTCACTCAGGCTCCACTTTAATTTCACTATATTTGGTCACTGATTCTTTAAGATGATGGCCAGTTGTTGCTCAAAAATAACATACTCTTTAAAATGATAGAAAATGAAGACAAAAGTGGGGTTGTGGTTTCGCTTACTGTTATAGTTGGTTTCTAGGTCATAATTTGTAAACCATATCCTTTATCTCATACTTTTACAGTCTCCTATCTTTATTGCCCTCACTCTCAGCCAGCACTTCTGCTGGTCTAGGTTGCTTGCCCAGTGGGTAAGCCAGACCTTCATTCCTTAGGTATATACTGGTTACATTCCCATGTTAAACCATGACTACTATAATTATTAATTTACCATTATTACCAGGCACTGGAACACAAAAAGCTATGTCAGTGAATCCTCTAAATTCTAAACATATGCCTTCTTGCCCCCTTTATGTAGGACCAAACTGTTTCCTCATGATAGAGTCAATCACCCTTATAATACAATAATATTTTTTTTGCCTCCTGGTCTACCAGCATGAGGACCCTAAAATGACCAAATGAGGAGCATAGCTTTACATTAGAGGAACTCTAATGTATCTCCTGGGGGAAAAAATTCCCACTCTGGGAACCAGGAATTCTAATCCCTCAGTACCTAAAATTTTAGGGACAGGAAGTACATTTTAGCCAAAATAGTCACTGAGGGTGATGGCAAGAAGTACCACTGCTACTTTCACTCTTTGGTTCTCATATCACTGTATTTTAATTGTCTGGGGCACAACACCATATAATGGCCATTAATTAGTTGGAAGCCTATATCATACTTTGAAAAATAGCATTCCAAACTTGCAGATGCCTCAACTGAGACTTTAAGAAGCTATCACGATGTGGTATATGATTGAGTCAATGGGTCCTGTGGCCCTTTACCCAATACCTTATCCTTGATCCAAGGCTATCTCATTGAAGGTCTCATGGTAGTAGATCAGACACTCTGTGAGATATCAGATATGATGCTAGGGAGTAAGGGAAGGTAAACCCATAGCCAAAACACATATCTGTCCTAGTAACGATGAAACACTATTACCTCTTGAGGGGAGGGAGTCAAATGTAATCAATTTGCTATCAAATGACTACTTGGTCTCTTCAGAGAAACTCACGTTTTGGTAGGCATTTAGTACTCTGTGTTGATCACTAATGCTTACAGATCAAATATTTGCCAACCACAGTAGCTACATTAGCCTTGGTGAAAGGAAGCTTAGGATATGGGACTGATGACAACCCCCCTTCTTATCAGCATGCCTCCTCTGTTCTTAAGCCCAATGAACAGGAGCTGGAATGACCAAGAACCAAGTCTGGCTCATATCAGTCTATCCTCATAGCTTTAAGTGCTTCCTTTGTTGTGGATGCTCTCTAAGACATAAAGTCTATATACTTAGTGCCCACTCCATTAGGTTCTATCACATGCCTCTTTCTCTGATCCTTTGGTCTCCAATAATCCCAGCTCCATCTGTATAGGTCCCTGACCAACAAATCAAACCATTTTCTATTTCCCTGGAATCCATAGACATCCTGATGTCAGGCCACTTCTTCCCAAAAGAGTTTATTATCAAGTGTATTACTAGAGGATTTCCCTCACCACTCTGCATTAGGGCCACTTATATGTGAGGCTATAGTTGACAGATACCCATTTTTAGCTTCTATGAATATACTGAGCTTACTCATCTGTGAACCAGAACAAGGTTTGTCTTTGTGTCTTCTGCCAGTCGGTCATAGGTAATCCTCCCTACCATGAGGTCATAGGGGTGCTCTGAAGGAGAGGAATTAGAGATACGGAGGTAAGTGGCAGGAGATATTGGTCACTTGTTCATGTAACTTATGCTCCATAGACCTGCTAGGGTCTGACGCCATCCTCCCATAGCAAGAACAGTGCTTCACCACTTGGGCCAATCTGTGACCTGATGTTGTTAACTCTTCCACTGTCATTCTGAAAATGTGTTATTACCACAGACCCCATGCTGCCTAGTGGAGCCTAGTAAATGCAATTACTGCAGATGCTGTGGGGGTGGCAGCAAGAACCATGAGCCCTTTTTATGGTCACACACCTTCCTACTATCTCTCTCTGCTCCCTGAACTCTCCCTAGCTGCCTACAGCATGAGAGAATTCTGACTGGGGTATACCAAGGCAGCTTCCCTTCCTACTCTCCTGGCATTCTCCTTACCTTTTTCTTAAGGAGGATCCTGATCCAAGGCCCAATTTTGTAAGCAGGAGAATGTATATGCCTAGGTAGAGAGAAAGACCAAGACTGGGAGAACTGGACCTCATCTCCAAGTGAATTACAGAGACTCAGCCCTCCCTTCTCCCATTAAGGAAGCCAGTCCTGTTAAGTGACTCCAGGACCTGGTTCCCAAAGAAGGGATGAGAATGAGGGAAAGGTGCATGGACAGAGTCCCTGTTGCACTTGCCAGAGTGTCTATGCCCGTGTCTCCCTGTGGGGGTCATTTGTGCATCACCTCTCTTCCTGAAAGCCCATTTTATGTAATAAAATTATATTTTTATTAATATAAACAATGATCTGTCATGAAGTAAAATACATTTTTTTGCAGTTTGTAACTTTATATTGTTATTCATCTATCATTATTATCCCATTACCTAAGTAAAAACTATTTTTAAAGGAAAACTTTATGTTTTAGTACCTTTAATGGCACATTTTTTTTCCTGCTCTTTGAACAAGGGGCCCACATTTTCATTTAGCACAGATCTCTGAAAATTGTGAGTGAGAACTTCTTGATAGAATTAAAAGAGCCAGGGCACCTGGGTGGCTCAGTCAGTTAAGCATCTGACTTCAGCTCAGGTCATGATCTCATGGTTCATGGGTTCAATCCCTGCATCGGGCTCTGCGCTCACATAGCGGAGCCTGCCTCAGAGTCTGTCTCCCTCTTTCTCTGCCCCTCTCCCACTCATGCTCTCAATCTCTCTCTATTTCAAGAAATAGATAAACGTTAAAAAAATAAAGAGTTTAAAAAGGCAGAGAGGGAGGGAGGAGCTGGGGGAGAAGGAAGGAGTAGAAGGGGAGCAAGAGGAGAAGAAGCCTCAAATTAATGACCAACGTAATTGTAAAAGTATTTATCATGTATAAAGGTTTTTATGACACTTGTGAAACAAGTTAATCACAATGTCAGAGTTAATTATGGCTAATGACAGTGGCCATCACTTTGTGGCCTTTGAGATTGATTCTGTTAAATATCAAAGGCACTCTGTGGGTTTGCCCATTTGTATTCAACGGAGGTTTGATTTTGATACCATTTATCTGACACTTTTATTAATTGCTTAACTTTCCAGAAGTCAGAGCCAAATATATTTGCCTTGAAAGCAATTGAAACAAAGTGTTCAGTAACCATAGAAAATATGCATCGTGCTCCGCATTGCGTTAGGGCTACCAAGGAAGAAAGCTTTATTTATGCAAGAATATAGTTGGAAGAAAAGTGAAAGTCAATTGCCTTTTTTTTAAATGGAAACAAGCCAAGTGTAATCAATTATACTTGGACATTTTGTAAAAGCAATTCTTTCCATTGTATTAATAATAGGTGTACTACAGGAAAAGGACTGCCAGTCAAGGAGATTTAGAAAATGCGGTGAGTAAGCTGAAGGGAATGTTGTGAGCTGCGCAGTGGCTAAGTGGGCAGTGTGGGTGTTAACTCTTTAATAATCTTCGAAGAAGGGGAAGAAGGGTGGCGTGGCGGAGAGTAAGATCAATCAACAGCTCTTTAAAATGTCAATAAGTTAGAATGAGTTCCAGCTCTTTGAGGGACAGGATAGAGTTTACGTTTTTTATCCTTGTGGTTCAAAATACAGAAGCCAGAACTTGTAAAGCAAAGTGTTTACTCTTTTTCACTTCCTATGATTTTCACTCCCTGAATTCCTTTCACATTTTTATTAGGCAGGAATGTCCTGCCAGCATGTCTCATTTTCCTTGTTCCTTCTGCCCAACTGGCTTCCATATTTCTTTTGAAAGTCTTGTTGTGGAATTTGATCTGTTGTCAATACTGTCAGAGGAGAACTCTCTCTTTACCACAGGTTCAAATGGTTGGGGACCTGCAGTTAACTAGCAACCGATTAACAAGAGAAAAGACAAAATGTTTTCATGCACATATGAATGCACAAAAGCAGTAGCCCCCTGAATGGCTAGAGATAGGGATTTATATACTCAGTTCATAGAGGAAAGGGAGCAGAGAGACAAGTCTTCTGTATGAAGAACAGACAAGCTTAATGGGGAAAAGACAAATGAGTTTTCAGGGAAACAGAAAGTAATAATGTTTATTTGAAATTTCTCACCTCAGTGCCAGTGGTCCCACTCTTTCCTGGCTGTGACACTGCTCCGGAAAGAGGACTTACTGCAGCCTCATGCTCTAAAGATTTTCCCTTTAGTCAGATAAAAGAAGTTCCAAAAAGACTTCTTTTTGCATCTATTGCATCTCAAATGTCTTCCATTTAAAACCTTCTTCATACCAACACTGAGGGTTCTGAGTGGATCCCCACACTACCAAAGACAAAGAAAGAGCATAACACAGAAGGAAATGGGAGAATGCCCTGACCAAGGATCGTGTTGACTTGAGTTTTCAGGTAAGAGTTGAGTTTTCAGATAAGAGTTTAGGGGTTTTCAGATACTGGAGGGCAGCAGAATATGACACCCCAAATATGCCAGTTTGATATATTGGTTATTCTGATGTATAGTCAAAAACAGCTTCAAAAACAGCAAATGCAAGGAGAGGCTTTCTCTGAACCTCCCCTATCTGCCTAAAGACAGGGGCTCCAAAAGGAACTCAGTTGTCATAGATCCCGTCCAAAGGGATTCATCAACCAGAGAGGATTGACTCCTATCACAGGAGAGGAAAGCCAGACAAACTTTGTCACAAACTATCATATCTCCTGTCTGTTCTTCTAAGAACTCATCCATCTTTCCTAAGGTCACTTTACTGTGTTTTAAGAGGCCCACATCCCTCCCTCCACTTTCCCTGTTAAAATGGTGTTTCATTGTGAATTCTAAGCCACATTGGAGAGTTATTCGTTTTTCCCTGGGTATCTCCCATGTATACATAGGTATACATGTTAAAATTCAGTTTGTCTTTCTCTTGTTAATCTTTGATTGCAGGCATCTCAGCTAAGAATTAAGAAGAGTGGAGGGAAATGTATTTTTCCTCCCCTACAATGTGTTGGGGCAGTAAAGAGAGAACTAAACTTGAATGGAGAGAAGTGTTTTAGAAAAAAAGAATTATCCAATAAACCACATACACAAACAAACAAACAAAAGCAAGACTCTCCCCTAATAAAAGTACAGATCTTTCTCAACTTATGATGAGTTACACCCAGATAAACTCATCAGAAGTTAAAAATATCTTAAGTCAAAAATGCATTTAATACATCTAACCAACCAAACAACATAGCTTATCCTAGCCAATATTGAATGTATTCAGAATAGTTACATTAGCTTACAGTTAGGCAAAATCGTCTAATACAAAGCTTATTTTACAATAAGGTGTTGATTATCTCCTATAATTCATTAGACACTGTAGTGAAAGGAAATCACAGAATGGTTGTACATGGGTACAGAATGTCTGTTAAGTGTAGTGGGTGTTCACCCTCATGATCACATTGTAGACTAGGAGTTGCAGCTCACTGCCCAGCATCACGGAACTGTATGGGTATCAGTGGCTTAGGAAAAGATCAAAATTGAAAATTCGAAGAACGGTTTCTACTGAATGCATGTCGCTTTCACACCATCATAAAATCAAAGAATTGTGGGTCCTGGATTGCCCTTATTTGTGTCATTTCCTCTCTTTCTGTCTTGCATATCCATAGGAGAACACTATCCAGATAAAACAGGTAAATCTGCCTTCATAGATCGAAGAAATACAATTCAGACCTACTGAATAATTTGTGTCATTTCACCTTTTATTGTTTCCAGTGTGAAAACAGATGGCTAATTAGCGTATTGACAAATGCTACAAACCAACCTTGTAAATAGTGTTTCTTCCAGTTGCCCCAGGTATAAAGTTATGCAAGGTGAGAATTCAAGAGCCTAGGCTGTCCTGATTTGCCTACACTCAAGGGAGGTTGATATTATGTGTTGAATTGCATCCTCCCAAAAGATGCGTTGAATCATAACCATCAGTACCTGTGAATGTGACTTTATTTGGAAATAGGGTCTTTGCAAATATAATCGAAGTAAGATGAGGTCATAGTGGATTAGGGTGGGCCCTAACTCAATATGACAGGTGTCCTTGTAAGAAGAGACGAGACACTGGAGAGCTCTGGCCATGTGAAGATGGAGGCCACATGTCACATGTTAAGGAATGCCTGGGACTAACAGAAGCTGCAAGAGGCGAGGAAGGAGCCTCTCCTAGAGACTTCAGAGGGAGCATAGCCCTGCCAACACGTTGAGTTCAGACTTCTAGCCTCCAGAAGCCTGAGACTAACTTCGTGTTATTTTAAGCCACCTGATTTGTGATACTTTGTTATCGCGGCCCTGGGAATCTACAGGTGATAAAACAGTTTTATTTTTTAGGGGACAGTATCTGTTTCACCTGGCTGAAGCTTCTTTGCTTTCAGGAATCTCAGTGAGTTTCTCAACTTTTCTTTCCAAAACGGAGTTCCTCACACTTGAATGCACTGTTGGTTCTTTTATAGACCTGGGTGAGATGTATTTTAATTTAGATATGAGTCCCCTGTTGTTCTTTCTCAGCTGGTATAAAAAGTCAATTATGCTGTGTGTGCTAAGTATTTCACAAATGGATGTCTGAATAAAATCTAATCCAGAAAAGACTGGAAGAGAAGTGACACATAAATTCAAATTCACTTAGTTCAGTTCCACTTTAGACTTACTGATACAACTTTAAACACTTATTTGCACTTTGGTTTTAGCAAAATAAGTATTGATACTTTTTTAGGATTAAGGTAATAATGTGAGAGGTAAATGGGTTTTATTTTAAAATACTGTACAATACCTGCTCCATAGTACATGCTCTATTTTGTTAACGGGAAAATGAGATAAAACTGAAGTTTTGTCTATTTGTACATAAATGCAAGGTATTGTCTAAAAGCATTCCATCATATGCTTGAGAAGGCATGGTCCTTTTGCTGATGAACACAGAATACAAGTATAAAATAGTGAATTTTAAAATAGAATCTCTGTTGGGATAAGGAAATTATTTTAGCATAGCTCAGGCCCCTAGTATTTTCCTATTCCTATCCAATTTTTCCAACATAAAGTAAGGAAACATATTAAATAGCACCACAGGGATGGAACTAGCAAAACTTTAGACTATAGGACATTTTATAGAATAAATGATCTACCTCTTTAAATGAATAAATTTCATTCACATGTGCAAATACACACACACGAGAGAGAGAGGGAGAGAGAGAGTTGGAAGTAGAGGTATAATTTATTAATATAAGTATTATATTAATTAATTTAAGAATATTAAGAGACATAACAGGTCGCCTGGGTCGGTTACGCAACTGACTTTGGCTCGGGTCAGGATCTCACGTTCCGTGGGTTCAAGCAAGCCCTGAGTCCAGAGCCCAGAGCCTTCAGATTCTGTGTCTCCCTCTCTCTCTGCCCCTCCCCCACTCATAATCTGTCTCTCTCTGTCTCTCAAATATAAACAGAAAAAAAAAATTAGCAAATATTAAGAGACATATCAACCAATACCAAAGTGTAGATATTATTTGGATCCTGGTTTGAACACATAAATCTGTAAAAAAAGTATTTGTGAGAGTATAATATATTTAATATTAAGAAATTAATGTCAATTTTTGGGCCTTGCTATAGTATTATAGCTATATATTTTTAAAAACTGGTTCTCTTTTAAATACATATGCTTAAGTAATAGAGGAAATTATATGATATCTAGTATTTAATTCCAAATACCAGTGGAGGCAGGGGAGATATAGATTATTATATAGATGAAACAAAATTGGTAATAAATTGCTAATTGTTGAAGTGAGGTTTTGAGAATATGGTTGTTTAACATTTTTCTACTTTTATATATACTTTAAAATATTTCCATGATAAATGCTGAAAATTAAAAAAAAATGTAATTAGATTTATTCCTTGGCTTTAAGGGCTTTGAAATCTACTTACCTGTGTGAATACATAAAATCAGCCACAGAGACTAAGATTAACTATCAGTTAAACAATGCAAAACTAGTGTTATACAAAGTTAAATCATAATCACAGGTGAAGCTTGTTAGGAAAATAGAATATTTCTTTTTTTTAAGTTTATTTTATTTATTTATTTTGAGAGACAGAGAGAGCATGTGTGTGAGCAGGAAAGGGGCAGAGAGGGAATTTCAAGCAGGGTCTGTGCTTTACAATGAACCCATGAGATCATGACCTGAGCTGAAATCAAGAGTCAGATGCTTAACCAAGTGAGCCACTGAGGCACTCTGGAAAAGGGAGTATTTCTGACCTGGATGTAGAAAAATGGACAAGACGAAAAAGACAAAAGGATGAAAGAAGAGTAAATTATTTGACACCTCAAGCTATACTCTGGATTATACTCCCCTGTTTAGGGAAAGAGTCTCTGTTTTCCTTTACTCTTACACTGAATACTTCTGACACCAGATACTGATCAATTCTCCAGCTCCAGCAAGATGTCCTACAAACCAATTCAGTTTTGACATTATCTACCTGGAGTTAGAGTGAGATCCCACAGGTTAAGGACTCAGTCCTACAAGACTGCCCCGACTCCTATACCAATCTCATACCCCAGGTTGTTACCTGTACTTCTGACTGGCTATGAATCAGGGTTTCCTGGACTTCCTTCTTGGGTTTAACAATTTGTTATAATGGCTCACAGTTTTCAGGGAAACACAATTAGCAGTTTCTTATGAAAAGATATAATAAAGGATATAAATGAACAGCCAGATGAAAAAATACATTGGGCAAGGTCCAGAAGAGTTCTGAGTCCAGAAGCTTCTATCCCTATTGAGCTGCAGTGTGCCACCCTCCCAGCACATACACGTTCAATAGCCTAGAAGCTCTCCAAACACTTTACAGGTTTTTGTGAAGGCTTCATCACATAGACATGATAGACATGACATATTATTAACTCATTTTTTAGACCCTGCCCCCCCTCTCCGGAGGTTAGAAGGTAGGGCTTAAAGTTCCAAGCTTCTAATCATGGCTTAGGCTTTCTAGTGATCAGCACACATCTAGCAGTCCACCAAAAGTTGTTTAATTAGAACAAAGACACTCCTATCACTCAAGGGTTTTGGGAGCTCAAAGGGGATCAAATATCAGATATTAGCAGGAACTGAGGACAGAGACTAATATGTATCTATTTCTTGTTTCACACACCCCAATCTTATTACTCCTCAATCTCATTGAATTGTACTACCTTTCAGCCTATTCCTTAGTCCACAACCTAGACATGCTTATTTCTTTTTTCCCTGAAGTTTCATATTCAATCAATCATCAAATCCTGTTGACCCCACCTATGAAGTACATCTGCAATCTGACAATGTTTCATTATTTTATCCACTACCACCCTAGGCAAAGCCACCAACATCTCTTGCCTGGGCTAATATAACAGGCTTCTAACTAGTCTCCGTATGTCTTCTCTTGATCTACCCTTACTCCAGGATAATCTCCACATTACAACTATGATAAGCATTTAAAAAGTGTAAATCCAATTACAACCTCCCCTTGTTAAAATCCTACAACTTGTGATCATAGACCTCCCTGATCAGCCCTTACGTGTCTCAGACCTCATCATATGACTCTATCCCTTGCTTCCTGCACTTCAGTCATAGGTCAAGATTTTCCTTGCTGTGGAATCTTTGTACTTTTTGCCTCTACATAGAACCACTTTGCCTTAGCTATTTATAAGGCTTTCTTAAAAAAAATCATTTATCAAGTCTCTGTACTTTCCTGATCACCCTCTCACCCATCCTATAACCATTCTCTATATTTAAAAAAATTTTTAATAACAGTGAAGAATGATCTATTTGTTTAAACCTGGCTATTGACTCTACCACTATGAATTCAGTTCCAAAAGATAAGGACTTTGTCTTTTTAATCACAGTATTCCTATGTCCTGAAACAGTGTCTGGCATGTAATTATAAATCAATATTGAATTAGTAAATGATCAATAAAACTAAAATATCTAAGACATTGGGTGGGGCTGAGGTCAGTGATTAAGGACAATTGATTTGGCTGAATTGGAATTTAATGTAGGAAATTAATCAGTAAGTTTGCAACACTAATTAAAAACTAGATTCTTTTCTTTCAGGAATAGAATTTAATGATTCATCACTTACATATAACACCCAGTGCTCCTCCCAAGTGCCTTTCTTAATGTCCATTGTCTATTTAGCCCATTACCCCAACAAGTAGATTTTTATAGGACTAAAACACTAGATTGTATTTAAATGTTTTTGTACATTTTTACCTGGCAATTTTGTACATAATTACCTGGCAATCTAAAAAGCAGTAGAGAAAAGTAGAATGGATACTATGACCCACTGGAAGGCTGCTGAAATAAGGGACTTATTTTTTATTCCAGTGAATTTTAATCAATAACTATGAAAGACTGATTAAAAACTAACAATGAATAGTGGTTCAGCTCTCATTTACTCACTCCTAGAGACTGGGTACTCTACGACGAACTTTATAACATTTGGTTAATTTAAATCTCATAACTACACAGTGAGGTACATATTATTTTTCCCATTTAGAATATAAAGAAACTGAGATTCAGAGAAATTAGATATCACCCCCCGTCCTAACACTGTAAATGACAGAGCTCAAATTTAAACTATTTTGTAAAATAAGCTTATTGATTGAATTCAATATACATAAAGTATGCAAATATAAATGTATGGCTCAATGAATTCTCACAAAGTTAACATACCCGTTTATACATAATATTACTTATACTGAAAAAACTCCTTTTTTTTAAAACTTTTATCATGACCCAAATCCTTTGGCGTTATATGGTGGCCAAGGCTTCCTCTATCCTTACCTATGTAAAAGGAAGATTGCGCTGGACCAATTAAACAGGTAAGGAAGATTTTACTCAAGGAAGACTTACTCAAAATTACATTAGGGGTGAGAAATTGAACTCCAATCCATTAAAACAAAGGGCCAAAGGGCTGGAGAGTTTTTGAGCACTGAGGTGAGCTAGTGGAAAACTACTAGAGGCTACTGGGAGGAGGTTGGCCAAAGTGATGAGGCCATCTGTTTGCTAATTTAATTGGGTCTTAGTGAAGTTAGGCTCCTACACTCCCATAGAAACTGAAAGAGATTTCTTTTTTTTTTTTTCAAATTACATTTCAAAAGGATGGCTCCCACATCTTTTCAAAAGACATTCTTGGGTTGTAAAAGAATTATATCTCAAAAGCCCAGAGAAGGAATTTAGAATTACAAGTTTTCTAAAGTAAATGCTCTATAGTCAGAAAGAAACCCATTTAAAATTTACTCAAGCTGAGAGGAACATTTAAGGTTGTCTTGGTCACCTACTATCACTAATATTATCACATATTCATTTCCATTCTGAAGATGACCAAATTTAGGGGATAGTTTTGCACAATACCAGAAAGGAGACACTATATCATTACTTGGATAAATAGAAGTGTAGTCACTCTTGTTCTTCAGAGGGCTGGAATTGAGACCACAGTATTACGAGTGATAGGAAATTTGCAGGGCATGCATGGTCTTTGCAGTGAGGTTAAAGGAACATTATTTGCCCAATTCTGTTTAGAGAATAAACTGTACAAATGATCATGACAGAGCATAGATACTTGGGAGGTAATAACACCTAACAGGAAAAAAGAATCCTTTAAAGTTGTTAAGGCTAGTGTAACAAGGTATAACAACCTGAAACTAGACCATTAAGTTAGACATTAGGAAAGTATTTTTAAATGTGGGGCTGATTAGATTTAGGAATAATTTGCTGAGAAAAGGCCGCTAAGGTCTCATCACTAGGAATACTCAAGAGTAGATTAGATAAAATACAGATTGCTATTTATGGCCACAGTGGCAAGGTCAAACCCACAGTAATACAGAGGAACAAACTCTGTGACCCTGGACATGTTTTTCCCCTCTATGATAAGATCTACTTGATTTTACAAAACAACAAAAATAAAAGCATCATAATTTGTAATATTAAGTCACAGCTGAGGATTCCCACAACAAAAATGCATTTCTCTTGACCCTGTTTTCCTTTAAGCCAGCTTTTAGAGGGTAGATGTTTGCATCAGTAAAGAGAATGAAAATGGTGCCCATTTTACATTATAAGGAATTAATTTGCAGCCAATGTGCTTATATTAACAAATTGTTATTTGGTTAGAAAATAGCCTGAGCTGTACTTTGTCTCCTTAATGGCCCTACTTAACAACTCAGTTTAGCTGTTTTTGCTTAATTTTCATGCTAATTTTAAGCTATTCCCATTCTTTGAAGTTTAACAGTATTTTAAATTTAACAGTGTATTGATGTTTGCATTTAATTTTTATTTGATTTAGTTTATTTCATTCAGAATGGTTTGATTGGCACTTGATTGTTTTGCAAATGATGCAGAGTATTGGATGAAATTCCTACGAAGGAGTTTGATTTCCTGTTTTAAATAAATGTTAGGGCAGGCCCTCCTTACTACCATGTACATTCTCTAGAGTAATTTTGAATATCTCAGAGTACCACCTTTCTTGTCCAAATAGGGGAGATGCCATAGATAAGGATTCTTTGCAGACTTTTCTCAGGTGTGTTAATTTGCTACCTTATCTCCTCTAGCTCTTTCCTGATATAATACATGTAGCCATTTAACAAATATTAAAGAGCACTCCTGTATGCCAGGAACTGTTCTAGATTATGAATGCCTACCATGCATAAAGTGCTTATTTTCACATCTTAAAACCAGAAGAAACAGTGATCATTGTAGTTTTCCTCCTTATATGAGAACTGAGGACTAGAAAGAGAGTTTTCCAAGTCAGAGACAAATTGTAATAATAACTAATGCATTATTTACCTATTTTTTTAAGTTTATTTATTTTGAGAGAGAGAGCTTGCATGAGCGGAGGAGGGGCAGAGAGAGGGAGTGAGCAAATCCCAAGAAGACTCCATGCTGTTAGTGTGGAGACTGACACAGGCTTTCATTTCATGAACTGTGAGATCATGACGTGAGCCGAAATCAAGAGTCAGATGCTTAACCGACTGAGCCATCCAGGTGCCCCATCACTGGTGCTTTAGTACTGATGAGGTTTTGAGGTGATGGTGGGGTTCAGAGTTGATGCCCAAGAAAGAGTTCTTGAAGATGTCTTTGGTGCAAGAAGGCATTTTTATTAAAGCATGGTGACAGGACCCATGGGCAGAAAGAGCTGCACTGGGGTTGTGAAGAATGACTGGTTATATACTATGGAGCTGGGGGAGGTAGAATCAAGGGCAAGTTTCTAATGGGATTTTCATATGCTAAAGAAGACATACAGGATACTGGAAGCCTAGCTATTGTCAAGCTAAGGTTGTTTTTCCCTCTAGCAAAGCATTAACCTTAAAACAGTAGGGAGTTTCTGGAGAAATGTTTTACTCTGCTTGCCTCAAATGTTTGTCAATGGGCTGCAGGTTATAAGGAAATTTAATTTTACCTGCCATTCCCTTCTTGCCTTTTGTTCCCTACATCACTATGGAGGAATAATGTTGGTGCTGCAGGAAACAGAGTCTACAGGTTTCTGGAGATTAGCTACTGATAGATTACCTCTTTCTTATAATTTACGAAGATATTTATAAACTGATGGAGACTGATGTCCTTTATGACTGTGATCTCTATCAGTTAACCACTTGTTTTCTTTCTTTTCCCTTGCTCTTGGGCAACCAGGAGTGCCTGAGGAATATCACACATATCCGACCTGGGAGGGGGGGTGCTAGCTTGTGCTTGGCTCTCAGCTTGTCTTATGCCCTCTCATCAGTACTACCTGAGTTATATGCTTACATTGGGTATGGTGAATGTAGCAAATACTTGGCCACTCCTTCCCCTCCCCAGTTCCATTGCACTGCTCATGAATTACAATACTTTTTACTGCTGTCCCAAGAGGGAGCCAGAAAATCCTTCTCAACAATGTTCAGGCATCCACTACAAACTGACATGCAGATTGATGCCTATATATTTACTGGTTTCTACACAGTAACATGTTCAGAAGGAGTCATGATGTAGCACAAAGAAAGACACAGGCACACACACACACACACACACACACACACACACACACACACACAGGACTTGGAGTTAGAAGACTAACGATGAAGTTGTATTCCAGCCTCTTTTCATGTCACCCTTGACAAATCATCTCACTACTTTGTAGCTCAATTTGATTATATGTGGAACTTAAGTTTTTTATCAGCTTTGAAGTTTTATGAAGTTTGAAATTTCCAAGTGAACTATTTCAAAAGAGTCCTCTTGATCTAAGAACATTAGAGACACTCTTGCTGAAAATCTGGATTTATGAAATACCATTAGCTGTATAAGTGATGAGATTTGGGGGTGATGGTAGGGTTTGGAGCTGACAGCCAAGAAAGAGTTCTTAAAGATGTCTTTGGTGCAAAAAAATGATTTTATTAAAGCACAGGGACAGGACAGAAAGAGCTGCACTGGGGTTGTGAAGAATGACTGGTTATATACTATGGAATTGAGGAGGTAATGGCAAATGAGAAGTTTACAAAGAGATTTTCAGACTCTAAAGAAAATTCACAGGATACTGGAGGCCTAGCCATTGTCAAGCTAAGGTTGTTTCTCCCTCAAGCAAAGCATTAACCTTAAGAGAGTAGGAAGTTCCTGGAGAAACGTTTTGCTTTGCCTGCCTCAAGTGTTTGTCAATGGGCTGCAGATTATAAGAAATTTAATTTTACCTGCCATTTCCTTCTTGCCTTTGTTCCCCACATCACCATGGAGGTGAGGGTGATGTTAGGGGCTCCAGGAAACTGAGTCTACAGGTTTCTGGGGATTAGGATATCGATGATTGCCTTTTTGTTATAATTTACTAAGATATTTATAAACTGATGGAGACCCATGTCTTGTATGACTGTGATCTCTATCAGTTAACCATTTGTTTTCTTTCCTTTCCTTTGTTCTTGGGCAGCTAGGAGTGCCTGAGGAATATCACACATATCCCACCTGGGAGGGGGTGTGCTAGCTTGTGCTTGGCCCCCAGTCTGGCTTATGCTCCCTCGTCATAAGGACCATTTGGGTAATTACAGTTAGGTAGCTTCAATGCTAATTTTTATTTCTGATTTGAATTGGATTTAGAGGGTCATAAGTCAAAAATGAGACACTGATTTTTAATTAGCTCAAAACAGTATATATTTTATGTCTGAGGAGTACAAATCAGCCTTCTTGAAAAACAGAAGCAATGAAACATTTATTTAGACATCCCTAAGTTACTTAAAGGAAAGGATTTTTATATTTGTATTAAAATATCAAGCAACTGTGAAATGTAAGTATCTATTTGATACTTGGCTATCTGTTGAAATAACAAATGATAGAAGTTCATTTGGGTATTTCTATATGATGTCAAAATAGTCAATTTAGTAAATAAAATTTCATCAAATTAGTTGGTGAGTGTGTTGTGAAGAATGTAACTTAACCAAACAGGGACTTGGTCTCTGCCTTAGGGGTCTGGGAGATAATGTCTAAGCTCTAGGAATGTCCCAACTCCTAGGAGTATCTTAATTTGCTTGGAGACCTTGGGCCAGCCATCTAGTAACAAGATCATGTAGGGTGGGGGCTCTGAGCCAACCTTACAATGTGATGTAGGGTGGGTTGGTCATGAGGTATCAATTGACCACTAGAGGGGTTGAAGACTGAAATCAACCATGTGGGCAATTTATCACGCCTATGTGATAGCTCCAGTAAAACATAAGGACATTGAGGCTTAGTTGAGCTTCCCTGGGTGGCAATACCCAATGTGTATTGTCACACATGGATTTCAGGAAATCAATGCTTTTCACAACTTCACAGGGAAAAGATAATGGAAACTCCATATTTAGTACTTCCGCAGACCCTGCTCTATGCATTTCTTCCCTTGCCTGATACAAATCTCTATCCTTTCTCTGTAATAAACCATAACCATGACTATAACAAAGTTCAGTGAGTTCTTTGAGTCTTTTTGGTGAATTATTACCAAGTGTGATCTTGACGATTCCCAAACTTTCTGTTGGCATCAGAAGTTAAAAGGAGCATAGTCCGTATAAGACCGCTTTCATAGTTCTCTAACCCTCACAGACAGAAAGTATTGATCATCCACATATGGTAGGCCATTAACCACACATGACTGTTGAGCATTTTAAATATAGATAGTGCCACTAGACAAGTGAATTTCTAATTTTATTTATTTTTAATCAACTTGAATTTAAAAATGAAAGCAATGTAAAGTCTTTTACCTTAATTACAGGCTGAAATAATTTATTTTGTATCCAGAGGGCTAAATAAAATATATTATGAAAATTAGGTTCATTTGTTTCTGTGGTAGAGTGAACAAAGACCTCCAAAGATGTCCACATCCAAATCCCAGGGACCTGTGAATGTTACCTTAGATGGCAAAAGGGACTTTATCAATGTGATTAAGGATCTTCAGATAAGGAGATCATCCTGGATTATCCTAGTAGGTCTGATGTAATTGCAAGTATCCCTTATAAGAAAGCAATAGGAGATCACAGTGAGGAGCAGGACGTGTGATTGTGGAAGAAGTTGGACGGATACAAGGAAGGGGCCAAGAGCCAAGGAATGCAAGGGGCATGTAGAGAGTGAAAAAGCAAAGAAACATATTCTCCCCTCAGAGCTTCCATAAGGATCCAGCCCTGTAAACATCTTGATTTTAGCCCTGTAAGATTCCTTTCAGATTTCTGACCTCCAGAACTATAGGAGAATATACTTCTGTTGTTTTAAGGCACTAGGTTTGTGCTAATGTGTTACAGCAGCAACAGGAAACTAATACAACTTCTGCTTACTTTTTAAGGTTTGATTACTATAAATGTTAAATTATATATAGATTTCATATTTCTATTAGACAGCTTTGGCCTAAATATTTATTTTTATTGCATTCTAATAGTATTTTTAATTTTCTAAGATTAATTACATATTTCAGTCTAAATCTTTCACTTATTGTTACCATAGGAAGTTTTTATTATTGACTATTAATCATTTGATGATTTTCAAATGGTCAGAATTTTTCTCGGTGATGTTAGAGGTAAAGAAGTATTGGAGATACTGAAGTTCTTGATATAATGAGGTAATGATGGATACATTTTCAATGGTGGATGGAGCTTTTGAGTAAAAAGTATAGAGAGTAAAGATAAAGAGAACTATGAACAGAAGTACAAAGGAGACAGAAAGTTAAAACAGCATAGACAAAATTGCAAAATTGCAGAGCTTAGCTTGACGAGATTGAAAATAAGGAGCTATTGAAGGTTTATGAGGGAGGCAATGATGTAATTAAATGATGTCTTAGGGAGATTTTTACAAAAATATTTTGCATACTGGTTTAAAGGAAGGTGAGCTGAAGAGAATAATCAATGAACAAGGATGAGTTAGCTATATTCTAGGTAGGGACTAAAGAAGGCTGGCTGAGGAGAGTGGTTAAAGGGGGGCTAGATTACCTCAACTAGATGACCCCAAACCACTAATATTTTTTACATGTTTTATTTATTTATTTTGAGAGAGAGAGAGAGAGAGAGAGAGAGAGAGAGAGAGAGAGCGCAAAGGAGGGACAGAGAGAGAGAGGGAGAGAGAGAGAATCCCAAGCATGCTCCACCCTGAGAGCGCAGAACTTGGCAGGGTGCTTGAACTCACAAACTGTGACATCATGACCTGAGCTGAAATCAAGAGTTGGACACTTAACCACTGAGCCACCTAAGTACCCCCTAATATTTTTTAAACACTGTTGTTTATTTAATGGAAACCTTTAATATGGCATTCTAAAAATTATTTAATTGACCCAGCTAGCTTCAGCACCATTATTAATATTACAATTGTAGCCATACTTGAATATTTCCTTGTATTTCTAGGAGTTGATAAAGTATAGTATAAAGGACCAGCTATCGAATCAACATGGTTTGAATTCTAACTGGGCCACTTACCTGCAAGTTACATAACTTCTGTTAGCCTCAATTTCCTCATCTTAAGATGGAGTCATTAGTCATTTCACAAATGTATCTTGAAAATTAAAGGGGAAATAATGTACTTAAATTTTTTTAATGTTTATTTATTTTTGAGAGAAAGAGACAGAGTGTGAGCAGGAGAGGAGCAGAGAGAGAGGGAGACACAGAATCTGAAGCAGGCTCCAGGCCTTGAGCTGTCAGCACAGAGCCAGATGCAGGGCTCAAATTCATGGACTGTGAAATCACGACCTAAGCTGAAGTCAGACGCTTAACCGACTGAGCCACCCAGGTGCCCCGTATACTTAAATATTCAGTGTAGCACAGTAAGGTTCATGACAATGCAATAGTATTCTAATATTCTATTCATTTGAATTCCATGAATTCAATCATATCAGCTCTACAAAAAACAGAAAGAGAATTTTTCCCAGTTCAAGTCAAACTGATCTCCATTATCCCTCAGGAGACAAAAACTAAAATGCAAAGGGAAACAGAAATAATTTTTGCCTTTCACTTTATAAGGGTTTAAATCCTAAAAGTTTAAAGGCAGCACAATAGATGTTGACTGGTAGTTTTGAGTCTGCAAAATTTTTGTCTTACTTGCTGACTTTAGAACCCACTCCCTGTTTAAATGTAACTTCACTGAAAATGTGTTCCAGAAGTTCAAATATTCCATAGAGTGTCCACTCAAGGAAAGAGATTAAATCCTATTATAGTTAATATCAATATAATCTCTGGATATGCCTACATTTGACTATCAGCACCCTGAATTGCAGCATTCCCCTGCCCCAATGTTGGCAATAAGAGATGTACTTTTTGATTCTTGCATCCATCTAATTAGAGAGAACCCACCTTGCAGATGAGTGTGGTAATGCTTTTCTCTGTTCTGTGCCAACATATTTGTAACATCCTTCTAGTTCTTTTGTTACAAAGACTGTGATCACTAGATGACTTATTATATTGAATTGAACTAGGAAGATTTTCCCCCCCAAAGGTGAATAAATACCTAATATTTGCAAGCCAATTCTTTATGATTAGGGATAAAATTGGCTCTGTCTGGCTAGATACACCACTGCATTATCTGATGTCATTTTATTTTTCTTCATACTTTTATTGTGTTCTATACACAGATAATATATGTATCTGTTGATTTGCTTTGTTAGAGACTGTAAATGCAACTTCACAAAACCATCTTGAAAATCATGTAGTGAAATAAGAGTTGGAAACATTTTTTTTCTCCTTATCATCAATGTTGCTTTCAGTTGAATAAATGTACATTTCTTGCTGACTGCAAAAAAAGCCATTAAAAAGCTGTTGCCAGCTAAAAGGTTTCAACAGATAGGGAATTATATCACTTGCTTTATTTTCCCCCCTTAGCAGAGACAGACATGGTTATAACAGCCAAATCAAAGAACATTTGTTGGAATGATCTGTAATCAGCACTGCTGCTGTCCATGGAAGTTGTGAACAGTTCTACTCCCTTAAAAACTTGTACTTGGAAACCAGTGTTGCTTTCAATTGAAGCACAATTATTTTAATGCTAATATTAAAATAAAATAATGGATACATATCATATCATTAAGTCTGTCAACTGAATGCAATATGATGATTGAAAATGCAATCTGAACAACAAATATCAATATAAATGGTAGAAGAGAAACAAACAAAACAATTATTAAGTTCAGTGGAGAACTCAAATTAGTGACATTATCATATGATTTTTCCCCTCTGAACTGCACAGTTTCCTGATAGAAAATTCAGGTTCATGTTTCTATTTCTAACACACTGCTTAAACTCCAATTTTAAAATAATGAAAGAATTTTATAACTGGTGTATTTCTAATTGTGATTCAGTTACTCAACTTAAGAAAAAATTTAACTTGGGTTGTCAAGCAATTGATCTATTTTTACTCTGCTCCAGATACTGTACTCATGTAAGTTATTCAGAAAGAACAATAGTATTTGCATGGCACTTTAGAGTTTACAAAATGCTTTCACCTAAATTCTCATTTTATCTTCGCAATAATCTTGTGAAGTCGTCAGGGAGGTGGTCAGAGCCATGGCTTTCAGGAGGATAATATGTAATTGATTTATCATCATATACTCTGTTTCTCTGCCAACTTGACTTCTTTGAGCCATTCTTTTTCCTAAAAGGTGGAGACTTTCCTGGAAATGAACATTCATCCATCGGGACAGTTTCCCCTTAGGTTACTTCTCAGTGTGCAGTAACATTGATATATACATTTCTCTTAAAATACAATATGAGCAAAAAAAAACCTGTAAGCCAGATCTCTGGGAAAAGTTGAATAGCACAAGCACAAGAAATACCTCAGTTGTGTAGATTTGACAGGAAATAGGATATGTTTCTATTGAAGAAATTTTCTAAATTAACACCTTCTAGTTATCAGATATTATGGTGCCATTGAATTTAGGAATGGTAAGGGAGAAGAACTCAGTATTCTCAATCCATTACAAAACATATTTATTCTGTTATTTGAATGTTTTTTAAATTAAAGTGAAATTTGTACTAAGAAAATAAGCAATTATTTAGAGTAAGAGCTACAGTGCTATGGCTGGATGCCTTATTTTTCATCGTGAACTCAGAATGCTGACCACAATACTTCCCACTCTAGAAAAATAAAATCAAAAGAAGGTTAGCTGGTTGAGTTTCATAGAGATTAGTGTGGGTGGAAATGAATGGTTTGGAATTCAGTTTAGGTTTAGGTAAGCAAAACAGCTTATCTTAAGTCTCAGGAGTCGGCTAAACTTGGTTTTCTTTAGCTCCAATTCCATTTGGAATCAGGAAATTTAGAAATAAACGTTTGTATAATCACACACAAACATACATTTAAATTAATTACAAAGGGGAGGCAATATTTTATGAATCTTAAAAGTGGAACTTGAAAGTTTCAGTTTATTCTAGCTTTATTCAAAACTGCTTCCATAGCACGATGAAGAAAAAATAACAAAACCAGTTTACAATTAATCACATTTGTCAAAACATAAACAGTATTATTTTTTCTTTTTACAAAAACAATACATTATTTTGTGAATATTTCAGGGAATATGAAATAAATGTAAGCAAGGTAAGTATATAAAAGTGTAAAGAAGAAGTAAATCACCAATAATCCCACAATGTAGGAATAACTTCTCGTAACATTTTATTACAGTTCTTCCAACATTTCTGGGGCTCCCACACATTGTAGTTGTCTCACTGAATCACAAGCGTTAATATTCACAAAGCAGTAGAGGACAATAAGAAATAGAAATGGAAGAAGCAGAAGGGAGGCCAGAAGTAGCAGCATTTAAAGCCAAGACAAGTTTATGTTATAAATCAAGCAAGGGTTTAGAAGCAGTTGAAGGTATGGTACCATCTGCTCTTATTCCAGATGTAGGCAGGTAAGAAACAAGAAGTTCTACCTTGTGAATGTGAAATGTCTGAGAGCACATAAAGCTTAAGTCAGAGAAAATCTCCAGCCTCACAACATTTTAAACAGGGGGGATATACCATTCTATTCCTGCGCATTTTAAAATTCACAAACCACAGACTTGGTAAAGCATTACCTAATTTTATTTTCCAAAAAACTACCTAAGCTTAGGGTTTGTCAATGTATGTAGGTGGAAGCACATGTTCCAGAAAGACAGACAGTAGTCTCCTACCTTATGGTAAACTAAGCAAGTGTTTAACTAGATGGCTTTATTCTCAAAGTTTTCATTTTCCCTATGATAGTCAGCTAGTCCTTTGCTAACTTGTAGTTGGTTTTATCACTTTCTGGGCACTATACCACCCCCCAGAGTGCCTCAGAGAGGAATTTTCCCTTCTTCATGATGCTCCAGCTGCCTTCACCTGCTCCTCCTTCAGTCATATTGGCAAGTGAACTAACTCTTCCCACTAAATGGGGGTGTGTTAATTACTTGAGTTGAAATTGTCAATTAGCTATCCCCTTCACTTTCTACATAGTATTTTGTGTATGCTAGAGAGGAATAATAGCATAGTGTGGTCACATGGTTTTTCCCATATTTGGTGTCACAACTGGGCAGATCATTAGCTGATATAGAGTATGAGGTCAAATATTGATCCTTGAGGATTACAAAGGATGAATGGACTATCACAAAAGAAAGAGCCTCAGGGAATAGCAGGATGTGGTGGCTAGTTTTGTAATCAGAGACAATTTAAAATGTAGGAAGTCATAGGACTCTTATCAGTCATTGGTGAAGGTTTTTTTTCAGGGCCAACCATAGAGTCTTTTGGACTTGGTTTATAACTGGAATTGTGGAAGGAGATACCCTGAATTATTTTACTAGTAATTCCTTGACTCAGATATGTAGCAAAAGTAATAATATTATAAATGCAAATGGCACTAATAGAATGGAAAATCACCATTCTATTATCAAGAAGTCATCTTTTGCCATTGGCACTTTTCAAACTATTATTTACTGATATGTCTGAGAGGAGAATGGACCAACTGAAGGATGCTGTCAGTTTTAAATTCTACAGGTTACAATGTAGTCCATCCCTTTTACCCATTAAAAATACTGTTAGCTCCATTTGTGAAGGATGACTTAGTCACAGAAAATGCCTCTGCTCTCTGAATACAATGTGCCCCTCCTCCTTTTTGAAATGAATCCCTCACCTGCACTTTTATTCCAATACCGCGTACATCCTTAAAGATTTTATTCCATGATTGTGCACTTCATTTTGTATCTTTAACCTTTTCCTCTTCACAGGTCCCATTTACTGTATCTGTAAATATGTCAGGTTTCCCTTTCCCTAACAAGCCTTTTTCCATAGTTCTCTTGAGGTACTATCTTATGTCTCATCGTGTATTCACCATGCTTCTAAGCAGAATGCTTCACAGTCATTGCTTGGTTCTTGGTCTCCCTTGTGGCTGATGAATTCTTGCTGGTTTTGAGACCTGGCACGGCACTGGATTTGCTCCTCTGAAGGTCACTTATGACTGTTGAACACCAAATTTAAGACTGTACTTGCTCCTCACCCTCTGTGAACTGCTTGTGGTATTTGACACTTCAACTAACCCCTGCTTTTCTTCTCCCTTGGCTTTCATGAACTCGCACCTTTGAGTTCTCCTCCTGTCTCCTTGGTTAGTCCTCTTCTCTATTACTGATTTCTCTGCCAATCCCATACTTGTAAACCTGTAAGAAATCATCACTTGACTCACCTTTATCTTCTGGCTCTCTCGTCTTCCTGGGATACCTTGGACAAAGGATTTTCACCTTTAGCCTTATGTAGATGGCTTCCAAGTCAATAAGTTTAGTTTCATTCTGAACTAGATATGCATGTATGTGTACATACATGTGTGTGTACAAACATGCCTGCACACACACATACATACACTTCCAACTTTTGGCTACAGTACAGATGTATTATTTTCCAGCTCCTCAGGTCAGCTCACTCTTTCTCTAGGTTCCTAGTCCATCTGTGTTAGTGGCTCCTCTGTCACTCCAATAGCCCACACTTAAAAATTAGGAACTTAAAAATTAGGAACCATTCACTATTATGTAGGCCCCTAAGTCCAACCAAGACTAAATCCTGACAAGATTCCCTTTCTCTTCTCCTTCCTTTCCATCTCTGTTATAATGCCCTTGTGAAGTCCCTCAGTACTCCTTACGTGACCTAAATATTCTGTCAACCACCTAATCAGTCTTTAGGCCACTTTCTTGACCTTTGCTAGTTGGTCCCAAATACCACTAGTAGATCAAGATCTTAAGTGTGACTGGGCTCCCTTCATTTTCCTACTCAAAAATTTTCAACTGTCCTCCATATCTACTGAGTTCTTTAAAATCCTCTCATTTCATGTTATTTACCTCTTCTAACGTTCCCCCTACCTCTTCTGACATTTCATTTGCTGATGAGACTCCTATGACAAATATCTCTTTTTACCATGTGTTATAACTATCTATATCTGTGTCTTATTTTTCCTACTAGAATGGAAGTTCCTTAAGGAAAAAGATCAGGATTTTTAAGCTTTTTGATCCCTGACTGTACCTAGCACCATTCCTTATTCAAAGCAAACATTCAATAAATGAGAGATATGTATGAAGAATATTTTACACACCTAGAGAGTGGAAAGTGGACCATAGGCTAGAGAGCCTTTAAGTATGTTCTTTGTCTTATTCATGTCTGAATAAACTTTGACAAATGGAAAGCAAGTGTATTTTCTGATCTACCTCATTCTATTTATTCTATACCTGATGCCTGAAAATAAGTTCAATTTTTTTCACAATAAAAAAGCAGATTAAAAGGAGATACTTAAAATTTGTTTTTAATGTTTATTTATTTTTTTTTAAATTTTTTTTTTCAACGTTTTAATTTATTTTTTGGGACAGAGAGAGACAGAGCATGAACGGGAGAGGGGCAGAGAGAGGGAGACACAGAATCGGAAACAGGCTCCAGGCTCTGAGCCATCAGCCCAGAGCCTGACGCGGGGCTCGAACTCACGGACCGCGAGATCGTGACCTGGCTGAAGTCGGACGCCTAACCGACTGCGCCACCCAGGCGCCCCTAATGTTTATTTATTTTTGAGAGAAAGAGAGAGAGAGAGTGAGCATGATCAGGGGAGGGGGAGAGAGAGACACACACACACAGAATCTGAAGCAGGCTCCAGGCTCCAAGCTGTCAGCACAGAGCCTAATGAAGGGCTTGAACTCATGAACCATGAGATAATGGCCTGAGCCAAAGTCAGCTGCTTAACCTACTGAGCCATCTAGGCGCCCCACAAAATATTTTTAATTAGAAAAATTAGAAATAGATAATCCCAGATATTGATGATGATTTCAGAATATGACTACTTTGTTAAAGTATTGATGGGGAAATGCTTTGGTGTAAATTTCTTGTGTAAATTTATAACAATATATTTGAAAAGCTTTAAATATAAACTCTCTGCTTGACACAGAAAATTCACTTCTATGAATGTGTCCTATGAAAAAAAGATTGTGTTCAAGCATTTACCTTTCAAAATGTTTGGCATAACAATGTCAATAACATAAAATTATAAAGGAAAAATGAGAGGCATAAGGATTGAAAGGGAAGAGATAAAATTGTCATTATTTGCTGGTGACATGATCAGCTATGTAGATAAACTTTTAGTTCCAGTGAAAAAATTGACCAAGCTTACTTAATATAAGATCAGGTAATGAAAATCAATGGCCTTCTTCTCTGGCAATAGTAAAAATCACAACTAGCTAGAAAATATGGTAGACAATGCAATGTCATTAACAACAGCAAGATAAACTGCAACAAAATAATGAGTCAAATGTTTATGGGAGAATTATTTGAAGAAATATAAATGTATTATGACTCACCCTCAGATAATAAAGGACTCTACAGTTGTAGTACAGGCACAATACTGGAGAGAATAGACCAAGAAGCAAAACAGAGGATTCAGAAATAGACCCATTTACATGGGAAGTGCTTACTTGTAAAGGTGGCAAGACAACCATAAGGAAAGAAATTATTTAGAAGTTAGTATTGGAAAAGCTGGCAGGGAAAGTTTGAATCCCTTTCTTGTATCATATACAACTGTGTACTTCACATGTTTTAAAGACCTAAGTGTTAAAGAAGAAAATTATGAAATTAAAAGAAGACAATATGGGAGAATATGCTAGCAACCTTGAAGTGAAAAATGATTTCTTAGAAAAGAGTGCAAAATTACACATGTTAAAGAGAAAAAACTAGTTGATTTAGCTATATCAAATTAAATATCTCTATTCAATGAAAGACACCTGACACAAAATTAGTAGATGGTTATAAATAAGGAAAAGTTATTAGTAATGTCTAAGAACAACAAAAGGTAACTACATAAAATACACAAAGAATTGTCTACGAATCAAGAAGATAGTAAACTCAGTCAAAAATAGAGAAAGGATATGAATTGGCCATTCACAAAAGGAAGATACTAACTGGCTAAGAAGAATGTGAAGACATGTTTAGATTCACCAATAATCAAAACATACAAATTATAGTAATGGTGAAACACCACTTTGTACCTATCAAATTGTAAAACTTTGAAAAATGGACAAAATGAAGAATTATCAAGTATATTTTGAAATAGAGACCTTCCTATACCACTGGCTGTATCGTTCTGGAGCACAATCTGGATAGATTTTGTGGTATTGCAATAATCTGTGATCTACAATACGTATCAGAGACTCTTGCATAAATCCTTAATGGATATATAAAGATATGTTCAGCCTGAAATGTTTGTGGAAGCAGGTAATTAGAGGTAACCTAGATTATCCATGACTCCAGGAATAGATAACTAAATAGATGTGGATGGACACTATGGAATACTACAAAGTGAAATTAGAAGGCATTAACTAGAAACACCTACAGTCATATACACAGCTGTAAAACAATGATGTTTGAGTAAAGTTTGAGAACAGATTCTTTAACACCATACCACCTATATAAATTAATCACTATATATTTTATAATGATGAAGATATATCTTAAGATATATAGTAAACAGAGTGAGTACAATGGGAAAATGGGAATAAAAATTGAATTAAGTATAAAATAAATTTTTTTCATTTCCTTTTTTAAATGTTCATTTATTTTTGAGAGAGAGAGAGAGAGAGAGAGAGAGAGAGAGAGAGAGAGAGAGAGAAAGAGAGCGCATGTGAGTGGGGAGGGGCAAAGGGGAGAGAGAGAGGCAGAGAATCCGAAACAGGCTCCACACTGTCAGCACAGAGCCTGATGTGGGGCTCGAACTCACGAACTGTGAGATTATGACCTGAGCCGAAACCAAGAATCAGATGCCTAACCGACTAAACCACTCAGGTGCTCCTAAAATATTTTTTTTTTGAGAAAGAGGAGTTTTGCATGCATTGGTTAGAGCTATGAATGGAGTGTGATAAACTCAATTTTCTAGTTGATGTGCTATGTAATAGAAAATTCAGCTGGCTGTTGCCCCTGGCTTTTGGAAGGTGGACTCCAAATTCTTAGGATTTCCAGAGTGACAGGAGTGTTTGTTATTCATGGTGGGACCCTAGATAGTTTATGCTAATCAGTTGTCAGTAAGATCAGTCATGTGTTTACAGGGTTAGGACTTTGAGCTTTGTGACATGACCTCAACCTCTTGGGTGAGAAGTGGGCTGGAGATGGAGTGTAACACCATAGCCATTCATTCAAGCAATCATGCCTATCGAATGAAATCCTGATAAAACTCAGGTGGGCTTCCTGGTCAGCAGTATTCTGTATATTGTCCACACTGATATGTCAGGAAGGTCATATGTCCCTGAGGATGACAGAATCTTTGGAGTACTCCCAAATTTTGCTCTATGTGTCTCTCCCTTTGGTTGGTTCTGATTTGTATCCTCTTGTTATAACAAAACTGTAACACTAAGTATGGTGCTTTATGGAGTTCTAGACATCATTAGAGGTGATTATGAAACCTGAGGGGACATTGGGAACTCCTAATCTTGTAGCCTGCTGGTCAGAAGTGAAAGTGGCCTGGAGAGCCCAAACTTGCAGCTGGTGCCTGAAATGAGGGCAGTCTCGTGAAGGACTCAGCGCTTCTCCTGTGAAGTTTGGCCTAACTTGGGTTGTTGGTGTCAGAAATCATCACAGACATAGACAACAAGCATGCAACCTCCTATTGATTAACAATAGGGTCTTGTTGAAATAGACAGAATATCTTCTTTTGTTCAGAATTAAGATGATATGTAATATTATAGAAGAATCATACCCTTTTTTTTCCAGCTTCACTGAGATAATATGACACTACATATGTAAGTTTAAGTGTACAACATAATGATCTAATGCACATATATATTGCAAAATGATTACCACAATAGGGTTAGTTAACATCTCTATCCTCTCGTGTAATTATAATTTATCTTTTGTGGTCACAGCGTTTAAGATTTACTCTCAACACATTTTAAGCATATAATAAAGTATTGTTTTTTTAATTTTTTTTATTTAAAAAATCTTTTCAAATGTTTATTTATTTTTGAGAGAGACACAGACAGACTGTGAGCGGGTTAGGGGCAGAGAGAGAGGGAGATACAGAATCGAAAGCAGGCTCCAGGCTCTGAGCTGTCAGCACAGAGCCCGATGCGGGGCTTGAACTCACGAGCTGTGAGATCATGACCTGAGCCGAAGTCGGACGCTCAACCGACTGAGCCACCCAGGAACCCCCAGCATTGTTAATTATAGTCACCATGCTGTACACTAGATCCCCAGATCATAATCATCTTTTAGCTAGAAGTTTGTAATCTTTGACCAACTTCTCCCCATTTCTTTCACTTCCAGTCCCTGATAACTACCATTCTACTCTCTATTTCTTTGAGTTTGTCTTTTTAAGATTCCACACATTAGTATCATATAGTATTTGTCTTTTTCTGTCTGACTTATTTTACTTAGCATAATGCCCTCAAGGTCCATCCATATTGTGGCAAAAGACAAGATTTTCTTTTTTTTTTTTTTATATATCTGAATGATATCCCATTATGTTAGTGTGTGTGTGTGTGTGTGTGTGTGTGTGTGTGTAAAATCACACTTTCTTTATACATTCATCCCCACTGATGGATACCTATGTTGTTTCCATGTCTTGGCTATTGTGAGTAATGCTGTAATGAACATGGGGGTGCAGATAACTCTTTGAAATAGTGATTTACTCCCTTTGGATGCACCCCTAGAAGTGGGATTGCTGTATCATATGGTAGTTCTAGTTCTAGTTTTTCTGAGGAAACTCTGTATCTTTTTCCATAGTGGTTGCACCAATTATATTCCCATTAACGCAGGGTACCCTTTTCTCCACATCCTCGCCAACACTTGTTGTCTCTCGTCTTTTTGACAATAGCTATTTTAACAAGTGTGAGGTGACATCTCATTGTGGTTTGGATTTTCATTTCCCTGATGATTAATGATGTTGAGCATCTTTCCATGTACCTATTGGCTAGTTGTATGTCTTCTTTGAAAAAATGTCGATTCAAGTCCTTTGTCCCCTTTTCAGTCAGATTTTGTTTTTGTTATGGGTTTGTATGAGTTACTTATATATTTTGGATATTAGCCCCTTATCAAATAGTTGGTTTGCAAATATTTTTTTTTCCATTCTGTGTGTTGCCCTTTAAATAAGTATAAGAATGATACGTTAGCATGCCATTCTAAATATACTAAGGGACAAAAACAATGAACTATTTCTGTTGATTCTATTTTATTAAAAAATACATATGTATCTCTTGTGGTAGTTTGTGAAATTATTTTTCCTTCTTTTTGTTATGTTCTAGTTTTTCCTCATTAATCTTGTACTTTTCTAGGAAGAATAAAATTCAAATCTCTGAATTTTTAGAAGTACATTGTTATAAGAAAACCCTTCATTGTGTTCCTAATTTTATAACACGTTTCTTTTCCCATATACTGACTATTACTAACATAAGGTCTAACAACACCCTTTGTTGAGCTCTAGGCCCCACCAAAATGTTGCCTGATTGCAGTGCTCAGCCTCAGACCCTTGCTTACTTGTCTGCTGTCAAGCAATTTGGGCTTGTGGCATGATCCATTGGATTTGACCTTTACTCTTTCTGTTTTTTGGGGGACTTGGCTGTCAGCTCTCAGAGCTCCTGCTCAAGATGCACTCTGCCAGTGTGACTGATCTTATTGTTCAGGTGGTGGGAGCCCTCAACAAAAAGGGCAATGGATTCATCTCCGACTGCCCACACCTGTAAGGCAGAACTTGACCCCACAGAATCTAGAAAAGGGCTACCATATAACCCAGTGTGAAAGGAATAGTCAAGGGCATGGAAATTCAGGCCTGAATACACCTTGTGACATCATTCCAAGTGACATAAATCCACCTGGGGAAGAGTGGGGCTATGGCCCCATTTTGTTCTATTATTGGTATGCTATTCCCATTTAGACAATACTGCTCTGTGTAAATAACAAAAACAACCTAAAATTTAAGGCATCAAATATGACGTCACTTTTTTCCCTCCATTTTTTATCTTAAAGACAAACTTGGCTATTAAGGAATCATCTTCACATAGAACCATGTGTAGGCTAATTCTTCTGATTTTGTGAAAATTTTCATTGCCTGATACTAATAAACTTTTACAGTTTCTTAAACAATGACATTCTGTGGTCCATAAACTATCAGGTTTAAAATATTAGCCAGCAGGTAATTATTTTGAATAGCAATGTGGGAAAGGATTCCATAGAACTTCTGTATATGGTGCTTACGTCATAGAATTCAATAGGACAAATATATGTATTTCATTTTCTTATTTTTAAAATATCACTTTCTAAAGATACTGTGTAAGAAAACAAAGTCCAGAGGTGTGAGCTTGTGCTGTAATTGGTAATTTCAGACCCATTTCTGGCCCTTGTTGTAACAAAGTGCAGCAGGGGCACTTTTTTTTTTTTTTTAAGAAAATGATCTTGGCAAAACTTTTCCTCTCTGTGTTCTGCCCTTTCTTGGTTAATAAGCTATTAATGATAATGAGCACTGTACTAGGTGCTGTGGAGAGTCACAAGAAAGAAAGACTCACTGCCCACCCAGAAGGGGCAATGGTCATGATTTAAATTCTGCCTGAGACAAACAGGCCTTCTTATGTCTCTACAGGATGAACTGTTTTAGTCTGAGTCCATGGATATTCAAGAACTCTTTTTAATGGGAGATCTTTTTCCTTCTATGTTTCTTTCTTTTATGCACATCATCCCCCACCTCCAATCCATTCACATTTCTTTTTTCTTATTCATTTCACTCTGCTGCAGGAAGGGATGCATAGAAAAAGAGGAAGGAGGTTTGAAAAAGATGAAGGAACTCATAAAGAAGTATACAAAGTTGTACTCTCATTTTGATATTCCTAAATCAGGATTTGACTACAAATATTAAGTCAATACTGTAGCTATCTATGCATTTTTTTGGTTGATATGGGTTTCATTCTTTAATACCACCAGGACCTCCAATTCATTGACTCCTCCACATTTTCACTGTCATGTATCACCTTATCAATCTTGGATTCTATAGTTCACTATTATAAAGATTTCTTTGAATGAACTCTCTTGCTAGTAGTTTCTTCCCAAACAATATCTGCCCAGCAAAATCCCAACTCTAGTTAAATCCAATTCTTAAACTACTTAGTCTTGTGTCTACATGGCTGATGTTGCTACAGAGAAACATAATATTACTGACCATCTTACATTAAACTCTTGATCTTAAGTGGGACCTTAGTACTTGGTGCCTGAGAGACAATCCCATTGAACATTTCCAGACATCTCATTTTCCCTTGTCCCTTAGACAATAATTTCACATCTCTTCCTTTCTCTTCAAACTTTTAACACTTCCTACTTCTTGACAGTATCAGACAATGACATATTTCTTGCTTCATTCAGAAAATGAGAGTAACAGGAAAATCTACCTGCTGCTATCATTTTGTTTGCCAAATGTCCAGCATCTATACCTGCAAATACCCTCACTCTTGTTATATGTATGAACTATTAGGCTTCTTATCAAAAGCCAATTCCACTCCTGTTTTCCTCTTACTTATTCAAAGATTTCATGTCTGCACTGTCCCTCCTCCCTCTGAAGTCATTGATTTTCCTTCAATACAGGGTAAGTCCCATCATCTTGCAAACATGTGCCATTATCTTTCATTGTACTCACGTCTTTTTCCATCCATTGCCCTGTTAGTCCTCCTCCACCTCTATGGAAAAAATTCTTGGAAAGATTGTCTAAATCCTAGGTCTTATACCTTTATTCAATCTTAAAAGTTATTTTATTGTGAAACATAGCACACATGTAAAACACTGCAGAAAACATAGTACAAATGAATAATGTATATGAACAGGTATAAGAGAACTACTCCTGTAATCAACACCTAAGATAAGAAATAGAGGAGCACCTGAGTGGCTCAACTGGTTAAGCATCCAACTCTTGATTTCAGCTCAGGTCATGATCTCTCGGTTTGTGAGATTGAGCCCCAGGTCAGGCTCTGTGCTGACAGTGGGAGCCTGTTTGAGATACTCTCCCTCCCTCTCTCTCTGCCCCTCCACTGCTCATTCTCTCTCTCTCCCCCTCTCCCTTTCTCTCTCTCTCAAAATAAATAAGTAAAGTATTACAAAAAAAGAAAGAAATAGAACATTGTTAGAATCCTGGCAGCTCCTATGTATCCTTCCTTTGTCACTTTCCTTTTCTTCCTCCCAAGAATCACTATATTGACTTTTATGGTAATAATTTTCTTGCTCTTATTTATAGTTTGACTATAATATAGGCATTCATAAATGGTATTATTCTTCATAGCTTTGAACATTTAAAACATTGAAATCATGTGATACATACTCTTGTCTTGCTTTTTTTTCCTCAGTATTATAATTAAAAGATCGATCTGTATTCTTGTTTATACCTCTAGTTTGTTCATTTGTATTCCTGTGTAATATCTTACTATCTGGCAATATCCAACTTACTCTTTTTTTTTTTAGTTAAAAAATTTTTTAACATTTATTCATTTTTGAGAGACACAGACAGGGCATGAGCAAAGAAGGGACAGAGAGAGAGGGAGACACAGAATCTGAAACAGGCTCCAGGCCCTGAGCTGTCAGCACAGAGCCCGACATGGGGCTTGAACTCATGAACCAGGAGATCATGACCTGAGCCAAAGTCAGACACTTAACCAATTGAGCCGCCCAGGCGCCCCTCCCCCCAGCTTATTCAATCTGCAATTTATATTTCTGTTGTTTGCTGTTTCTCTTTATGCAGCTGCATCCATCTGGCTGTAGTCTTCATTTTGGCCCCAAACTGCTCTGTTTAAAGTTTCAGGTTTCCAAAGTCAATGATCAATTTCCAACCTGATTTTACTGGACATTTGGGGTAAGATTTGATATGATTTATTAACCTCCCTCTTGAAACAGTGTCTTCTCTTGGCTTCTGGGATATCACTCTGTCAATTTTTCTTCTGTGGCTGCTGTTTATCAGTGCCTTTACCAGTGCTGGCTCCTTCTTATATTCTACATCTTTAAGTGCTGGAATGCCCCAGGAATCAATCCTAGGACACTTCTTTCCTTCTCTTTACACTCATGCTTAAGTAATCTCATAATCTCATGTAGTCTATGACTTTGAATATCAAATATATGATCACCTCCAAATTTATTTCTCCAGCCTGAGTCTCTCACCTGAATATGTGACCTTGCCAATTAAATGACTCTATTATAGAAATTTGTATAGAAGTTTCTAAAATCAGACTCTCCTGGGGCGCCTAGGTGGCGCAGTCGGTTAAGCGTCCGACTTCAGCCAGGTCACGATCTCGCGGTCCGTGAGTTCGAGCCCCGCATCAGGCTCTGGGCTGATGGCTTGGAGCCTGGAGCCTGTTTCCGATTCTGTGTCTCCCTCTCTCTCTGTCCCTCCCCCATTCATGCTCTGTCTCTCTCTGTCCCAAAAATAAATAAAAAACGTTGAAAAAAAAATTTAAAAAAAATTAAAAAAAATAAAATAAAATAAAATAAAATCAGACTCTCCATTCTTACCCTCTACCTCACTCTGCTCCAGTGAGACACTTCCTTAACTCTGAAAATGGTAACAAAATTCTTCTGAATGTTCAGACAATAACCATGATTATCCTTGACTTTTGTCTTTCTCTTACTTATGTTGAAGCATGATTTTTCAAAGTAATAGGCATGACTTTCATGTAAGCATATAATGAACATGTATAAAAGACATATTGATGAAGGAAGCAGTAAGATATAATCTATAAGCATAGTAAATAATAAATATTAGAAAAAGATTGCCATGTTAGATATAAAAGTAATTAATATCCCACAGAGCATAAACTATAACTTTTGGGGTTATGTTTTCCACTAGAAAGGAATTATTTGTATCTTTTCTGGACAGAAGTCTACAAATTTAACATGTAACTTCACTAAGCCTAGTACCTTTGATCCAAACAAAGCACATACACCTACCTAGGTAACAGTTATGTGGGTCTTTGTCCTCATAAAATACATGCCATCTACTTTTTGCCTTATTTACAAGTTTAAAATTTTTTTCTTAATATGCAACTGACAATTCATCAATAAATCCTGCTGGCTGTAAAATATTGTCAGGATTCAAACACTTCTTACTATTTCTTTAGCTACTGTACTGGTCTAGGTCATCATCATCTCTTGCCTGGATTTTTGCCGTTGCTCCCTAACTGGTCTTTCTCTTCTGCCCTTGCCAGTTTCTCTCTCGCTCTTCTCTCTCTCTCTCTCTCTCTCTCTCTCTCTCTCTCTGCTCTCTCTCTCTCTCTCTCCTCTGTCTCTCTTTCTCCATCTCTGTATGCCAAAGGCAGCATGATCCCAATCTGTTCAAATCATTCCAATGGTTTCCTATCTCACTCACAACAAAATTCAAAGTGTTTGCCTTGGTCTACAAGACATGATGCTCTTTTTCTGGCTAATTCCCTAGTTCTATCTCTTCCATTTTAGCCTTCTTGCTTATTCTCTAGGAAACAATTATCCTGCCTTGGGGATATTCTTATTTAGACAACTATATTCCTAGTTTTCTGACTCTCTTCTTCACTTCATTTGGGTTTCTCCCAAATGTTACCTTATAAACTAAGCTTTCTCTGGTTTGCTGCTTAGTGCACTCCCACTCATGCCCTGATTTATTATTCTTTTTTTTTTTTAATTTTTTTTTCAACGTTTATTTATTTTTGGGACAGAGAGACACAGAGCATGAACGAGGGAGGGGCAGAGAGAGAGGGAGACACAGAATCAGAAACAGGCTCCAGGCTCTGAGCCATCAGCCCAGAGCCCGACGCGGGGCTCGAACTCACGGACCGCGAGATCGTGACCTGGCTGAAGTCGGACGCTTAACCGACTGCGCCACCCAGGCGCCCTGATTTATTATTCTTCACAGCATTTATCACTACCAACATATTCTAAAGTTATGTTTGTTTATTGCCCATTCCTCCTTTCTAGAATGTAGATTTCATGGGAGCAGTGACTATGTTTTGATAACTGTTATAAAACCTATAAAACAGGTCTTCATAAATATCTGTCAAATCAATCAATCAATCAATCTATGAATTCTTCCTTGGAAATAATCTCATGGGGAGGCTTTCATGCCTTCAATCACCAAACCATTGATTACCTATTTTATCCCTTCCCTGAACACACATAATCCCACTTTTGCAACTGTATACCTGTGGATCATAACTATAAAAGCCACCCCTTCCCAAGTAAGTCTCAAAAGAGCCATAGCTTTGGTTTGGGCATAACTCTTAAAGAGGCATTAAAGTCTGGAAAGAAGTAAAAATAATAGTGCTTAGTGTTGAGAAGGGAAAATTTTCCTCTACCCTTTGAAATTCTTCTGGCTAGTCTAAGAATTAAATTGACACGAGACAGATTAACAGGAGGAAAAACCCCCACAAAGTTTAATTATGTGTGGACAGAGGCTCAATAATAGAGCTAAGACCTAAAGAAATGACCAAGACAGGCAGCTTTTATGCTTTTTAGACAAAGAAACAATAGATCTATGAGGAATTGACAAGACAAAGAAAATTTATGTTTGGGAGCTTCAATTAGTAAGGATTTCCAAACAGAATTTGGGTGGAGTTAGTATTTTAATAGAAGCAATGAGGTGTGTCTATAAAGACTTCTTGACTCTGAATTTCTTGTCTCTAGTGATAAGGATGTCTCTTTACCTCCTGGTATGAAGGGGAGTCCTTTTCACATGGGAGATTTATTCCCTGCTTTTTGGAGACAAAGGAATTAGAGTCTTCTTATGCTGGCTGTTTCTTAAGTAACTTTAATTCAGTATAATTAATATAGTGGCACATTTGGGGTGGCCTGCTCTTGGCCCGCACGCAAAGAAGCAGGGGAGATGACTCCCCTAGTACTTACCAAGATTTCATTAGTCCAAGTATCACCAGCCTGCACTTAAGGAAGTTCCCAGCCCCTTGCTGATGAACCTCTATTTCCTCTTCTCCAGCGACATTACTGAGACCAGTGGTTCATAAAGTGCAGTTCAGAGCCTGCAGCATCTGCATCTCCTGAAATCCTGTTAGAAATGCAAATTTTCTGCCTCAACCCAAATTTAGTAAGTCAGAAATTCAGGGGATTCAGCTCTTCCATCTGTTTTTTTAACAACCCTTCCAGGTGATTCTCTTGCTCACTTACAATGAGAACTACTGCCTCAGGTAGTTGGCTTCTATATCTTATGAGGCAGTGGTAAAGTTAACTGGCTTGAGTCAACTGCCTCAAATCAAATCTTGGTTTTACTGCTTCCTGGCTGTGTGACTTAAGCTAAGTTACTTAATTTCTCTGTGTCTCATTTTCTTTGTGCGTGAAGCAGAGATGTTATCAGTACTGTCCTTGTAAGTATGTTGTGAGGATTAAATTAATACACCCAAGCAATATAGGACAATGCATGGCACATAATAGGAATCAACTACGAAGTAGGTAAGCATATGTCACTATATTCATTAGTTATCTCTATTACTGACTGCTTTTGGTTATGTTTTCTCTATTAGCTTATAAACTCTTTGAGGGAAAAAATTCTATTTCTATATCCTCATAGAATTGAGCATATAGTTATCAATATTACAATTACTGAGTGCCTACTATGTGCCATGGAATGTGCTAAGAGCTGTAATTTCATTTAGTTCTTGGAACTCTACTAATTAGATGTCATTATCATTTTATAATAAATATATTTAACTGGTTGTTTGAAGTATTCTGCTGCTTAACTGAACAAAAAATCTGGATTAAATTGTCCTCTGCAATTATTTTTTCATCACTTCAGAAACTTCATAAATAACATAACTGCTAATGAGTCTCAATAGTTACTCTTATAAAGATAAACAAGTTACACAAACTATAGATCTTTTGTAACCTAATAATTTGATTATATAGAATTTCTGTGCACCCATTTATATATCTTTGTTACAAAGAGCAAAAAATTATAAATGTTAAGTCAAATTGTCTGTAAATGACTTAAGGAATATGTTAATGATCTTTCTCCAAATGAATAATTATAAAGCAGGTGCACTTGAGATATGATCATTTAACTGACAGCAAACAGCTTCTAATGGCTTCAATAACCAAGATAATGGTGATATCAGAGAAATCTGTTAAGCTCATCGTTCATACCATCCATTTAATACACAAGAGAACTTCAGCTGGAATCTCCCTGTAGACCCATTGTCCTGCTTATTTAAATAGCAGTTAATTTAAACACACACACAAAAGCCAAACTCCATTATTTCTAACACACCTCTTCCTAATAAACTATATTCCCTGTCATAAAATCCTGGCTGAAAGAGACACTTCTATATATTTCTATGGGCATTCATTGTCTTTTGCTGTTGAAATTTATTCCCCAAATTTACAATACCATTAGTGGTGAAAGGCACAGGAAATGTGGAAGCCTGGAAGTACAGGTTTCTGACCAAGGCCCTAAGAGGTTGCTGTTACCATGTCCTCCGGGTTCAAAAGAAAAAGAAGCTAGTGGATGTCAGCAAAGTTGACAAAATTTGATTTGCTGTGTCTAGGATGCTTAGTTGAGATAAACATGACTCACATTCTAAAAACAAACTAAATCTAGAACCAATGCTTACAAACATAAATATAGGGGGAAAATTGATGTTGGTTTCTAGCTCATTTCATTTGAACCTCAAACTTTGTGTTCTCAGCAGGACCCTACCTACGACTGAGAGGAATCAAACTCCAAATAGTGAAGCAGAAATGGAAATTTATTGACTCAAATATCTGAAAAGTCCAGATTGTTTCTCTTCCAGACAGGCTTTCTCATAAATGGGGCAAGATAACTAAAGTGCACCCATCCCATCACCCCAAAGTCCCACATCAAGCCAGCTTAACAAGCTCAGTTGAAATATGGTTTCTTCTCTTGTTTGATCTGGCAAACGATTCCTGGTGGAGAATCTGATGGCCTAAATTTGGTTGTGAGCCTCTCTCTAATGCAAGAGGGCAGGAAGATAGGATGATCCCTTTTGAGCACAAACATGGAATTAGTACCCCACATGAAAGCAGGATTTTGTTTACCAAAATAAGTGGAAAGTGTTGCTGGGAACCTCATAACAGAGATTCCCTTACATTTCATTGTGTCCAGGATATATGCACCCCCTACCTTTTTTTTTTATATACATACTTTAACAAACATAATACACAACAACTGCCATATAGATTTTGAAATATACACACCCCTTGTCTGGTGTCCAAATTCTACATCTATTTCCAACTTTGAGATTTCTCTAGTTTATCTTCATTTGTCCCCTGGTCAGAACATGGCTCTTCATGGTATGGTCAACCATGACTAACGACCCAGTCCTCATTTTAGTCTGTTACTGGCAACACAACATTCATGACATCAGAATTCCTAATTGTAGGTGTCATGTCCAGTCCACGAGTATGCTATCTTTGTCTTTAAAGAATGTCATCAGGGCTCCATCTTTTTGACAGATTCTCCCAGGTTGGTGGGCTGTTGATCCCCCAAATATTACATTGTAATAGCTTCTCAGCCTCAATGGAAAAGGAGTTGAAGATTAAGTGAGATTATGCACACAAGGAGCTGATCACAGTGTCCAGCAGATAGAAAGTACTCAATAAGGGATGGCCTCTTATATATGCAACTCTTATTATTATTCTGTCACCATCATTATAATCATTTCCTGATAGCTTCTGGTAGGTATGTCTTGGGATTGACTTGACCTAGGTCATGTGATCATCCTTGTAGTACAAACGGCAGGAAGATGGAGTCACACTCTCTCTCAAACCTAGAGAATGGGTTACCCCAAGCTTACTGGGCTTTATTTCCAGAAGAAGGAACAATGCCAGGCAAGCAAGAACAACATTTATTCACTACAGTTCCCTTATCAACCATCTGGCCCACTCCTTGATTTTTTTTTTTTTTAAGATCCTTAAACTTGTGCAAACTTGTAAATGTTTTCTGATGTCAAAATTTAAACTGTGGATTACTGATCTCAGCTGGGTCATTTTAAGACATGACTACTTAAAGATATTAATGATATGCATAGCGATATAAATATAATAGTGATATTCTATTCAGAGACATAGTAGGATTAAAGTGTATGTTTCCAAGTTTGCAAGCTTCAACTAAATTACATGTCAAAGTATTTTTTGTTATTTAAAAGCAGATTTAGAAGTCATTTCAGATATGGGGTGCCTGGATGGCTCAGTTGGTTAGGTGACTGACTTTGGCTCAGGTCATGATCTTGCGGTCCATGGGTTCAATTCCTGCTTCGGGCTCTGTGCTGACAGCTCAGAGCCTGGAGCCTGCTTTGGATTCTGTGTCTCCCTTGTTTTACTGCCCCTTCCCCACTCATGTTCTGTCTCACTCTGTCTCTCAAAAATAAATAAATGTTCATTCTTTTAAATAAAAAAAAAGAAGTCATTTCGGATAGAGGCATTGGTTTAACTTATTTAAAATTTAATACTATTTTTACAGTTAAGATGAATAGAGGTAATATATATATACACATATCCCACTGTCTGTTTTCAGTATTTTCTTTTAAGAGTTACTTAAACTATTATACTGCAAGAAAGGGGCGGGGGGAAGCCAGTGTTGTGAAGATATCTGCTCTAAGCATAATAAAACAGGTGTACCTTAATAGGTCTACCAGGAATGTTTTAGCTGTTAGCATCTTTTAAATGCTTCTGCTGAGAAACCATGTTTTCATAACAAGGTTGGTGAGTATTAAACCTGCGATAGTTCTTTCTGGGATTACTATAATTTACAAAAACAATAAAAACCTGCTAAAAACATTGATGTATTTTTAAATGTTGTAATCTAGGGATCCCACTGATATTTGTGGTGCAAGATTTGCCCAAGGCTACATAACCCTGCTTGTACATTGCCAGGACTGCAATCTGTTTTATGACAAAACAGATTCATTTATCTCCAAATAAATAAATTACTTTTGTGAACATTTAGAAACATTTGCATAATTAGGCCGTAAGATCTTAGCAGTCTTTTTCATAATAATTAAACTAATCTAATCTTGGACAGGGTAAACAGACTTACTAGGATGAGAGCAGCCTTCAGGCAAGGAACTTACCGCATTCTGCAGGAACTGTAAGGCTGATGATGTTTGTTAATTATGCAGAGCTTTTACTCCCTAGTAATAGCAGCGTTTGTATTGCCTGAAGCTCAGATAGCTACTCCCAGGCACATAAAATTAGACTCTGCTTTTTTGACATTCTCTCTTAAAAAAAAAAAAAACAAAGAAGATACTTCAAAATGATTATATGCTTTCAACAAGGAGGGCATTAGCTTTCCACTGATGGATCCTGGATCTGCACACAATTGGCCCATTCTTCAGTCATGTGATCTTGATTATCTTTAGATCTGGAACCTTTCAGACTGTATACAGATACCCGGAGCTGAGGCTTAATAAAAGAACAGCAAAATCAATGACTGTATTTCAGTCTTCAGGAGTTCCTGGAATCCCAAGTTTGAAAAAAGACACCTTAGCAAGTAACTCATTAATAAGAAGGCTTATTTTGTTTATAATTATCAAAAGGGAATATTGAAAAAAGTAAAATAAAAATGAATGCCTTTTGAAATTTCAGTGCTATTTCTAAATAGTTTATCAGACAGGTTGGCTCATGTAGTGGTTTTAATGGTGACTTAGCTAGAGGGAACCACTGTTTTACTTTCTGGTGTAACTAGTATATTTAAAATATAAATGCAAAGCTTAAAAAATGATCTAAAAGATAAGAGATGAATTTCACCAAAGTAATTGACAAAATTTTAATGTAATACTTTTTATAGCTCCTATTGCAAAAGAAACATATTTCTGTACAGATTTTTCAAAAGAAATCTAAATAACTGATGTTTCCAAAACCCAGCCCCTAGAACATTAGCAAATTAAGAATATATAAGTGGAATTCATTGGAGCCACAGGTAACAAAGTAACATTTAATGCATTTATTCTTGTTCATATGAAATGTTAAATAAATGTAGTTGCAATAACGCGAGCTCTCAGAAAAGTGATGATATTATCCATCCTTTACATGTTATCTCTCATTTTTGTCTATAATTTACTTTGTATATAATTTATTCATTTATGCACAATATGTTTTATTTTCACTTGTATTTAGATGGGCTCCTAGAATGATCATTTATTCTCGAAATGTTCAAACCTCAGTGCATTTAATTAAGACATCACAAGCCACTGTCTCCATGGGAAGAGATTTGGGATGTCACAAGCATCGGGCATATGAGACTGACAATCAGAAACTAGAAATTAAGGATGGAAAAAAGTGCCATGGCAATTCTAATGTTTTGGGAGGAGAGTGGGAGCGACAAGGCAAAAGAAAACAGTCCATCAGTCTTTCCTAAAGCAACTATCCTACAGCAAAAGTGGAAACTATGATTTTTTTGCTCAATCTTTTATAAATTACATTTTTGATAGCTTGGAAGTTCATGAAATATTCACTAAGTTTTTGGTTTATATTCACATTTAGTCATGAAGCATACTTTTAACTGAAATATCCTTTTACTATTCTATGAAATTTGTATTTCCCCTTTGCCACCTTCAGAATTTCCTTTTTCTACTTTTAGAAATCACAGGCATGAGGTTCAGTAGGTTGAGCATCTGACTCTTGATTTAGACTCAGGTCATGATCACATGGTTCATGGGTCCAAGCCCTGCATTGGTCGCTGTGCAGTGTGGAGCCTGCTTGAGATTCTGTCTCTCTCTCTCTCTCTCTCTCTCTCTCTCTCTCTCTCTCTCTGCCCCCCCCCCACTGGCACACGTGCATACGCTCTCTCTCTCAAAATAAATTTAAAAAAACTTAAAAAAAATCACAGACATAACAAAGTGTATAACCTCTGTTCTCTTTTAGTTTAATTAAATCGATATTCATATAAAATTAAGATTAACATGGCAACTAACCTTTTTCTAATAATTTTTTTTCTGTCTACAATTGCAATTTTGTTGTACTCTTAAAAATACTAATTTTCGACCTTATTTTTACAGCACTAGGAGGTATCTTTTATTTTTTAAAAAAATTGATATATTTTTCCAGAAGTTAAGGGTAACTGAGACATACAGAAATTCGTTTGCCTGCCTTTGTTTCAGAGAACTGGGAATGCGACCCAGATCTACTTGATTCCACAGCCTAGGTTCCCTCTTTCACTGTCCTTCTCCTTGATGGAGGCCTTGGCCATTTTCTTCTGAATTGTTTTGCAGCCTAATAGTTGGTTACAATAATAGCAATATGCAAACTTTTATAATTCTTAAACTTATAAAAGGCTCTTCTTTCCAATTAATACATCCCTAACATATATAGTTATACTTATCTTTAAATTAGCTGCATGGACTGCTATCACTAAATATGATTAATAATACTTCACTTTAAGAATTTGAATTTTAAGAGCAAAAAGAGAGACAAGGAATCAATCTAATAACAGTTTTGCTCTCACTCTTTCCATTCTCCCCCACCCCCAAATATGAATTTATATATCTGGGCTACTTGAGTGTTGGGAGATAGACCATTCTCTTTGGATCTCCCATGTTTCTGCACATTGTATGAGCACAGGCACTGGCTATCTTTTGTCCAAGATTATCTTTTCAAGGATGTTTGTATAGTGAATCACCTTGGAGTGTTTCTTTCTGGAGCAGAGAGCAAGTGTTTCTGGAGCAGAGAGAAAGTGTTTCTTTCTGGAGCAGAGAGCAAGTTTGTTGCTATCCAGTATAATAAAGGTAATATCTACCTCCAGGACAAAGGTGAAGCAATTTTGCTCATAGTCCATTATAAAAGACTGGGGTTTCCCAAGCACACATACAGAACCACTGAATATGCACCCTCTCCTTGGACTATTCATCCTTGTCCCAGCGGCACTTGGGGAGGAAGGGGGTACTGATTCAAACATGAAGCTTATGCTTGTGTGCTGCACCTTAAGTAATAAAGTCCTTTTTCTTTGAGCCAGGAGTCTCATGTCTTCTGCTAACTTTTATAAAACTTTTACAGGCTAATTTTTTAGGGGACAAGTGTAGTAGCACCTCAGACTCTTCTCAATTTTGGACATTGACCCAAGAACCAATGAAGTTTTACAGTGCTAGTTAATTTGGCTGGAAGATTGATAGTTACAGTCCACAGGAAGTGGTCCACACCTGGGAGTCTAGTGTGTACGGAAATACTCATCGATCCTTATAAAATGTCATCCTTATAAATAACATCAATCCTTATAAAAAGACATTAAAAGCATTTAAGAGAATAGAGAAGAAAATTGGTGGGATATAGGACACAATACAGTGTAAATCTGAAAATTGAGTCCCAATTAGAAAGGTGGGTCTGGTTGTTTACGTTAATAACAGATTTTTAGTCTAAGTTGTTCTAAAATATGGGTTTTCTTTTCTTTTCTTTTCTTTTCTTTTCTTTTCTTTTCTTTTCTTTTCTTTTATGTTTATTTAGTTTTGAGAGAGAAAGAGAGAGGGAGAGAGAGAGAGAGTGAGTGGGCGAGGGGCAGAGAGAGAGGGAGATACAGAATCCTAAGCAGGCTCCAGGCTCTCAGCTATCAGCACAGCCGACGTGGGGCTCGAGCTCACCAACCACGAGATCATGACCTGAGCCAGAGTCAGAGACTTAACTTACTGAGCCACCTAGGAGCCATGAAATATGAGTTTTCTTTTAAATTAAATACCTTGAAGTAAATCTTAGTTTGCAATTTTATCATAAGCTATTAAATTTTAGCACTGTTTAAAAATAAAATTTTGGGGGCTCTGAGCTCCATGCTGATAGTATGGAGCCTACTTGGGATTCTCTCCCTCTCTCTCTGTCCTTCTCTCTCTCTCTCTCTCTCTCTCTCTCTCTCTCTCTCTCTCTCTCTCTCAAAATAAATAAATAAAGTTTAAAAAGAAAATGAACATTTCTGGGTAAATAAACTTTATTATAAGAAAAAAAACCTCTTTTCACATATACTATTAAATATAGTTCATAATATCTCACTCTAACCAGGACTTATTAGCCAGTACCAAAATATCTCTATATCTGTCATCTATCTATCTATCTATCTATCTATAGAATATATAGAGAATATATATATCTAGTATATATTAATATGTATATTAGAAACAAAATTCTTAAAAGAGAGATTAGAATTTTTGTTAAGCAAAATATGTAAGGGTTAAGATCTATCTCTACAATACCAAAATTTGCTAATTTGAAAGGTAAGATATGAACCTAAGGAAAAATTAATTTTTATGAATAATTTAAGTGAATTTATATTTCAAATAGTCTTTTATATAATTTTGAAATTTGGGGCCATTTTTTTTTGGTCCATTCTGATTAACTTGTTATGGTTTACCTCATAAAATGGTTGCTGTTGGCTTTCATTAGCTCTATTTCCTATTATTTACCTGTGTTCACATTATTAGAATTATTGTCAATCTTTTTAATTCAGTATCCACTGTATGTGGGTAAGTATAGTCAAAATTAGTAACTGCAACTCATAAATCCAGATACTCAGGCAAAACCCTTGTAGAATTGTGCAGTATGTTAAAAACAGACAAAGAATAAGGCCCCCCACCGCACGTGAACCTACCCTGGGTATTCTGTTTGCTTCACACTCATTTATCACATTACGTAAAGGACACATACCCATCTGACGTAGAAACTAAGCGACAATGTGAAGATCAAGTCAACTCTTAAATAATAATAAGGTTTGATTTCTTTCTTATCTTAGATAAAAATGAGTAATAAAAGAATGTTTCATATTTTCTTCCTGCAAACCAATAATCAATTTTATATACCTTGCATCTTATTTGGAAACCACTAAAATTCTGCCAGTTTATTTTTTAATTTTTTTAATGTTTTTATTTTTGAGAGAGAGGAACAGAGTGAGAGTAGGTGATGGGCAAAGAGAGAGGGAGACACAGAATCTGAAGCAGGGTCCAGGCTCTGAGCTGTCAGCACAGAGCCTGAGGTGAGGCTCAAACTCAGGAACCATGAGATCATGACTTGAGCCAAAGTGGGATGTTTAGCGAACTGAGCCACCCAGATGCCCGTCTGACAATTTCTTACCTGCCCTTTCTTTCATTTCTTTATCACACTGAAATTTATTTCCAAGGCCCTTTACTCCTTCCGAGGGTCCTAGACTTACAAGATAGTCCTGACCATGGGAGGGTGAGAGAAGTCCTTCTTTTGCTGTTCCTAAAAGGACTAATTTTTCTCTGTGCCTGTAGATCCTATTGGAAAGCTTCTATCTCCCTTGTTCTGTCATCTAGCAGGGAGGATCTCCTACTTCCAGAATGCACACTCATTCATTAGTCTGCTTCAGGATTCTGGATTTCCTCCTTTTGTCCCCCAGTCTTAGTACTTGTACTGACTTTTTGGTACTACTAATCTCTGGGTTGATTTTCAGCCTACCTTAACAATCTTTCATGTTAAAGTACTTCTTTATAAGATTTAGAGCCATTTCTGTTTTTCTGACCAGTCCTTGAGTGATAAAAAGGGTATATTAATTGAGGGTTATTCTACATCTAGCAGATCTGTTCATCTAACATGGAAAGTCCATGAAGAGAACATGACCATCTGAGTTGAAGTTGAAAATGTTTAAATATATTCAACTGAGTGTATTCAGATAACCAAATTGCTTAACTGGGTAACCAGAAGATTTAAACAGTGATCCCCATTAAGATGAAATCTTGCTCTGATACCAAACCAGGAAAGGCGTCCAAAATCTCTCCACTATGAAACCATAGTTCCCAAAGATGAAATAATGTCAAGTTTGCCCTCCACTTCCCCAAACTGGAGAGGTCTTAAACTGAATAAAGACAGGCCCCTTCTGTAACAGGAGGCATCAATATCGATCATTTCATCTCGGTGAATTAAAGAAAGTGAACCAGGTGCCGGGTAAAATTCGAAAATAATGGAGAAACATGTCCCCATATTCCTGAAGGATAAATGAAAATTATAATTATAGGTAAACCAAATAGCTGTGCCTTATCTGTTTTAAAAGGTATAGTATTTAAATCTAAAAAGATTTCAGTCAGAGAACCACCAAACTCTATGGATGTCATAAACAGAGGTCTGTCGTTGATTTATACCTGTTTAATTTCTTCCTAGAAACTTGGTCAAGTCAATCAGCTATTTATGGTCATGTGACAAATATCTCTTGTGACCTTCCTTAAAATGAGGATAAGGGAGGAATGGCATTTGAATGCGTGGTGAACAACTTTGCTCTGATATCCTGGTAATGCGCTTTAGTACATTCACCCTCACATTTTATTTGAAGGTCTTCTATATGCGAGTCAGTGTCCTATGTGCTGGAAATATAAAGAGGAAGGAAACAGAATCCTGACTGTTAAGATTCCAGTATGGCGAGGAAGATTCATAGTCTAGTAAATATACGTTGAATTATTCAGTCGGTAACCAAATTTCTTTTTGCGATAGAAATATTCTCCAATCATGAGACTTACTTGCCATAGAGGATATGTTTTATTCTCTAAAAAGAAACAGTGTTCTACCAGTGTAAAATTACCTTGTAATTTGCGTCTTGCTTTTGTGTCGGCAGGATCTCTGAACATGCCAATATTCCCATTTTTTGGAAGATACAATATTGTGTCTTGTAGCTATCTGACAAAGTTTTATACACATTTGTTTCAGTATTGATTTTATTCTAGAGCTTTTATAGAAATACTGAAGATATTTTCAAATTATCCCTGGCTTTTACCAATATAAAAATTATTCTGTCCTATGGACAAAGATCCCAAAAGAAATTTTGTTCTACTGTATCTGATGTTTGATTTTCTTGGAGAATATCCTAGCAAATTGGCAGTCTAGTTCAATGTTCTCTATTCCCCATAAAAAACTTATTAACCAATGCCTCTGCATTTTAATGTTATTCTCAAGATGTCCCTGCATTTCTGCCCCTACTAATCGAATGTGAGTCCTGTATGTATGTTTCCAGCCCGTATATGTCTGTTATGCTCTTACAATAATTGCAAAATATAACTACACATTATATAAATGAAGCATTATATCAAAAAACTTGTTGTTTCTATGAAAACTAATTAGAATGCCCTGGAAAGATTTCATAAATAGAATGACTAAAAGGTTTTTGTGGGGTTTTTTGTTTGTTTGTTTGTTTGTTTTTGAATAAGAGATATTGAAGACAAGATTGTTTTGTTGAGGGGAGGGTACAGGATTAGAAAAATCTAAAAGGATTCCTTGCTCAGATTTCTTTACAAGCATTTTTAAGTATTTACTTTAAAGCTGTTAAAGAAAACATTAGTCTGATCACCAGATTTAACTCAGAGGAAAGACCTTGGTTCTAAATTAAAAGATTGGTAAATAAAGGTATATCTATGACTTTTTTAATTAATAAGTTTCAAATAAACAAGTAACCACAGGGCTAAATTTTGTGGGATAAGTGGGCTTTTGCTGTAGCTGTCAAAACTAACGCATTTTCTTTTTGTGTCCCACACAATTCTATGCTTTTTGTGTTCTCTTATCTTGGAATCAGTACTTTGCATGTAATGCTTATTTAATAAATGTCTGGTGAATGAATGGACAACTAGTTTCAACCTATCATTTTTAGAGAGTTTAAGAAAGCTTGCTTTTGGCAAACTAACTTAGCATTGTTTTGTGTGAAGTTTGCACTCATCGGTTGACATATTATTAATTGCCTTCAATTCACTTTCTCTCCTCTGTCATTTTCCTTAGATGAATGTCCTCATCTTTGTCCTAAATTAAAAGTTAAAGTAGGGGCGCCTGGGTGGCGCAGTCGGTTAAGCGTCCGACTTCAGCCAGGTCACGATCTCGCGGTCCGTGAGTTCGAGCCCCGCGTCAGGCTCTGGGCTGATGGCTCAGAGCCTGGAGCCTGTTTCCGATTCTGTGTCTCCCTCTCTCTGCCCCTCCCCCGTTCATGCTCTGTCTCTCTATGTCCCAAAAATAAATAAACGTTGAAAAAAAAAATTAAAAGTTAAAGTAGAAATGAAGTCTTTGAAGATGAACATTGCCAAGCATAGAAATATTAGTACTTATCAAAGATTTTTTATACAAAAAATCAGGGGTAATTTTACATATTCCAACACCTGCCATCACTCCTCGTGGAATTAGCAAATGAACTTCCTAAAAAAATCTAGGTTTTTGCAAGATTCCTCCATACCAATTCACTTAAAAAAAAAAATGAAAGCCTCAGAAAGCAAGTCCATGAATACAGCAAACTAATCAAAATGCACTTCTTGGCACTCTTCCTGTGGTCACCCAAGGGAAAATATGTCTGCCACTCCACAGCAAGCATAAAATTTCATCCCGACTTTCAGGCAAAACACCAATGTAATTGACATGTACTACTAATCAGATGAGTATAACACATGATAATATCTTTTTCCTCTGTGACTAAGAGTGATATGCTTCAGTGGTTATGGCAGCATGCATGAAGCAACTCTCTTTATATGCACATAGGTGTTCAAGTAATGCATTCTGAAAACCAGCACGCGGCACTCTATCCATATGTGGTTAAATAATTGAAGCAATTGCGACGTGAGTTGCTGGCCACCACATCTGTATATTTCTGTGGGCTGCAAACAGCACCAGATGTTCTACCAGATGATGGTTTATGACACCACAAGGTATTTCTGACAATCCTAGTGGGGATGCAGGCCCTGTGTTAATGTTGGCCTGCAGTATGACAGTGAGAGCCAAGAGGACACAACCTGGTGACCAACGAGACACTTGCCTAAAGAGCACCACCCATCCTTGCTACTTTGATGCATAGGGAGAAGTGCACCTTCTGTCCACAACCATAGCAGTTGCCAGACTTAATAAAATTCTCTAAGAACATAACATTCTTCAATTTTTAATAATTGAACTGCCAATTACATTAGCCACTGTTGAATATCCTAAAAATTTTGCTTAAACATGTTATTTTACTTATGTGCTAACATCCTAATTTTATAAAGAATATTTGATTTATTGCAGAGTCACTGTAGTTGTCATTCAGAATACATTTCTACAATTTTATTAAATCTTATGTCTACATTTTTAAAGTAAATATATGGCCTGTCTGTTGATATCACTCCAAGTAACTTCCTTTTGAAAAATAGTTTTGGGGCACCTGAGTGGCCCAGATGATTAAACACCTGACTCTTGACTTCAGCTCAGGTCATGGTCTCACAGTTGTGAAATCGGACCCCGCATTGGGCTCGGCGCTGAGTGTGGAGCCTGCTTAAGATTCTCACTCTCCCACTCTCTCTGCCCCTTCCCTGCTTGCTCTCCCTCTCTAGAAAAAAAAAAAGAAAAAAGAAAAGAAGGAAAGAAAAAGAAAAATAGTTTCTTTTAATGATTAAAAGAATGTTTTATAAATATTTGTTGGGTACTCTAATATAGCAGATACTGTCCTAGGCATTGAGAATACAATAATAAATAAAACAGATGAAGTCTTTGTCCTCATATAGTTAATTTTAAAGCAAAAGAGAGGGGTGACTCAGTTGGTTAAACATCTGACTCCTGATTTCAGCTCAGGTCATGATCTTATGGTTAATGGGATTGAGCCCCATGTGGGGCTCTGTGCTGATGCCTGCTTGGGATTTTCTCTCTCCCTCTCTCTACCCCTCCCCTGCTTACATGCATGCGCGCTCTCTCTCTCTCTGCCTCAAAAAATAAATAAATAAACTGAAAATAAATAAAGCAAAAGAGCTCACATTCTCCTGGGAGAGCTTATAATCTATCGAGAAAATGCATTCTAATGATGTATTATGACATTAGCAGCTATGTATCATTGAAGAGTACCAAGATGATGAAATATGACCAAGGCAGGTGACAAGGGCTCCTCTCTGTACAGGAGGAGGACCTGCCTCTTTAAGACAGTGGCTTCAGAAGCCAGAATGACATTGGGAGCAGGTGCCGTTGGCCTGTTGGCTTACTCCCAGTGGTAAAGGAAAGGCAGAGCTGCTGTACTTGGGGAGACGGCCTCTGCTCTGAACCTTCCCTTTCGAGGAGTCTAAGTCTCCATACAGGCCAGAGTCCCTGGAGGCTAGAGACATGTGTGGGCCTTAGTAACGTAACCTTGAGCAGCTCCTACCTGGGATAACTCTAGTTAGTGAGCATGCCCCTGATAGCCTCCTAAGTTTATAAGTAGAGCCTTTCTTAATACATCTCCTGTCTCTAGAATCCAAATGAAATTGACTAAACTGACTTAGACATTGAGTAGACATACCAGTTCTCCCCTTGTCCAAGTCCAGTAAGTTTTCTGGCTCCAGTTCCTTTGTGCCCAGCAAGAACTTGGCCCTCGAATCCCAGATTAGGGAAGCTCCTGGTTCACCAGAGGCCTCAAGCCTGCCTGGCTTGGGATATCCAGGGAAAGCAGGAAACAGGAGAGGTCAGTAATCAGCTGGGCTTGGAATGCCTTTCCACACCTGGGGTGCAAGGCGTGTACCAGGCCTGATTGTTGGCTGGGCCTTCAGTGACACGCTCTGGTGGGCCCTGCTATGGTTCTGTTGAAGATAAGTCATGAGACTACATGAATGTTCCTCAAGGTTTTAGAGTTGTAGTATCTAATTGAGAGGAACCCCAAGAAAGTCACCAGAGCTGTATCCTCGAGGAAGAAGTACTTCTCTAAATAGGAAAGAAGTTACAAAGCATTCCTCAAAGGGTTCTAGAGAATTGGCTAATAATGAGTGAAATTAGTCATATGGTTTTAGGGTTAAGGTGGAGAAAGATCTCAGCTGCTTAACCCAAATTATAGCATGCAGAGCATGCAAAGAACCCCATTCCTAGGTTAAAGGAGTTCATGGTTCTCAGTTCTTCCATACATTACAGTCCTCAGCCTAATGAGCAGTCATGGGGAATAGATGACTTCCTCACATGCTTTACCCCTCAGAATGGGTTCCCTCCTTTTTGAAGCATTAATTCATTTATTTATTACCTATTGCTGGGAACATCTGGCATAAGGAATGAGATTCAGGTAATTAGGGGCTGCTTCTCCCTGTAACAGAGCCTGGAGCCATGGGCTGTCTGAGACCCAGGACCAGGGGGTTGAAGCATCTATTTTCCTTCTTTAAGCAGAGTAGCAAGCTGGAGAGAAAAGGCCTTGCTCTGGGTTTGCATTTTACTAATCCAACCAGTTCAGGGCTCAATCATGTTAACCTGCCCAAGTTCACAGCAAAATTCCTGGGTCAGCAAGGAGTTACTATAGCCTCTTCCTTGATCTCCATCAAACCTGTTAATATTTTAACATCCTTCCTGCCTTTCTTCTCTGTATATTTTCATGGTTTAATATTAATAAATATATAATTCCACAGTCTATTTTTTCTACTTGCCATTATCCCTTAAGTATTTGCTCTCCTTACTAAAAGCATTGCATATCCAACATTTTCATAATTGCATTATATTCCCTGTGCCAAGATTTACTTAGTAATTCACCCATTGTTAGAAATTTAGATTGTTTCCAATTTCTATTCTGAATGATATTTTAAGGAGCATTCTTGTATTTCAGTTATTTCCAAGATATGTATATCTCCAGAAGTGAATTATTACATGAAATAATTTCCCAAGAATAGTCTGTGGTAATTCATTTTTCAAGGAAGTTATTCAAACTCTAGATATTATTGTTATAAAATAACTATGCCAAATGTTAAAATGAAAAAGTATCTTATTTCATCATACATTTATTTAGTTGGTAGTGAAGGTATAGCATTCCAAAATTTCATTAGAGATTTGTACTTCTTATTTTGTTAATTGCTATATAAGCTATGCATCAAAGGTAGATAACAGGATGGACTCTGAGACAAAACTGGTTGGATTTGCATGTTAGCTCCTCTACTTACTACCTGTACAACCTCAGTCTCCTCATCTGCAAAATGGGGGTTCTTATAATAATACAACTGCTACTTCACAGAGTTGTATTAAATGGGTTAATATCTGCAAAGTGCTTAGGACACATGCATATATACATAGTAGGCATTCTGATAGTATCACATCTAGTGATTTTTAGAGCATATATGTTAGCTTTTGCTGTATAACCAACCCCAATACTAAGCAGCTAAAAAATAAAAATTGTTTCTCGTACTATTGTGGGTTGGCTAGGCATTTTTAGGGTCCCAGTTTGGGTCTGGATGATCTAGTTCCTCAACAGGAATGGCTAGGATGCTGGGGATTTTCTCTACAAATGGTCTCCCAACCTTCAGTAGGCTAGTCTAGGCTTGTTCGTATGGTGGCAGAAGGTTTCCTCACAGCAAAAAGGGCAGTCTTCAATAAGCAAACACTATTCATGTGTCTCTAACATTCCATTAACCAGAGCAAGTTATAAGGCCAAGCTCAGATGCAAGAGGTGAAAAAAAAGTCTTCACTTAAAAAAATTTTTTAATGTTTCTTTATTATTGAGAGAGAGAGACACACACACACAGTGTATGAGCAAGGAGGGGCAGAGAGAGGGAGACAGAATCCGAAGCAGGATCCAGGCTTCTAGCTGTCAGCACAGAGCCCCATGTAGACCCAAACTCACCAACCATGATATCATGACCTGTGCTGAAGTCGAACGCTTAACTGACTGAGCCACCCAAACACTCCAAAAGTCTTCACTTTTTGATGGGAAAAGCTATAAAGCAACATTTCAAAGGGTATGCATAGAGAGAAGAGGGATTTGTGGTCATTTTTTTTGCATCTATCACAAAAGCCAATGAAAAAAATGAAGCTAATGGATATGAACTAACTCACTAATTTCAAACATGACTAGGACAAAATTTATATATATATATATATATATATATGTTTATATATATATATAAACATATATATATATATAAACACATATCATATGATTTATATAAAAAATATAAATCTCCATCAGATAGTTCATTGAGGAAAAAAAGACTGCTTTTGAGAATCATCTTATTCATATGCGTGAACACAGCTAATTCTAAAGTTAATAAGACCCTTGTGTGTTGCCCCAAGAGCAGAATTTGGCCCATTGTGTATGCCACTCACTGCCTTTATTTACATTATAAATTACTGCATTTTATTATGTCTACTCCCATACCATTCCATTATAGTCTATTATTTTAATATATGTTACAATGGAATTAGCAATTAAATTACTACACCATTATTCATACAACCTAGAGTGTTTGACCTCAATCTCTAGAAGCAGGGGAATTTGTAATTGACTAAATCTCTATCTATGTGTGTATGGACTCCTTTAATTGTACATGATATTTTTTTGGTGTTGATGCGATCAGAAATTCTGCTTTAATTCTGTTCATCTCTCATGAGAGAGACTAAGTTCTGTCTGGGACATCAATTCTCGTTTACATGAGAAGATTTGAAGATGTGTGCCCCATAGAGTCTCTGTACTCCCTTTAAATTCAAGTATCTCCTCATTTGTTATATTATACAACTATTTGTGATTTCTACCACATATTCATCAAAAAGTAATATGTTCTTGGGCATCTGGGTAACTCAGTTGGTTAAGTGTCTGACTTTGGCTCAGGTCATGATCTCGAGGTCTGTGGGTTCAAGCCCTGGGTCAGGCTCTGGGCTGACAGATCAGATTCTGTGTCTCCCTCTCTCTCTGGCCTTCCCCTGCTCGCTCTCTCTCTCTCTCTCTTAAAAAATAAACATAAAAAAGTAATATGTTCTTCATTATCCTCAAGTAAATAAATTCATATCTATTGGAAGCCCTTGTGAGGTAAGGAGTATACTTTTTTTTTAAGTTTATTTTTGAGGGTGGGGAAGGGAGAGGAGCAGTGGGGGAGGGCAGAGAGAGAGGAGGACAGAAGATACAGCTATGGGGCTTGAACTCACGAACCATGAGATCATGACCTGAACCGAAGTTGGATGCTCAACTTATTGAGCCATTTAGGTGTCCCAGTAGCATACTTTTTATGTCATCACAATCCTTGTAATGTCAGTCAATTTAAGTGCATAGAATAGTGCCTGGTGGTATTAGTTCTTTAGGGTTCTTGTAATGAAGTACCACAAACTGGGCAGCTTAAAACCACAGAAATGTATTGTTTCACAGTTCTAGAGAAAAGAAGTCCAAAATCAAGGTATTGTCAAGGCTGAACTCCCTCTGAGAGCTAATAGGACATCCTTCTTTGCCTCTTCCCAGCTTCTAGTAGTTTGCCAACAAATCTTTGTCATTCCTTGGTTTGCAGCTGCATAACTCCAATCTCCACCTTCCTCATCACATGATGTTCTCCTTGTGTGTTGTTTTGTCTTTACAAGGGATACAGGTTGGATTGCACACAAGTATGATGTCTTCTTACCTTAGTATACCTGCAATGCCACAATTTCCTATTAAGGGCACGTTATGAGGTATTGGGGATTAGGAATTCAACATATCTGTTGTGAAGGCACACAATTCAATCCACAACTGTAGGTAAATAACACACATTTGTGGAATAATCAGCAAGCATTGAATTTCACGAGGCAGTGTTCTTTACACCTTTCTACTAAGTCTGCAAAAGAAGTACTGGCCCAGGTAGATGAATGAAGATGTTGTCAGAAAGATAACAAAGTAATTTGTGACATTCAGGTCATTAAAAAAGCCTATAGGAAAATGTTCAGACTCACTAGTAGAAAGATACGTGAATTAATACCATTACCGTAGGGGTCAGAAATTTTACTCTAGAATATGGAGGATCATAGCACGTTCCTGTGTGTACTTTCCATCTCGGCTTCACTTCCTTAGGGAAGTTTGTTCTGACCTCTTCTCAGGAGTCACATCTCTCTCCTATAGGAGTTTATGGACCACCATGTACTTTTACTTGATAAAAACTTGCAACAATTGTGATTTTAACATTTATTTGTGTAAATATTTGATTATTGCTTTCACCAGTGGACCTTTAAACTCCAAGACTACTGTGCTTATTTTCACTTTTTTTTAATATCTGCAACATGTAGCACAGTGCATCATGGTAGGTTCTTAACAATGATTTGTTGACTGATTGTATGAATCAATGAATTGGTGAGATGGGCTGAAGTTTACTTTTTCAATGGCTGTAGTAAATACGTATTATTGTATTTGTTGTATGTTCTACATTTACATATATTATTACATTATAAATGCATAAATTATTATACATTATTAAAATATTTATTTAATAATAGTAAAGAAAGCATAAGCAAGATTATAAGGGAAATGTTTATTTAGTTAGTTGAACAAACTGTTTTGGAGCACTTTACCAGCACATAGTTGTGTACAAATATTTAGTATGCTAATTACAAATAGTAATTATGTACTTATTGTATGAGCTCTTTCTCTTCAAAGAACTGTAAGTAATCCCAATTTAAGTTACTATATATACTTGAAAATTATGATGCTAAATGTTATATACATATTTTATATTAGTTTTTAATTAGCATTGACTTGTCTTTTCTCTATTCAGTCCAATTCAGTGTTTCCTGTATCCCTGAGATTAAAATAAGATGTGTTTTACACACACAAAGTGCACACATACACACACCAGGGCCAAAGTGACACAATGATTCCTCTTCAGTTCCAAATAAATCATATTCTCCTTAGGATTTATAAAACACCTTCCTAATCCATCCTGCTAAAAATGAGTTAACTTGTTCTGATATTTTAAAGAATGTCTAATTATTTAATTATCTCCATTATGTGAATAAAGCTTCAGTGAATTCCCTTCCTAACATCTTCATGTTCTTCCTTAGGGCTAGGCTTCGCTTGAATGTACAGCAAGTTCATACACACATACACACACACACACACACACACACACACACACGTACCATAATGATATAACATTACAAAGCAATTTTAATTAAAACTATTGAGAATACGTTGTTGTATTTTAAAATCATCTTCCTCTGAGAATGATATAAAATGGTGATGTGTATACTCCAGTGGGAAACCCAGCAAATGTTAGCTTTCAGTCATTTTCCTGAGACCATGCAAGAGTTCATCTCCAGTCCCTGGTCGGGCTCTTGTGGGAATAGAAATACCGTGCTCTTGGCTTGACATCGGTGCCATTTCCAATGTTACCATGGTGATCACCTATGCAGCATCACTAACCCTTCTCACAACAGCTCAATTTGAGATTCAAGTTTCACGTTTCCATGATTATGGGAGGGTAATTATTTCATTACTCAAGGGAAGAAGATTTAAGAGGTAAATAGCTCTTCATTAAATCTTAAATGCTTCTAGTCTTTTTAGGCCACAGAAATGCCAAATATTAAAGTGATGAAATTTAGAAGAGTAAAACGTGACTGGGAATTGAAAAAAAATCAATTTTTGCATAGTATAACCATAAATATTTTTTCTCTAGTGAAAACATCTCACATAAAGTACAAGTATATTGTGTCAATAATTCATGATTTAAAACAATTTTCATGTAAACTAAATTCATTTAGTTTGTGTGTATATTTGAATAGAAATACCGATAAAAAGAGAAGGATTTTATGAACTGATCTGGTTTGGGAGGTAGTATCGTACAGTATAAGGCAGACTTTTTTCTATATATCTGAGAATTTTATTGTAAAAGAAAGGATTCTTATTGTGCAGATTACCCTTTTATAAAGTATTGATGCTTTTATTTACTATTGATATTTGAAGATAATGCAGCTGAAAGTAAATATTAATGTGAAATATTTTCAAAGTATAATTGATTTTATGAAATATCACAGGTCAGTTTTCAATTGAAAATATTTAGAGAATATCTTAAATATAACAATAAGCGGCTGTTTATGCAGCACAGCCCAACTACAGTACAAGAGGTTACCGAGATGTAGCTGAACTGTCCAAACCTCAACTTTCCGGGAAGAGACCTTGAAATTCTATAAAATTTTCAGGCCACAAATGCTTGGCTGCTTTACACTGTATGTTACTTAGGTCATGTCCACTACAAGACAAAAATTTCTAACCACACTATGTTCTTTCTAAGATTTTTTTTCTTTCCTTCTGTCTCTTTTTTCCTGTGTTGCCTCTGACAAAAAGTCCATTAAAGATGTTAAAAGAGAATTAAAGATACATGGATGACTAACTCCTACACGTGAAGGAGGGTGTGCAGCTTAATATTAGTGGTTTAATTTTGAGCTGTGTGAGATTCTGTAGTCATGTGACACACGGACTTGGAGAGGACAAGGAGAAATTCAATTGTAATCATTTTCCCAAACCTGTTTTAAGCCCATTTTCTCCTTTCTTGGTCCTTCGTATTTCCTGACACTGCATCAATTTACCTGTAGTGGCAACAGGTTTCTTTCTTTCTTCCTTTTTCTTTTCTTCCCTTTACTGTTATTTTTTTTTAGTGGAAGAAAATTAGAACTGATTCTTGGAAGGTTCACTGATTGAGTAATTAATTAAAAATTATTCATTCATAAACCTCTGGAGAGGTGGAATGGGAAGGTTAAGAGGTTCAGAGTGGCTGTAGTCTTCAGTGCCTCTTTGTTTATTATTCATACGCAATCTAAAAACTCATCCAAGGTATTCTAGCTTGCATATCTCCCAGAAAACAGAGCCTGGACAGGGCAAACAATAACCGTCCACTACCAACAAAAGCATGTACATCATGGAAACTTTCAATGGATATTAGGTTTTTAAAAGCTATATCCAATGTTTTAATACAAACAGAGTCTGAAAGTTTGTGGACCACTGAGGGGATCATACTCTGGTAGAGAATAGGCAACAATATAAACAGAGCCCTTGCAGATGAACCTACCCTTCTAATGTTCCTCATTCCTTGTCTCCACCCAGACTGTCTCCTGCAGCCTTCTCACTGAACTTATGTCTCTGTCACAAACTCCCTTCCTGTAACCAATCCAGGGTATCCAGGGTTGTTTCCCCAATCCAGGGTTCTATTGAAGGGACATTCAAAAGTTGAATTACTTTAACTAGAGTAATTTAGACATCTTCCATCCAAATGCTGTCTGTTTGGGTGTGTGTTTGTGTGTGAGAGAGTTTGGGGGTGGGAACTTGGCATTCATAACAAAAAGGGCCCTGACATTGTTTATTTTCAAACAAAAGCTGTTGTTTCTTTAAAAGAAATTTCTTCTGCTCTATTAGTACAGCCAGGTAAAACTACAGCCTATTTACTTTTTAAAATTTTTTAAAAAATATTTAGAGAGAGACAGAGAGCAGGGGTAGAGGGAGTGAGAGAGAGAATCCCAAGCAGGCTCCATGCTCAGCATGGAGCCCAACACAGAGTTTGATCCCACCACCCTGGGATCATGACCTGAACTGAAATCAAGAGTTGGATACTCATTGGACTGAACCACCCAGGCACCCCACTACAATCTGTTTTTAAAATAATATGTTTTTCTGCACTTTAAATTTGCTATGTATAAGTTTTTGTTGAAATTTAAAATTTTGTTGAATGTTTATTCTTTTTTTGAGAGAGAAATTGGGGGAGTGGCAGAGAAGTAAGGAGACAGAATCTGAAGCAGGCTCCAGGCTCTGAGCTGCCAGCACAGAACCTGACATGGGGCTCAAACTCACAATCCGTGCAATCATGACCTGAGCTCAAGTGGGGACTCGTAATGCTGAGCCACCCAGGTGCCCCTGAAATTTAAAGAGTGCACTTTAAATATCTTAAACAACTTTTGGGGCACCTGGGTGGCTCAGTTGGTTACGCGTCTGACTTCGGCTCAGGTCACGATCTCACAGTTCATGGGTTCTTGCCCTGCATTGGGCTCTGTGCTGACAGCTCAGAGTCTGGAGCGTGCTTCAGATTCTGTGTCTCCTTCTCTCTCTGCTTCTCCCCCGCTCATGATCTGTCTCTCAAAAATAAGTAAGTGTTTTAAAAAATTTAAAAAAATAAATATCTTACAATTTTGTCAATTATTCCTCAATAAAGCTGAAACAAATTTGTTGCCATTTATCTGAATTGCAATGAATCTTTGAAGGCGCATTGCACGGTGTTGTGAGTTAGAAACACAAGTAGGTAAGGATCTCCTGCATAAATAAGCCAAGAAGGCACCAGTCTCAGGGTTTCTTGCTTCAAGTTCTTTTCAAGGGGCATTAGTATTAAACTAATTGTGCTATAATGTTAAATAATCTTAGTGGCTTAACACAGCAACGTTTATTTCTAACTAAGGCAAAGCCCTCTGTGAGTCTGGGTGATGCTTTTGGACAAATATCCTTGTTTGTGATACTTGTGGTACCGCAGCAGACTTGTGGCTTTTCCAGGAGTGCTATGGCAGGCAAGAGGAGAGAATGAAAAACTGAGCACTGGCCTGTACTGGCTTACCTGGAAAGTCCATATGTCACTTCCATTAACACATATTGTACAGTACTACTAGACTCAGGCCCACCTAACAGCCACGAGCTGGGTCCCAGAGGAAATATGAACTGATACTGGAAAATCCTAGATGAATATCTGGAAAAGAGGAGGAGACTATATAAGGAAGTGGAGAAATCTTGAGCCTCAGAAAGGCATTCCTTTTTTTCTCATAAACTACCACTGGGGTTTTGACTGTACTATGCTTCTGTCTGGTGGAGCCTGTAATGAGATGAAAGAAAGAGTTCCTTGAGAAAGAAAAAACAGCCAGTACAGACTCAATGCCTCATAGCTTGGGGAGAAGAGGGAAGAAGGATGTGACAGTAGTTTGAAGGATACCAAGACTTCACACTTTAAAATGTAGAAAAGATCTGCTAAAAAATACAGTGCCTCCCAAAGAGAGGAGGGTGAGAGAAAGAACAGCACTATTCATTTAGTTAGTGTGGATTAATGGCCACTATCATGTCTCCTGAGCAGAAGGATTTACTAAAACAACCTCTTAGTTTCATATTGTGCTAACAACTCTACCAACTACCTTAATTAATTGCCCAAAAACTGTTAATAACCATGTCATCATAGACCATCATGTAAATGAGCTTTAAAAAGTAAAATCTGAAGAGCAATCTTGCCATTCATTTATCTGAACTAATTATAATGTAGGAATAATTCTCACAGCAGGTGAAAACTGAGAAAAAGCATGCTTTTGCAGGAAAGCAAAAACATTTTAGATTTGACATCAAAATTTTAGAAGAAACAAAGAGCTTCCTTTTTGCAAGGCAGAGTGTTTTAAGTTTGTTCTTTTTGTTACATTCACATTTTAAATGAAGTATTGGTTAAAAAATCAAGAAGATATGGTGTTTGTTTGATAGCACATTTACCAAAATTGGAATAATAGAAAATTATCAGCTTGGCCCCTGTGCAAGAATCACATGCAAATTCATGAAGTGTTTCATCTTTAAAAAGAAAGATATGGAAAAGTGTGTTCAGTTTTCTTTTTAATGTTGAGGAAATAGCATAGCATATTTTGATTTTATCTCTAGGAAGAAATTATTTCCAGAATCAACAAGGCAGAGAAGGCGTTATGCTTGAGAATCAATGGATATTCATAAATTGATTAAATTGATGGGTTGTTTTGTTTTAGTGCCACTGTAATTTGTAGCTATAAAACATAGACTATATCCTGCCGATGTGTTATTCCAGTGGCAGAGCAGTGGATTACCCTGTACCTGGCAAAATGGAGACAGAGACCATGAGGAGATACACCAGCCAGTGAATCCAGCTGTCTTCCCGGTCTGACCATGGTGCTGTTGGCTACTGGTATGTTCTTTACCTCCTGGTTCTTCGTTTCTTAGGCTACCTCCATCCAGTACACTTGGGGTATCTACAAAGAGCTCCTCATCTCCTTGGTGGCCTTATTCTTCCTTGGCTTTGGAGTCCTCTTCCTGCTACTCTGGGGCAGCATCTATGTTACAAGCACGCAAGGGTTCCAGTCAGGTGGCTTCACTGATCCCTGCTTTAAGTAAATTAATTTTTTTTACTATTGCTGGAAGTGTCCCACCTGCTGCTCACTATAAAGGCAGATGTGTGACAGTCCCAAAAATAGAGAATATATTCTTTCTTAAGAAGGCAGCCTGGTGAGGTAGAAAGTGTTGGATAGTAATTCACATCCTGATACATACTTGTTAGCTGTGTGAGTTTGGGTTTGCTGCTATTTACCTCATGAAGCCATAGGATGCGGAGCTGGTGTGAAGACAAACTATTATGGTATGTAATGGGCCTAACTGTTCTGGCATATGGTTAAACATTATTGTAGCCATATTTTTCCTTATTTTTCACCTTTATAAGTTTTGTTATTTAAATTCTTTTAAGTTTTATTACCTTTCTTTTTGAGGAAAAATTCTGTTATTTATAAACTAAGTTATATATATATAAATATATATATATAATGTTAAAAAGCGTTCAAAAATACTCCAAAGAGGAAAATATTTGGAAACTTTGCGGAATAGTCTCAGTTAGAAGGAACCTTAAAACCCTTTCTAGAAGCAAATGGTAGTTTTAAAGTCTGCATCTAGTGGAATAAACTGTTTAAAAACTTAGTTTTCCACATGTGAGGAGAGTGGCAGCATCAGCACAGATAGAAAAACAGCTCTATGCTCTGATGATTTAGTTACCTATAAAAGTATATATAAAAGAAGCTGATTAAAATTATTTAAAAGAGGAGGAATCTCATGAACTTCACTTACATGGCTCATTCTGACCTGAGAAAGATAGAGAAGTAGAAGACCACAAGGAATCCTAAGTTACAGAAAGTCACTTCTTTATTTTTAATAAAATATCAATGGAGATTTTGCTATGATATACTTCTGTAGGATTTTGCCTTCATTTTGATTTCAGTAAATGAAAAATTTGGAGAATGGCATATAGGCTTACTAATGACCTCATCTAGCTCAACTTCATGTCCCATAAAGAAAGTTGTCCAAAACTTATAAAACTTACAAATAGAGGATGACTGAGTGACTTTTCAATGGCATTGTTTAGTGGACTCCTCTGAGAATTATTTAATGTTAAAGGAGAATACACCTGGGACACCTGGGTGGCTCAGTCGGTTAAGGGTATGATTTGGGCTCAGGTCATGATCTCGTGGCCTGTGAGTTCAAGCCCCACGTCAGGCTCTGTGCTAACAGCTCAGCTTTGGATTCTGTGTCTCTCTCTCTCTCCTCTGCCCCTCCCCCGATCACATCCTCTCAATCTCTCTCTTTTTCTCTCTCTCTCTCAAAAATAAATAAACATTAAAAAAAATTTAAAGGAGAATACACCTGTATTGACGTATGCATTTGCTACTTCATCATTTTTTACTATTTTCCATTTGCATGTTAACTTGTGTGTTTCTAGCTAGGAGAAAAGATGGTGCTAAATGTTATAGTTTTATTTCTCTATAAGATTTTACGCAGTTTTGTATCTCATTAGCAAATCCATTTTAGCATTCCTTTGACTATTTTGAAATATCATTCTGACACTTGTTAAAAAACATTAAGGAAGATTTTATTCAGAGTACTGGTGCAATGGCACTTTGCAATAGGGGAGACAGAGATTGGGCTCGATTCTGAACATAAGGAAAAGAGGGGACGTACAGCCAAAGAACAGGGTGGGGGTGTCAGTGGATAGAAAATTACCAAGAGGAGGTATCAAAACTAGTGGGGAGGTTTTCTGCTGAAAACAGGCTAGGGGAGATCAGATATTATAGGGGTAAGGAGGTATGGAATTTGATCAGGTTTTGTGGGTGATCAAATATTGAGGGTAGCAGCTCCTTCTAAACTGACTTGGCAAAATTCTTCCTGCAATGGGTGATGCAGGCCTGTTCACGAAGAATACTAAAGCCCAAGGGCAAGTCCTAGAGGTCCGAGAGGGGCTTGATGGGGGTCAGATTAAGGAGAGAGTGTCTTTGTCATTATTTGTTTCTCTTTATCAAAATCTCCTTTGAACTAGCTTTCCATCTTACTGGTTCTTTTGTTAATTGTTTAATTAATTAAATCTTTGATATGTGTTCATTTTATATTTATATGAGAGTCATGTTTTGAATGTTTTTTTTGAAAATTGTACTCAATCATGAGCTCATTCGTATGTGAAGGTTTTTGAAATATAATTTTCAAAGTTAGGGAGAAGATAATGTCCTTTCTCAGTAGACTGGTCCAACTGTATGCTATCAATCAGTTTTTAAACTACTTAGAGAATTATTGGACACATATAGAAACAATATCAGCATCTTCAGTAAGAATATGTTCAGTTAGGCAGTAGCATATCAAATGTTTCTCTTGAGCATTTCTACATTTTAAGGAGATAAGGATTATCACAAAGGACCTATGAAAAACCACTTCATGTGCTCTGCAAATGTAACATATGACATGATGCATATGTCATCATTTAGTGCTAAAGTTAAGTGATATGTATTTTTAAACAACATTTTAGTAAGAAGAATGTCACAGTGCTTTGACAAGAAAGTTTGTATGCTTATGCATTGCCATTAAACGTGATTTTGGAAAATGAGGCAGGAATAGAGGTGAGGGAGAGATGAGGAGACCACACATTATTTGGTATGTCCAATGCTGTATATGCTACTCCTTCTTTTTATTCCTTTCATGCAGTAGTTTGGATCCAAACGAGAAAATGGATAGTTGGAGGGGAATTAGTTGTAAAGGAACCTCTTAAAAAGGTGTGAGAATGATATCAAGAAACCATACCTGACAGTGTAGCCTGTAACAGTGGGTGTCTATTACCTACAGAGAGGGCACCCAGTAGGTGCCGTGATCTCGGGTAGAGGGAGTTGACCCTCAGGAATGAATATCATGACTTGACTTTCCTTTTCCCATCCCCTCTGGGTGCTCCCAATTGGCTGAATCTAACCAGAATCCAGAGGATAAAGTTGTGCATTAATGCAACCCATATTCTTTAGCTTCTTGGGGCAGGAATGGAGTAGGGTGGAGTAGGGTGGAGATGTGTAAAAAAATGGACCTATAAGGTAATGTGAAAGATGTCTTGCACATCTGGTAAATATTCAACAGGAATTTTATTTGCTACAATATAGGATAGGAGAGACTGAGACTGGAAGACTTTTCTGGCAGGGATCAGAGGTTTGTGCAATCCATGGTTTCATGCCAAGGGAACATGTGGTATTGCGTAAGAGCACTGTCTGTCCAGATATGGAATTAGATCTGGAGGGTAGTAGTCGTAAAGTCCAGGGAGATGCAGATACGTTCTGTGAACACAGGTAGTTGAACTGAATTAACATTCTGGACACAGCTAACTTGGTGACAATGGGACACTCCCTTAACTTATTTTGTTTTCTATTTTTCATGTGTGATAGAATGAATGCTATATCTTCATATAATTTTGAGTGGGAAAATGAAAATAGGAACAAATGGTTTTTTATCAGTTTTTATATTGTGTTACTTCTAAGTATTGTTTTTCATAAAAGCAGCTAAAACAGCATCTTTTGTGTCCTCATATTATTATTTATCAATGAATTCTCCCTGAAGGAGGCAATCAACACCAGATTGTTAGGGTCACTTTAATCAGAGCTGTAATGGTTTACTCTACTCTATGAAGTTGATATTTACTCTATATATAATGAGGATGCAAGAAGTGATAAAATGGTCAGCTGAAAGAATTAAGCATTTATATCTAAATGAAGGGGAAAATCTTTATTTTAATTAGATATTCCTTTCAAGTATAAAGGAAAAGGTAAGTTAGTGTCTCTATTACAAAAGAAGCAACTCAAGGTTAAGTAATTTGGATGTGCACTAGTTGACCCAAAGAAAAAAATGAGGGGATTGGTATTTAACCTAAGGTTGTGTGCATTTCAGCCTTGGGGACCGGAAGGCCTTTTCTGAATTTCACTGTGGAGATCCATAAGTACAGCTTGATTGTCCCTGTCAAGTGTGTGCTTGGCTTGCTCTCCAGCTTGCATGGCTCTGCTGATTACTGGCAGCTTGAAATTGTCCTGAAAGAGAATGAGTGCTCTTGATTAATCCCCATGCACAGTATCAACATATTATTGATTCATTATCAGCACGTCGTGTTTCATTTCTCTGCCACAGGGATGGGCTGAAGGCAAATGTGACCTCAAAACAGATGCAACCCGACGAGCATCTAGGTTGGGTAGCTAACATTCTTATTTTGGGTAAAGTCCTTTTACTACATAAATTGCCTACTAAATTCTAGCCTGCCTTGTATAGAAGACAGTCCTGACAGACGCTGACAATGTTCCTCTTTTCTAGAGAAGAACTGGAGTTTAACAACTCCAGCTTAACAACTATAAAGCAGTATGGCTTATTTTATTATGTATGCGTTTCGTTATAAAAAAACAATAGACAAACAAGTTCTCTAAGTTAGAGTGCATCAGATATTAAGCACTTTATTATTCAGCTTTCTTTTATATCACTGTTAAGTACAAGGCTTAACATTGATTTATTCATTAATCATTTATTTATTCAACAATCCATTTACTAAGACCTACTATATTGTATGCTGGGCACCAGGAGTATGAAGCTGAAAAGGCATGGTTAGATTCAGAGTTCACAGAAAGAAGAGGAGATAGGTATGTGAAAAAATATATAAAAATTGATATTTACATATATTATGTATAATTTATATATACTTATATATAACATATAAATATAGTTAGATATAAACTTATATTTACACATATTATATATGTATTTATATATAACATATAAATATATATTTGTATATAAAATTATATTTACATATATTATGTATAATTTATATATACTTATATATAATATATAAATATAAATTTATATCAAAATATATCAAAATATATCAAAATATATGTATATGTTTAGTAATAGAAATATATACAAGGTATTGAAGGGATAATTAATTCTAATGGTAGGATTTCAGAGAAAATTGTGACCATGTCAGGTTTTGGGAAATAAATAGGAGTTCTGGGGAAAAGGTTAAGAAGAGAGTTTGGTGCAGAGGAAACAGTCTGTGAAAGGGAACTACAAGTTTCCCTTGAAGTAGTTGAGTGTTTTTGAAGCATACATTTCAAAAGGGAAGTGATGAGATGTTAGGCTACAAAGGTGGGTGAGGGATGGATTTTTGAGGGACTGTCTTCTATATAAGGCAGGCTAGAATTTAGTAGGCAATAGGGTTCTGAAGAGTGGAATCAGATCTGCATGTTCAAAGACCACCCTGATACACTTGAGTGTTATGTAGTTGCCATTAAGGATCCTAGTCACAGGATTTTAAAATAGGACGGTTGAGGGGTGCCTGGATGGCTTAAGCAACTCTTGATCTCAGCTCGGGTCATGATTTCACAATTTGTGAGGTCAAGCCCCACGTGGGGCTCTGCCTGAGAGCACAGACCCTGCTTGGGATTCTCTCCATTCCCTGTCTCTCTGCCCCTTCCATGCTTGCTCTCTCTTTCTCTCTCAAAATAAATAATAATAATAAAAAAATAACTTCAAAATGGGATAGTTGAGGAAGTGCCTTGAGGAAGTGGCAGTGTAATGAAGGGCGAGATTCAGCATGTATCTAAGAGATATAATCAGAGGAACTTAGTTCACACTGGATGTTGGGAATAAAGAACTGTTGAGGATGACTCACAGGATTCTCTGAGTCTGTTCCCTACCAACTGAGGTAGGGAAAAGCAGTAGAAAAGTATAGTTGCAATGGTAGGAAGGAAGAGATGGTGTGGCAGAATACTAATGATTGGTGATGTTTTCACCAGGTGGACATTAAGGGGTGTCTTGTGGGCAATGGGATCTTTAAGTCTGACACTCAGGCATAGGAATTCAACTAGATAATGGAAAAAACTCAAACTGTGGGCAGAAATGACAACAGAACGTTTTACTATCAGCTATGTCATAATGGCTGTGTCTCAAAGACCATGCCCAAAATAGTGCAGGCAAAGACAGAAGATTATTCTTCACAATTCTACAAGATAACCATGTCCTTGTAAGTCACTTCTTTTTATTGAGTTGTATTGATCATATCTTCATCTAGAAAAATAAGACCACACATAGTGAACCACTGAAAATGAGGCTCTTGCTGATGTACTTACTATTTCCTACTTTTAAAAAACTTTTTAAAAATAATTTTAGGCTTTCATGGAAGTTGCGAAAATAGTACAGAGAATTTTTGGTTACCCTTCATCCAGCTTCCCCAACAGATATCATCTTAGCTGATAATAGAATTACCAAAATAAATAAATTGATATTACTGCAACAGTATTAACCAAACTACAGACCTTATTCAAATTTCACCAATGTTCACATGCGCTCACTTGTTTGATGCTGTTATTGTTTTGTTGCATAGTCCTAAGAAATTTTAACACATGTACAGGTACATGTAACCACTACTATGGTCGGGATACAGAAGAGTTTCATTACCCTCAGAAGTCTCTCCTATCAATTTAGAGTCACTCCTTTCCCCACCCATTCCCCTAATAACCAGTGATTTTTTTTCTCCATCTCTATAGTTTTGTCTTTTTGAGAATGGTATAAAAATGGAACCTTATAGTATATAACCTTCTGAAAATGCCTTCCTTTACTCAGCCTAATGCCTTTGTGATTCATCTAAGTTGTTACAGGTATTAGTAGCCAATCTCTTAAATTAAATGTCAAACTCACTTGCAAAGCCTGTCCCTGGCTGCAATTACTTTGGGGATTGTGACCCTCTTATTAGCCATGATTAATAAATGGCAATGTTTCACTTATCTAAGATTGAGATTTGAACATAATATATTCCCATGCAAAGAGCCATGGGGGTCACCCCATGGAGGTAGGCTTAGTGGTACCAGCTAAATGCCTCACCTGGGTCACTCAGAAGCCAAAACAGGGAGTGGGTCACTCAGAATGTCCATACCTCCAAAGTGATGATAGGTCAGGACGCGGGTTTCCCATGACTACAGGAGACAAGGGAAATTTCCTGGCCTAAAGCCCACCGAGATGATGAGATCTGAGTTGCAGAACCCACAAAGGAAGCATTAACCTGTGCTATGGACTGAGACTGCAACATCTCTGGTGCCCCCGTAGGTCCTGGTCTTCTCTGAGAAACTGGCAAAAACCTATGAATAGTACCTGTGCTTAGCCTGCAGCAGACAATTTCTTTTGCAAGTATAAACACTCAGTCTTGCTACCATGCAGCAAATGCTTTGTCAACTGATAGAAGTACTGGGCAAGGTTTCTGGCTACCAAGCCATGTGGCCCTCACACTAAATACTGGAGAGCAAGCTCCCATATGGAGAGAGGCCCAATGTTCCATTTGTATGGCTGCCTATTAAGTTGAATGACAGGCTTTATGCACTTCCATTTTTGCTATCTTTTGAAACTCTTAAAGCCAGCGCTGGAAAGCTTCTGCTTGGGATTAGTCATCAAAAACACGGTATTGATCCAGGTATGGCACAGAATGATCAAAAGAATAGTGAACAGCTCAAATCTTACAAAACATGCCAAACTATTGGTGAAGAACATTAGAAATAGTGGCTCCTGAAAGAAGTGAGTGGAGGTAAGGCTGTAAAAGACCTGTGATTACCGCTTATTTTCTTGTCTTAATACTGAGTGTTGGGATTTGCGAGTGAAGGTTGACATTAACACTAGAAGAACGGCCTGATGGGCAGCACCAAACATCTACAACCCTGTGATCTGCGGAGTTTAGGATATAAGACATCTTCACACACAAACAACTTTGAAAGATGAAAAACATACTCTGGAATCTGCATTATTTGTTAGCTGTTCACCAGGGGTTACAAATTAATAATTTTAATTTATCATCATTTTATACCTACTGTCAGCAAAGTGCCAAGGTCATAGTAAGAACTCAATAAATGTTTTTGGAATAGAATGAGAAAGGATTCTGGATTTCCAAAGACAAGATCAGGTGGCCCTTAGGCATGTGTTTCAGCTTTGGTGCAGTGATTACATTCTGCTTTAATGCCCCACTCTTTTTTTTTTTTAACATTTTTGTGTATCTCTCTAATATTTGGCTTAACAGAAGATAGCTAGGTTTTCTGTGGTTGAAGTATATGAAGAAAATAAGAGACAGTAGAAGGAGAATTTAATAGTCCTTTCAGATAATTATGGATATTTTCTGATACCCAGAAAACTAGACAAGAGGTAGTTTCTAAAAGGTTAGTTGCATTGGGGAATCTGAAATCATATCAAGGAGTCTCTTGTGCTGGTTTTTGGGTTTGTTTGTTTGTTTGTTTGTTTGTTTGTTTGTTTGTTTTCAAGTTGGCTCTATGTCCAGCGCAGAGCCCAATTTGGGGCTTAAACTCATGATCCTGAGATCAAGACCTGAGCTGAGATCAAGAGTTGGACACCTAACTGACTAAGCCACACAGGTGCCCCATGTACTGTTTTTTATGCACACACACACACACACACACACACACACACACACACACACACACACCTATCTCTCCATTGGTCTATCTTACCCTTTGAATGGATCTTTTATCCTTGCATGATTTTGTAACATCCTGCATGGGTCATTTGGAAAATATTGGTTCATGGGTCAAGTAATATCTTTACCTGTATATTTCACTAGAACATAGGCATCTTGAAGGCAAGGACTGTATTGTTTTCATTGATAGATTCCCCGTGTCAACCTCAGTGCCTGATGCATGATAGTCCATAAATATTTGTTGAAGTGATTAATACACAAATGGAAGTCACATGATATATCCACTGAACCACTTTCCAGATTCTTCCTGGCATGTGACACTTTTAAAAAGAAAAGTAACTCATTTATTTAATACATTTATTTGTTAATATACACATAGTTTTATTCTCCTGGTTCTATTATTTCTAAATTTTATGTTCCTTGGCAAGTGATTAGTACCTCCTAGCCTCAGTTTCCTGTTTTTAATGGGGCCAAAATCCTTGTTCCGCTAACAAATTTTCCAGGAGGACAAACTAGAGCATGAAATTGAAAAGAATGTGTGTATTTTGTTTGAGCTGTATGTGGGGCCTTTATATTTACACCTCATTTCAAGTCTCTATTTGTACTTTATTTTCCTGCCTTGATGAGATTAATGGTTAGCTAAGATAAAAATAGTACTTTTCAACCATTTTCCTATAGCTCCAAACCACAAAATAGCTCCCAATTCTAATTAGACCATCTTATAGCTCATAAATATATACATAAATCAATATTCAAAGCCATCAAAACTGTCACAGTTATTCATTTTTTTTTTACTTCATCTGATGTATCAAGTCCCGGGTTATAAGAAGAGGTAAACTTTTTATGCTAGCAAGGGGGTCGTTGGTATTTTCAGAGAACCTATCTGTATGCTTGCAGGAGATGATGACCTGACAGAATTTACATTTCTTCAGAATATTGGACAAAAATAAAATTTTGAAATAATTGACATCTACTAAATACAGCCAATTTGTAAAGAATTACATGGGCAGTGGCAGATAAAGACATGAGGCTCTGTTCCTGAGCCTTTACTATGCATTTAGTTATCTATCATGACTGAAAATAGATACCCAAAAGCATACATACCCAGAACGCTTAAATATCAAGGTCCAATTTAGGGCAATTCATTTACTGCTCAGAGAAGTGAGATAGCAAGTCTATGAGAATTCATCAAAGAAAAGTTTATTTTCCAGAATTTCTGCAACGTTGTAATATACATGCACAATGGATGAAATTATTTAAAAGGACAAAACAAAGAAAGTAGTTTGGGATAAGATTGTGAGCATGAGGAGTCTGGACTCTATTCCATGCACAGTATGAAAATATTGGTGTGTAGAGGGACATGATGAAAACAGTATTTAGTGAGATTAATCTGCCAATAAAGTCCTCAGCTAATGCGAGCTGGAGTTAGTGGATCTGTCACAAGTGATCCATCCAGGCCACTAGTATGACATGAAGATAGGGTCTTGATCTAGATTAAGAGCAGCCAAAAGTAGAGATGACTACATAGCTTATAAGGAAGCATCTGTTGCCAGTTCTGAGAGAGTTAGTGGAATGCTTTGAACTTATAAAAAGTGGGTTACATGTTTTCCTATTTATGATATTTCAAAGTGTGTTGAAAGCTATTTTTTAAGTGTGCACGTGTATGTGCTTCTACCAAGAATGAACTTTAGGTTTTATTTCTATTCTCATGGATTCTTCAAGTTCTTGCACAAATCCTTGCTCACACCGACGTCTCAAGTGTGTATGCTGAAGTCATTTGACACTCTAATGCTATGTGGATGCTGTCTGAGAACAGATGGGTTCACCCTTCAGGTTTACATGTTGACTTGTGCTTAAACTCAGCCATCTACGGTGACTGAATACCTACATCAAAGTTAACCATACAGAAATAATGCTGCAATTTAATGGGTATGTTGCAAAAACTATCAGTAGACTCAGATCACTCTTGCTTTTGTAGAGTCTTTTTTATTTTTAAATATATGACAAGGAAAAGTTGATAGATTGTGAGAGAAAGAAGAGACTGTTTGTTGTTTTTGTTGGTGATGCTGTTACAAATTCCAACATATATTATAATCTGTCTTGAGATTCTTATTCCTGATAAAGCAAATATAATTTACTTATCTGTAGTATGATATATGCACCACCAGTGAGCACAGACCTATCTGTTTCTGAAAGTAATAGCTTGCTTGTGATGATCTGTCATGGCAAGGACAAATCTCTTCTGTCCTTGGGTGTCAAGACCACAACTACATTTAAAACAACATGATCATTCAGGATTACACAAGAATTATTCCTCCTGATGGTTTTAACATAGAAAAAAAAGCAGTAGAAGAAGTTATCTTGAAACATGGAGCATGGACATTGAATTAGTTCTAATGGGATCAATAGATAGAAATAAATAGACCAGTGATGCTGTGAGGAAATATATGGATATTAGACTAGCTGTCAGCAAAGGAACAAGAAGTATTAGTTGAAGGTAAGCTATTAAAGTCAGAGATTCTGGAATATGAGAAATTATAAGGCAATGGAAACTCACCTTGCATTTTGACGGGGTCTGTAGCATGTGGACTCATGTGAAATTACTGTTAGTAGGGTGACTACCTAGTACCAACTTGCCTGGAACTTTCTCAGTTTAGCATTAAAGGCTCCACATCCTGAGAAAACCCTCACTGGTCACCTTAAATCTTAGAACTCTTTCTTGAATAACACAAGCATGGGTCTCCTTCGTCCTTCACTTGACCTTCCTGCATTTTCTTCCCCTCATGGAATTCACCTGCACATCAGCACCACCATTATAATCTTGGATGCCTCTGACTAAAAATGGCTGTTGATGGTTGAAAGTCTTCTAAGTAACAGAAACAACAGGCAATTTTTTGCCCAGACTTTCATACACATGGTACCTTCCAAGTTTCATGGGCCTCACACATGTTCATATAAAAATCCCTTATCACTATTTGAAACCAATAAAGTAAAAACCACATCGAGTTGTCTTTAATGATATTTAACAGCAGATCGTATTTGTAGCCTTGAGAGGTGAGGTGAGAGGAAGTTTGTTTGCCTGAAATTTATTTTATTTTAAAGATAACTGCGATATAGTTTCATGTTTTAAAATCTATGTTGTTGAAACATCTTCAGATATGCTGGATGTACTAAAATAGATACAATCTGGTAGCCTGTCAGGAAAGCAAACAAAAAAACTGCTAGGTCAGGAGCACAGCTGTTTGTGGAGGGCATTAAATTTTTTTACAGTCTTTCCCATAGGCCAATATGCTTTTATGCATTGATTTATATTTTAATAATGACAGACTCCACTGGTATGAGCATTTCAGTTCCTCAGAAATTAGATAAAATCATAATTTAGACCCAGGATAAAAAGGTGGAGAGAATTAGTATTCTGCAGTATTAATTAGCTTACTTGCCCTCGCTTATTTCTGATCAAATGGAAGATGGTTCGTGCAGCCACAAACGGAGCTGAGTATCCTTCAACTGTATGGTATGACATTGATGTTTCTAATGCATGTAAATTCAATAGCTTTGCCTTGATTTTAAAAGTGTAGCTTTAAAAACAGTGGTTCGTTTTAGATCACTAGGGTAAGCAATGAACAAAGGAAGCGATTGGATGTAAAATATAACATTGAAAGGACTCCTGTTAAAAGAATTTCCAAGCATTGAAAACAGTCCTAGAGAATGTGCAATTATGCGAGCGTTCTCCCTGTTCGATCCTCTGAATTTCTTCCCAAGCATTTCACTGTCTCACATCTTCATTATGATTCAAGGTTGCCAGAAGGAACTGGTAACTTCAGCAGGCAGGCATTTCATTTTTAAATAATTGTTTGCATCATTTTCTGGAGCACGTGACTTCAATCTCATTCAACCAGCTCCTCCCTGGCCCCACACCTGCCCCATAGCCACTCCTGCATCCGTCTCAACCTGGGCATTCTCTCCACTGTTGTCTCCCAGCCCTTCGTTTCTCACTTCCCCTTTCCACATGGCTGCTTGGTTTGCAGACGATGCCTTCTTACAGATGTGTTCCCTCCCCTGACAAACAATTACTCCTGTCCCCCCAGCAGGAGGCCATTAGGACATCATCACGGGTTCTGCTAAGTCATCTCACCACCGCAGTTGTGTGCCATCACCTCCCATCTGAGACTCTCTAGGCATATGCCATGCAGGGAAACTAGCAGTCGCAAACGGCCGTACCTCCAGACATATTATTTGTTATTTTGGTCCAGAAGTGTAACAGATAATGGCTAATACACTAATGTCTGAGGGTCCCATTGGATGCTTTGACTGGCATCATTTGCACCAAACTTGCAAAAGACTGAATGGGTTATCATGTGCTGGCTGAGAAGTAAAAAAAAAAAAAAAAAAAAAAAAAAAAAAAAAAAAAAAAAAAAGGAGGCATTTTCATATTTCCATAGCAATTACACACAATGGTTTGAAAGAGACATAACAATAGCGATTTTACAAAGTTATTCTGTTTGTGCAGATTTTCAGCATTCTGAGCTTTGAATCAGTAAATTATCTGATATTAGTTATTTTCCTGGAAAATGGTTAATCAGTGATAATGTTTATTTTTATTTTTAATCTCACAGACTCAGCTTCTGTGGGTGCACATAGCAAAGACCTATCTAAAATGTATTCCTTTTAAATCAATGAAATACACATGCAACGGAACACTTGTGGTTCTTTGTCTTCAGGTTTCTCTGACAGCTGTACCTATTAAATTCTCTTGTTTTAATAGGTAGCATCTCACAGGAATTTCAGTAAGTCGAAGCTCAATATTTAATATATTATGAAATAAGTGGATTTTGGCACAATGCCACATTAACACTTGGATTGTTTTTTATTGATTCTCAGGTCTAGTTTACTGCTGCACTGGGGTGCACTGTGTCTTTGTGTAAAATCAAACAATGTGCTAACAAGCTAAGACTTCTGCAGAGGCCCAGAAGGCAAATGAGGAAGGGGGCGCTGTTCTCCCCGTCAGAAACCTCAACAGTTCATTTGTTTCTGTCACTGCTTTGCTCAAACTCCTTAACCTTACTTCCTCAAACCTCCAACATCAAATGTCATCAATATAGGTTCTTTTCAGTGAAATCTAGTCAAAATTAGTGTGAATATCTGAACCACAGGATCTTTGGAAGAAGCAGTTTTATTTTTGTCCAGGACACGTAGGTAATTGAACCAAGCACTCTGAACACAGTCTCCCAGTCTGGCACAACATAGACACTCAATAAATACTTATTTAATTGAATGGGATTGAATCCAAGAGCTGTATAGAAGCCCTGCTTTAATGAGCAGGTGAACATTGTTTGTAATTGGAAAAGCACAGTATCAGCCACAAGAATCCAAGGCTCTCCTTAAATTTTAACCAGCCGCTTGCACTTACAAAGATGCTCCTGGAGTACTTGAATTCAATGGGTTCTCTTAAGTAGCTAGATAAACATTCCTGTTCCATGTGGTTTGTATTGTTTATTTGCTCAGTTAAACTAGTTGTCCTTGCCTTTTTTTTTTCCATTCTACTGAGGGGAAGAAAGAGAAACTGTAATCCTAGTTTTTCTCTTCACCTGGATTTTTACAAATTCTAAATGAGGACTTTTTTATTATCTATCCCCATCATCTACTGCTTCTAGTAAATAGATTCAGTAAAAAATAAAGAAAAATGGAGTTCCAGTTGAGCTAGCCAAAGGGTATCAGTGACATAAAAATGCAGGGGCTTTTGTCCTGTCTTGATGCATCTCATTTCAACTGTCAGATACATCCGACTTCCAAATCCAGTGTCTTTGAAAGACAGAAAGAGAGAGAGAAAGAGAGAATGCACATTGTATTGTTTATTTACTTGGGGAGAATGACGTCTGAAAACACATAAGTGTAGAGACTGACCTGTTCCTTGTAAGTCTCAAATGACTTATTGTCAATTATTCAGGTTGATAAATATTTGCTGAGGTCCTACTGTATTAAGGACATTCTTTTAGCTGCTACAGGTAGAAACAAAATAGAGAAAGATAGGGTACCTGCTTTATGGGGTACTGTAATGAAGAAAGGGGTGAGAAAATTATAGATAAAACAGAATATTCTGTAAATTACAGATGTCAGAGTCAGATGGACTGAATTCGATCCCAGTTCAGTATGACCCTGATCATGCCACTTAACTCCTTAGACTTCAACGTCCATGTCTAAAAATGTAAAGATTAAATGTACAATGCACCTAAAGCACATAGTGTAGTGCCTGGGACACAGTTAAAAGCTCGAAAAAATTGGGGTTTATTAAATGGTTTGAATTGAAGGTTTCTCCAGAAAGATGGTAAATGAGATAGGCCTTGCAATATAAACAGAGTATCAACCAGGTTTACTTAGCTGAAGTGAGTAAAGGGACATTCATATTTGAGGTTACATGCAGAGTTGGCGTCATTCATCCCTAGCCTACTGTTGGCGTGGACCACCCCTCCGGGTAATGCACTAAGAGCAAAGGAAAGACAGAGTTGAGGAAGAGGGTAGTGATAGAACCTAAGGGACAGCAGAGTCAAGCCAGGATCCCCTGCTGGCTGTTTGCATAGTGCAACACAAGTTTGCTCTTGATGTAACAGCTTAGTAGTCCAAAGAGATTCATATCAGAGGATGTGAGAAGGGCGTATGGGTTGGGGAGTATAAAGAAGAGATAATAGGATAATTTGTTAAACTGGATGGCGCAAGTGTTGAATCAGAGAAGGCAGGGGACATCAGAAAGGCTCTGAGATCTGCCCCCTGGACTCAGGAGCTGATAGGAATAATGGGAGGACACACACTTACTGGTCTGCCTGGACTCTGCCTTGGTCAGCAGTATTCTGAATTTGAGATACTAGAGGCAAAGGAAAGAAAAATTAGTCAACTGCACAGCTGTATAGAATTCTATCTGAAGCCAGTTTAAATCTTCATCTGCTACTAAGTGTTGGATTAGGGGGAGCACAGTATATTTTGCAATTTAGGAGCATAACATATTCTGCCCAGTTTGTAAGTTTAGTATATTCTGCACCGTTGATATGGGACCAATGCTAAGGAGAAAATAGAGCATATGATTGAAAAGTCATGGAAAAAAATGAATACTCTAGTTTGGGACATAAGCCCCAAAAGACAGATAAAGATGATAATGCTAAGAACATTGAATGTCAAGCTGAGGACGTATATTTAATTCAGAAGCAAAGGGGACACTCTTGGGTATTATTGAGAGGCAAAGGGAAATAAACAGAGCTGTGTTTTGTGGATATGAACCAGAAGGAAAAGAAACTGAAAATCTAGAGGCACAGAAGTGAGCTAGAAGCCTCTCAAAAGTGAGGTACTGCTCTAAATTAGTGTTGTTGGAAATGAAAAAAGAAAAATATATGAAAGTAGAACAAACTGGAGTTCATAGTTGGTTCAAGGGTGAAGGGGGGGCAGGAGTCGTGCAGGCAGTGTCTGAAGCAGGTACAGGCAAACCCTCTCAAGTCAGATAGACTTTTGGCCTACATATGACCTTCAAAAAGTTATGTATTTTCTGTGCCTCATTCTTTCTCATCTATATAATTGATGCATTAATAGTACCTACTCAAATAGGGCTATCGAAAGGACTAAAAGAGCAAATACGTGTAAAATGTTTTGAAAAGTATCTGGTATACAGTAAGTACAACATGACTCAGAGATATTTGGGGGGACTTTGGGCTTCTCCTCTGAGAAATTGGTCAATATGTTGGTGCCACAAACTGAGAAAAGTAATATGGGAGGAAGGACATTATTTGGGGGTAGAGATGAGGATGAGTTTCAGAAGTCAAGTTGACCAAATTCCACTCTTAGCCACACCACATTGTAGGTAACTCTGTCAGTGATCTAGCCTGTGAGGGAAAGTTGCTGGCAAAGGACCAGATAGGATAAGGTAGAATCATCCAGATTCACCCTAGGATGTGGTAGTGGGGTTAGCCTTTGAATGGGGAAAGATTGCTTCACTCTCATAGAGAGTGTAGCTACAGAGATGTTTCAAGGCCAAGAACAGGGAAGTTGAAGAAATTACTTTGAGTGATTTTAGTAGTGAGAGACACTTTGGTCCTTTAGAAGCACAAAGGATCTGGAGCAGTAGTTGGTAACCTGAAGAGTGTGAGGAAATTTAGAAATACTAGTTGAAGGGATTGCAATAGTCACCTAGTGATGAATAAAAGAAATGTAAAATCACCTGCCTATGGAATCTTTCAGCAAAATGTCTTTTTAGACTTCATTTTCCACATGGGTGATAAGTTTTAAAATTTAGATATTTTATGTCAACCATGAAACCCTTAGCTTTTCCCAGATGAATGATAGCAATGCCACTTGGCCAAGTGTTAAAAATGATTTGGGGTTTCCTGAAAGGTATATGTTGTGCCGTGTGGGAGCTGAAAGTGTGTGTATGTGTGTGTGTGTGTGTGTGTGTGTTGGGGATAGTGGTGTGATGGTATGAAATAATACCATTTTCTGAGTTTAATTAACTCTGAGTTATTTTGAGTTTCCCTAGGTAACATCTAAAAGTTTCTTAAAGATTATGCTAAATAAATGATCAAACAAGTTTTAAATTAGTTAAATGACCTTTATAATATTCTATTGACTGCCCTGAGAAACCTGATCTCACAAATTGTATCCTTCCTCACAATATAGGAAACAGAACAGGGAAGAGTGAAATGTCCTGGCTTTCCCTAAGTATATTGACTAAGGCCCAAAACAGAAATGAGGGATCAATTCCATGTCACTATGATTATCAGTACATGGAGCAACTGTTTGGATTTTAGCCTAATTCATAGTCTAGGATGGCTTTCAGTATCCTGCAGAGTCAGCACTGTTCATTTTGAGGTGTTTTCCATCTACTTTACATGCATAATTGCTCAGCAACTGGTAGATTTGTTGAGTTCAATATGAACTGTCTTAAGGCAAAGAGGCATCCCATGGGCATAAGATCATTTTCTTCTATTTCAGCCTGTGGTGTCAGGAGCAGTTCTGGACTTGTGACTGGCCCTGTGCTCAGCAACCTGCTAGAGCTACTTTTTCCCTCAGCGGGTTTTGAATAGTTCATTTTAGGGAGTTGATACTATTCTATGGGAAAATGGAGTGCCAGCTGGTTTTAAAAATACTCCTTTTCAACTTTCTGTGTCATCTCCAATAAACCCATCCTAAGCAAAGTTTATAAGAAGTAATTTGGGATCATTTAAAACCCTGTCATATAATCCCCCTATTCAGCAATTAACATTGGTATACCACCTGGATGCTAAGGGTTAGGTGTGTATGAACTCTGTGGGAGAACAGCAATGACCCACTGGAATAATAGTGGTGATTATTTGAGTACTACCTATGTGTCTGAGTATCTTCTAACCGTCACAGTAATTCTTCATGTTAGATATAATTATTCCCATTTTATAGTTGATAAAACTGGGTCTCTAAAAAAATAAAAGCCCAGTAATCACATGTCTAATAAGTGATAAGCTATTTCCGTCTCATTTTAATATATCAGTTAGCCTCTTAATAGAAAATATTGGAAAAAAGATTATGTGGCTCCGGTTTTGCACACTAGTGCCAATTTTAGCTTACAGAAGATTGTTTCTCCCTCTTCATTATACCCACTGAGTCTAATACCCCTGGTGAGGATACTTGAAAGCATTAGAGCTACAGTAACATCAACATGTACAAAAACTTAACCCTCAGTAGATTTCCTTCTGACCATATCATTGTGATATTCCTCAGAAATTAGAAGCACAAGCTATTGAGTTGAAAAGGAGCTGGTTATAATTTACAGTGTTTTTAGGATAAGATATTTTTAAGCATTTTATCTACCCAGCTGCCTTCACTTAAATTCAGGAGTCATGCTTTCTGCTATTATTGAACTTACCATGATGCCTAGCAAGTGGGAGGGTTCCTGGTAAATTTTAAGTACATCTGATTTCCTAACTCCTCTTTTTCCAGTATTCACACTTGTAAGCCACTTGCTACAGATTTACACCTGCCCCAGCTATGGGATCAGTCAAATAGAATTTGCATGATTTAGATGAATGATTTGATGTTTGAATAGCCATTCAAAACTTTTCTACCTTTGTATGACTGTGTACTTGGTTCTAGAAACTGGGCTGTTGCTCTGTTGACTGCATACATATCCCTTGTTGACCTCAGACTCCTTGGCTAGTTGGTTCTGTTTCTCACTGAACAGCTTGCTTTTGCTAGTCTTCCAGGATTAAGTCTCATAATTGGCTCTCAGATACCAGGTTCAAGCTTTGTAATTGGTTATCAGATACCTGTGGCAGACCTTTAGCATGCTAATACACTGCCTACCTAGACCTCCACACATTTCCTACTTCACATTTTCTTGATCACAAGCCCTATCTAAAAACCTACTATTGGCTCTGCCCTGAGGGCTTGGGTCCTATTCTGGGGGAATTGCTTTTAATGTCTGAGTCTTGATTTGAAATAGATGATCTGATCTGAGGTTTAATTTTGGCATGAATTCTAGTTGAAAGATAGACTCCCATTTTTGAAGTTTGTTCATCGGGATGTTGAATTATGTTTTCTTTGGAAAAGTTGAAGGCAGCTAATTATCCTTCTCAACAGCCAAGTGGTACAGAAAAATGTGGCTACTCTTTCCCCCTTCTTAAAGAGACAAAACTAAAGAAGAGAGCTATGGCTATTCCAGATCTCTTATGCATGTAGATACACAATGAATATGGTCAAAATGAGTCTCCATTAATAGAGTGCCTCTCTGTACTTACCAAAGTTTAGTCCAATGAGACTAAATCGAAATTATGCAAATTGAGAATAATAGGGAATCCCTCCATAACTGATCTAAAAATCCATGCAGAAGCCCTTCAACAACCAAACACAAATATTTCTCAAGCATTTTCAGTCAGACACTGTACTATGTGTGGGGCGTATACAAACCTTTTCTTCACTGTCAAGAGATTCACCGACTTAAAGAGCTGGTAGCTCATGGATCACACATGACATTCTACCTTGTAGTGCCATGTCATAGTCAGAATGAGGAGGATAGCAAGGGATTATTCTCTTTGAAAACAGGCCAGGAAGAAAAGGGTCTCTTATTGCCACGTGTAGACTTTATGCCTGACATCTAGTGGCCACTCCAGGAATTACAGCACAGGATACCAGACCATGATTGAGTGTTGGTAAAGGACGCACTAAAGATATGAAACAGCTGAAGTGAAAATGCATTGCCTCCAGCTTCTTCTCTCACAGTCTTGGACCTACCATATAGATTCGTCTTTATACCACATTTCCCCAATACAATGCTAAATAATCACTTAATGTTGGAGCTAGGGGCCTCCCACACAACTTTAATTTAATTACATTAAACTTACAATTTCTGACTTTAATGAATGTTTTGTTTAAAAGAAGCCTGTTGGAAAGATCAATTTCCCCTTGTTTACTTTGACTATGATATATCATTTTTACTTCTTGAAAAAAAATACTCACTAACCTACTTCATGGGGGATGCCTTTACCTATAAAACAGTGAGGATAATTATAATATAACTCATAGTCTTGCTTTGAAGATTTAAGATGTTACATCATGTAAATAATTTTTTACAGTGCCTTAAACTATTCGTATGACATTGGATATTATTCTTTGGGGGGCTGGGATTCAGGATAAACATTAGACAGTTTTAAATGCATGCACCTTAGTGACCTTATTACCTGTGAAGAGTATTATTCCTCCCAAATATTAAGGTCTAGTTATTTAGAAAACTAAAGAAATTAATGATCAAGAAGGAAAATTAGGCTGTTGGGAAGCAAGAGGCAAAGGAGAATGAGAGAAAAAAATTGGTAGCACTATTGAAATCCCTTTTTCTTTCTTCATTCTTTAGACCTAGACCTTTATGTGCCAGAAAATTTTGTCAGAAAATTGAAGGAAGGCATACCTAGATGAAGATGTACTGACTTGGGCCCTGCTGGGAGAGAAAGTGGAGTGTTCGGTTGAAGGGATATCAAGTAATAAACTTGGAAACATGGGTTCTATAAATGGCAGCAAATGGGTACATTACAGAGTCCAAAGGTTGGAGGGTAAAATATTAAAGAGAGAGTAAGATCCCTTATCTCTCCAGTGACGTGGGGCAGGCTTATATATCACTAAGCTTGGTCGGGGCTCTCAGTTTATATATGCCTGTATAAATTTGATATTGGATTATAAATGTACAGACTTTAAATATGCATACATATTCCTTTCCATAACTGTTTCTGAGAACCCAGCAGAGGGCTGACTGGAAAACGCGTGTTTTCACAGGCATGGGGGTCAAAGGCAATGCTAACTGAACTTAGACAGTGACTACTCAGGGGTCTGATGAAAAAAAAAATTCTACATAAAGACCAGACACCTGAAACTAATATAACACTGTCCATTAGGTGACCAGAATTAAAATAAGAACTCAAAAAAAAATCTACATAAAGTTGGAACTCTCATTCTAAATAGTCCCATGAATTTCCCTATTGTGAGAGAAAAACAAAGAATAATGTAAAATTATATGGGAATATGACAAGAATCAGGGCAGAAGTACACCATTTCTCGTCTTTCTCTGAACCTAATTTTTTTTCATTTCCTTCCATCACATTTTCACAGTTGAGCAAAACTATCCATGTGAAGGGATCTGAAAGTTTCCTAGCTCACATTGTTGCTTCCTTTCTTGCATGCCCTTCTACTGATCTTTGTGACCCTTTTGAGTCCAGCATCAAAAATACACATTGTGTATATTTTCCTTATGAAATGTGTTTTTATCACTCAATAGTGCACTCCTCACTTTTTCTGCAATACTAATAGCAAATTATTGAGAACACAAGTAATGCTCCTTGGATCCTGCTGGGTGTATCCACAGGCACTGCCTTTGATCCACATATCTGTCTTGTGTGCAGCCTGTCACAGTGCAAGTGAACAGGGGAAGCCGAGTGCCAAAGGCCCTGTTTGGGGACAGGCGCATTGTGAATGTCCTGCCAACCATGCGGGCCTTGCGGAATTACAGCATGGGTGGACTGTCAGGTCTGCACCTAGTGCGCTGACAGGTGGAAAACACTGGAGAAAAAGTGGCAGTTTGTGTCTTCCAGAAGGCAAAGGCATGAAATGCCTTATTCTCTCCCTTTGGAGGAGCACTCCCTATCTCTAAAAGACAAAGGTCAGAATAATAATTATCACCAATAGAAGACTATAGTTTCCCCACCTCTGACATTTTTCTTTGTGCTCCAAATTCAAAATTTTCTTCAATCTAAGAATAAAATTTTCTGGCCACATTATCAAAAAAAATAAAATAAGACCACAGGTAAGGATTAGCTATACTGGCAAATAAAGAGTGTTTACTTCTTAAAAAAAAAAAAAAAACTTACTTGCCCTCCATCACTTCCTCTGTTAGAAAGAGGCAGACAGTCCTGCGAGTACAGCATTATTGAAATAGTATTCACACCCATTCCAATAGATGGTTCACACACTTTAATTCCTGTTAAAAAGTTAATTAAATTGCATGATTTATTAGCTTGCACTAAATGTTGAGTAAAGCAGTCTGGAAAACCTATGCATTCTGTGTAAGATCCAGCCAGCTGTCTCCGAGGAAAGACTTTTGGTCTTGTGTAAATTTTGCAAACTACTGAGTCGCTAACAGGCCCTTTGTTGGATGTTCTTAGATTTTTAATAGACTCCACATCACTTGAAAAAAAAAAGTGGTGTTCTAAGAAAGAAAAGGCAGCATGTATTCTGTTAAACAAATCAGCATAGTCAATAATGATATTTTTCTTTGATGTCTAACAGATTCTGCTACATCTCTATAACTATTAGCCTATAAAGATATTTTGTAACATAGTCCACCTCTAATTTTACTTTCTCTGAAACCAACTGTCAACTGTATTTATCTCCATGCTTTCAAACCTTCTAGAAATGCACATCTTTCTGTGATTGCTTTTAAGAGCACAACCTTAATTCAGGCTTTCTACACTCCTCTGGTTCATGATGATATTACACTCACGCAAATTCACTCATTGAAATCAATCTGGGGGAAAGAATCCACTGGTCTATAATTTAAGATTATTTGACTGTTCACTGGCAAACGATTAGATAGCATAATCATTTACTGAGCCTCAGTCTGCGTTTTCTGACATACTTGTACACACTGTATGATAGATGAGAGTAGAGAAAGGGGAGAGAAAAGGCAGCAAGCACCAGACAACCGAGCCATTCTGCCGCTCTTTAGCTGGAAGTCCAGGTTAAAATGCCGAAACGATTGAAATAAGCCTAATGCAATCATCTAAGGTATTTCATGTCTGTGGATAGTCACACACAGTCACACATATGTGTGTGTGCGTGCACGCACACACACATACATACACATGTACACTCCCTCCTACGAGCTCATCAGGGAGCTTCTCCCTGATTTAGGCCCAAGCTTGCAAAGAAGTCAGTTGTTATTTCTCTTTCCTGACACTATTACATCAAAACAGTATCCAGGCATTAGACAGTATTTATTAGCTTGTAAGGCCAGAGATAATGATCCCATTCAATCAGAACACATGAATAATTCAAGAGTCCCAACTTCACATAATTTCTGGCTCTACTTTTAAAAACCAGTAAAAGAACTATTTGTATCATTTATTTATTTTTGGTGACAATGGGTAAAAGACAAAAGACATTTTGGTGTGTGTGTGTGTGTGTGTGAGACTGTGTGTGTTTGTGTTTCCTGGAAAGAGAGCCTCTTGGCTCTTTCATTTCAAACTGATCAAAGACAGCACCAAAAGAGCATGTATATATATGTAAATGTGGAAAAGCATGATACTACAAGGCGTATATACAGTTATTACCTCTATAGATTATTTCTATATAAATTTGTTGACGGTATTTTAATCACTGTGAATAGTTTAATGTTATTTTACACACTACTGCTAGGAAACAATTATGATTCTGTAAGACCATGGAAGCTATAATTTCAGGGGTCATATCTGCAGTAGGCAATCTGAAAAGTACATTTGAAAGAGATGGACCGTTTTAAGCAGCAAAGAGAAGTTGAAATAATTTAATCTTACAAAGGAAAATATTGCTTCTTCTTTTCTAACAAACAATAAGTCAGTAGGAGAGGGCACCATTTCCCCTCTAAAATAGCTCAGTCCTATAGAACTTTCTGTAACAAAGGTACATTCGATATTTACACTGCCCAGTATGGAAGCCATTAGCCACATGTGGCTATTGAGCACTTGAAATGTGACTAGTGCAACCAAGGAACTGTATTTTAAATCTTATTACTTTTAATTAATTTAAATATAAACAGCCACCTGTGGCTAGTGCCTCCCTGTTGGACATCACAGCCCTTAAGTCCTCAAGGACAACGGCTATTGGATTATAAATATCCACAGGTAGACATTATTATGAAGGTATTTTAATCCTTCTTTTAAATTTATCATTTCTATCGAAACACTCACTTTCTTATTATAGGTTATCTAGGTATTTGTGATTAATCCATCATGTGCTTTCTTTGGCCAAATCGTTTGGCAAAATTGGAGTGAAGCAGTATTCCAACTGCTGCTTTTGGTATGAGTAATATATGATAAAACCATTAGAATGAAGCAAAAAGAAGCAATAGACAAATCAGGTACAAGGGGCACCTGGGTGGCTCAGTGGGTTAAGTGTCCAACTTTGGCTCTGGTCATGATCTTGCAGTCTGTGAGTTCAAGCCCTGCGTCAGGCTCTGTGCTGACAGCCTGGAGCCTGCTTCAGATTTTGTGTCTCCCTCTCTCTCTGCCCAGCCCCCAACCCCCCAACTTGCACTCTATCTCTCTTTCTCTCTCAAAAATAAATAAAACATTAAAATTTTAAAAATAAAAAAAATAAGTAAGAGAAAGCTTTTATTTATACCTCTGTGGCTTAACAATAGGCAAAAATATATTAGCAATGTAAAAGACCTCGAGAAGAGACTTTACTGGGGAAACATTCTCTAAGAAAATATCTGGTCTTCAATAAGCTAATTAGTTTTTCTAAAAACATTAAATGACTGTGCTTTAGGAACTGAAGAAGTGTTGATTGACATTCTGGTCTTTATTATATTCCTATAGTGGGTTTTTCCTCATCCCCACACAGAATATTCTGAAGAAGAGGAATCACAAAAGTAGAAATTAAAGGATAGGAGTCAGTGAGATCTATCAATATACCTACAAGGTTTATTTGAAGTTTGTAAACAACTACTCTATGTGTTGTCTCAATCAGCTGTCCACAGAAGGAAAGTCATTATCAAATCCCAAGGTACAGATGCATTTGTTAACTTCCAGATACAGTCCAAGTGTGTGCTTGTGCATTCATATTGGCCATTAATTAAGGGCCACTTGGGGGGACTTTAAGCTCTTAAACTGGATTAGTGAAAGTGATCAAAAGGACCAATTGAGTTTTGTAAATTGGGTTTTACAAGATAGGGAGTAGACTTTGAAAAGGACTTCCTAAATCAGACATCATTGATTTCTTCATCACAGCCTTAAAATGAGGGCTCTCATTAGGAGGATTTGAGCAAAATCATCAACCTAATGTTGACACTATCTCCAGAGTAGCTGAAATGTGATATGTTGTACCAACAATTAGTATCAAAATTCTGAAAACAAAATCCACTGCACTTTATGATTTCGAAGGTAAGTTTGAGACAAAAGGTTCTTTTCCCTATAATAGCAGCTGATTTAGAAAGAATCTCATTGGTATTCATAAGAGTCATTAATAAATATTTTTATAAACCTACATTAATGGATTTCTGAGTTGGATAATTAGAATGTCGTTAGACAAAAGCATAGTATTGATGTGTATTTTCTTCTATTACTGTTCTTGCTTTGTTAGGAAGTGCCATTTTTGTTTCAATTTTGTATACAGTATTTCTAATGCTCACAAAAGCTTGCAGGGTGTATGTTCCTATTTTGAAAATGAGGTGATGGGGGGAGGTTTGAAGAGACCAGTAAAATTCTTTATGTCTATATGGGCAGTAGGTCCTAGAATTAAATCATCAGAATCATTCAGTTCCAAAGCCCCTGTTTATCTTCAACATCATGTTATCTCTCTAATCTCAAATATAAAGTACACAACATTTAAGTTTGTTTCCAAAAGCATAGTCTTTTACAAAAATGAATGTATGGAATCTTCTGTAGAGACCTTTTGTCTAGGGTTAGGATTCTATCTTATTTATGGAATTGGGCTATTGACCATTGGTACTCATTTCCAAGAAGCACAGATTTCTCCAAAGATTAGGCCTAAAGAAACTCTTTTTTTTTTTTTTTGTAAACATTTATCTCCTGGTCATTCTGTGATGTACATTTTCTGATTCAAAATCAATGGGTCTGACATAGCTCATAGACCTCTTTGAGAATTGGATGTGTATTGACCCTTTCCTTAGAATAATATATACGTTACTTTACAAGGCTTGAGTATCACATGAGGTACAGATTTGTCTAACATATGACTTTTGGTTTTCTGCCAAGGAAGATAATATTATCAGGTCTTTATAGGAACAAAAGATATTTAGTGTATTAGATTCCCAGGGTTGCCATAACAAATTACCAAAAACCTGATGGCTTAAAACAACAGAAGTTTATTCTTTCACAGTCTGGAGGCCAGAAGTCTGAAATCCAGGTGTCACCAGGGTTGTGCTTTCTCCAGAAGGCTTCAGGGATGAATCTTTTCTTCCCCCTTCCAGTTTCTGGTGGCTCTGGGTTTCTCTTGTGGCTGCATATTTCTTATCTCTACCTCCGTCTTCACATGGCCTTTTCCTGTACTGACTATCTTCTCTTCTGTCTTTCAGAAGGATACTGGTCATTAGGTTTAGGGCCTACCCAGGTAATCCAGGATCATCTCATCTCAATATCTTTTACTTAATTACATCTACAAAAACCCTTTTTCCAATATCACATTCACAGTTTCTCAGAGTTGAGATGTGCACATACTCTTGGGAGACCAACTATTCAACTATAGTCAGTAAGGTCTATTTTCTTTTTGAACCTCAATGCCCCATACAATTGGTCCAGAAGAGGGCTGAAAATACTCCTACTAAGAAAGGAATTAACTCATAACAATTGATGGAAATAAAAAATTTTTAAAAAGGAAGGCAAACCATAGGACTAAGTAGGAAGCAGTATGCTGGGTGTTTAAGGACACAGACATGAATATTAGACTAACTGCCTAGCTTTATAATCAGTCTCACATGCTCCTTGAAGACAAGGCATGAACCTATGAAATCTTCATTTTCCTCATCTAACAGGAGTAGTGTCTCCCTCATGTGGTTGCTATTGAGGTTAAAGTTTAAAAAAACCCACAAAAACATGTCAATAATTTAGCATAAGGGGTGCCTGGGTGGCCCAGTTGGTTAAGTGTCTGACTCTTCATTTTGACTCAGGTCATGATCTCATGGTCATGAGATTGAGCCCCGAGTTCAGCTCCACACCAGTGTGCTTAAGACACACTCTCTCTCTCTCTCTCTCTCTCTCTCTCTCTCTCTCTCTCTCTCCTGCCCTTCCCCTGCTTGCACATGCTCTCTCTCTCTCTCTCAAAAAAAAATTAATAATTTAGCATAATGCCTGGCATGGAGCAGATGCTAAGTAATGCTGGCCATCATTATACACTCCCCTGAAGCATCCTTTGTTTCTTAGGCATAGTTATTTATCTATTTCTATATCTATCTACTATCTATCCATCAATCTTTCATTTCTTGGCTCATCTGCTTGTTTTGTGACTGAAATGACTCTAAATAAGAATGAATCAAACTCTTAGAAATATGAGACTTTCTTTCTTAGAAGTCATCTTCATGGGCATGAGCACTCTTTTGCCTATAAAGACTCTGAGCATCCACATCCACTTGCCATTATTAATCACTATTGTTTCAGGGTTTGTGGTAGAAACAGAAGATTAAAAGATGATTTGAACAATTCTAGCTATCAAACAATTTACTTTCTATTCAAGATGACAAATGAGTTCTACAATAATTGCTTTGCAGAATACTTGGAGCTGTAAACATGTATGATCAAGAAACCATTGGAACCAAAGAAAATTCAGGGAGCATGCAACTTAGTAGGGCAGGGAAGAGGCAGGTCAGAAGGCTCCTTCCCAAAGAGTTATACTCTAGTGGGAAGAGCATAGGCCCAGAAGTCTTGGGGAAGTCAGAAGAATGAATCCTATCCTTACCACTAATCAGATGTCCCTTAAACTCTCAGAATTCTTTTCTGTGAAATGAGGCTAATATCTATATCATTAGAATCCTGTAGGAATTAGTTAAATAATGCATTTAGAACAATACCTGGTACCTAGAAAAAGATATATAAATATTCATCATTTAATTGTTGTTTTTATGATCACCATTAATTAGTTTCCAATTGCATAGAACTTCAATAAGTCTTGTGTCCTTTCTTCCCCTGCATGGCAACTCCCACATCAGAACTGTTTCATCAAGGCCATTGGTACCTGTATCACCGCTCCCTGCCTCGTTTTCTGTGCTCTCTGATAATAGTCCATATATGCTGAAAAAATCTTGCTTCTGTTTTTTCTTCTCCACTACACTATAATCTCCTTGAAAACTAGAAACATCTTATTCATACATATTGCTCTAGCATGTAATAAAAAGTTAGTGACTATTTCCTGAAACTGTTAAAATTTCAGGTACATACTTTCCTGTTTCTCGTCCAAAAAATATCTGATAGGCTATGAAGTTGTATTAACACCCTCCAAAATAAATTTCATATAGATAACTTTAGATCAGAACACTAGGACAAGGTCCATTTAGTGTAATTGTATTAGTTTTCTATTTCAATGTAACTAATAACCACAAATGTAGTGATTTAAAATAACATGCATTTTTTAAATTTAATAGTTTGGGTTATTCAGGGGCCTGTGAGGCTGGAATCAAAGTGTAGTGTGGGGTTGCAGTCTCATCAGAACAACTGGGAAGAGATATGCTTCCAAGCTCCCTCTGGTTGTTGACAGAATTTATTTCCTTGCAACTTTAGGATTCATGGAAGCTTACTTCTTAAAAACCAGCAACGAGGATGGCACTTCTTTTTTTTAAGTTCATTTATTTATTTTGAGAGAGAGAGAGAGAGAGAGAGAGAGAGAGAGAGAGAGAATTCCAAGCAGGCTCTGCTCAGTTATCGCAGAGCCTGATGGTGGGCTCGAACTCACAAAACTGGAGGTCACGACCTGAGCCAAAATCAAGAGTTGGACACTCAACTGACTGAGTCACCCAGGCGCCCCAAGGATGGTGCTTCTACAGCAAGGTTACTGGTAAGGTGGAGTCTTATATATTACAAGGTAATCATAGGAGTGACCTGTGACCTTGGCCATGTAATATAATAATGGCAGTGACATCCCATCATCTTCACCATATTCTGTTGGCCAGACCAATTCCCCACCAATACTCAAGTGGAGGATACTGTCCAAGGGGTAAACAGCAAGAGATAGAGACCCCCGAGGCCACCTTAAAGTCTGTCCTCCAAGTAATGTTAGGAGTGCCAAAGAGTTCTGAACTTCAGACTTTTATTACTTTTATTGAGGACCCTGGACCCAGGACCAGGATTAGATAAGAACAATAGTATACAAAATGCTCTATGCATTAAGAAGAAAAAAAGCAATGTGAAAAAGAATACAAAAATACTTCTCCTAATATAGTTCTCTGTTATGAAAATTACATAATGCTGAGGCATATTACTCTGTGAACTGGGAAGTATCTACAAGTTGATATATTTTGGTAGAACCATCATTAGGAAGATAATTCATCACACTAGAAGAGCTGTACTGAGCATTATAAATTACTATAATAATACACTGCACCTGATAGTTATTAATTTTAGTGCCGTCTGATTTATCATAACATTAAACCATTCTGTATTTGAAGAGAGACAAATAGAAGTTTATTTTCTTGGTGTTCTGAGACATAGTGAGCATAAGATGCTCAAGAATAATAATTAGAAATTAAGAGTCACTGTATATTCTGGACCAGAATCTGTGATTACATGTATTTGGTAGTTAGATGTGTGTGTGTGTGTGTGTGTGTGTGTGTGTGTGTGTGTGTACGTGCGCATGTGGGTTTTAAATAGTAAGTCTAGGGGAGCCTGGGTGGCTTAGTGGCTTAAGCATCCCACTCTTGATTTCAGTTCAGACCATGATCTCACAGTTTGTGAGTTCAAGCCCTGCATTGGGCTCTAGGCTGACAGCATGGAGGCTGCTTGGGAATTCTCTGTCTCCCTCTCTCTCCACCCCTCCCTCTAAACAAACAATCAAACAAACAAACAAACAAGCAAACATTAAAAAAATAGTCAATGTTTTTCCACATGAAGGTGTTTGGGAAGCTTACCTGGATTGTGACATCTGCCTAGGGACACCACATTCACTGCCAGAGTGATGCAGCCAATGTCGCTGCCTGTGCAAGGGACATCTTCTCTGCAGCTTAGTGGAGAAAGACCACCTTCCCAGTGAAGATTACTTCTCTAGGGGCTGTGCTTTCCTCATGGAACCTCTGAATAAAAGCCCGACTCAGAGGACTTTAGGAGCCTGGAAGACAGAGTTACAGAGTGAAGAAGTTGTGATGTCAAGTTATAGTGTTAAGCAAATGCCCTGTCCCCACAGGACAAATATTAGTCATGCCCAATGGGTTATTTCTATGTATATAAGCTTAATGATGTCCAACAAGCCAGGAGTAGGGAACTACCTAAGATTTCTGTAGTTTAATTATCCACAAAGAGACTAATTTTCATAAACATTTAAGCTCCATATTTCCTTATAGATTTTACATTTTGTGAATCAAATGCTACTCTCCCCAGAGGCAGTAGCAGCCAGAGGTTCACTGTTATGGGCTGAGGGATTTGATAGCCATTCATCAGCCATGTCAAAAAAGACAGGGGATGGCTGTGGAAATTTTTTAGAACAAAGGAGGCTAACGTGACTAAATGCAACATCTAATTCTAAGATGGATACTGTACAGGGGAGAAGTGAAATGCTATAAAGGACATTATTAATTCAACTGACTAAATTTAAATATAGTCAACTGGGTAAAAGCATTGTATCAATATTGAGTTTACTGGAGTTGATAACTATACTGGGATTAATACAAAATCAATTCTCTTCTTTTAAGAACTACACAAAAATATATTAAGGATAAATGCCATAATTTAAGTAACTTACCCTCAAATGGTTCAGAAAAAAATGTGTGTATGTGTGTGTACATGCACACACATGTGTAAACAAATAATAAGACAAATGTAGTAAAATGTAAACAATAGATACATGTGTAAAAAGAGTGAGTGTTTTTGTGCTATTTTAAATTTAACAACTTTTCAGTAAGTTTGAAATCATTCCCAAATTAAAAAAAAAGTTTGCAATTGGTCCCATGAGATTAGCTTTGACAGCATTAACGACCTTTCTGCCAGTAGAAAAAAGGACAGTGGTAAGTCCATGGTATGTGGGGGTCAACATATTACTTAAACGATCACTTGTATTTTCCTGGAGTAAATTACCTGTAGAAGGAAAGACTTAGGAATGTCAAGTAGCTTTTGCAGTAGAACATGACACTGGAACATAGGAACCATGAGTAGTTTGGCTATTTCTGAATGCACTAGATAATTTTTAAAAAGAAAATGACAAATTAAGGGTTTTAATTTCTCAGCTCAAGGCATGAATAATGAGCCAAAAAGTTTCTAAGACTGCCTGAAAAATAAAACCTTGTATTTCTTATAATTGTAGGAGTGAGGTGTCTGAAATAAAGACTATCTCTGTAGATGGTTGAGTTACAATGTAAATTGAATTCACAATTTGCAAAGTCTCCTGTATTTAAATTAGGCTGTTGACAGAAAAAAAAAAAAACAGGAACCTGGAACAATGGAGTGAACTCTGGATCTCAAGTTATGGAGGTACATATGCGTCCTTTTATTATTTTAATTTTATAAAGCTAGGTATAATATACATTCAGTGAAATGCATAGATAATATACATAAAGTGAAATGAATAGTTCATTACATTTTAAAAAATATCTACAGCTATGTAATTTATACACCAATCAAAATATAGAACATAAGCATTTTATCAACCTAAAAAACTACTACCTGCCCCTTTCCAATTAATCCCCGCCCCACACCCAGAAGTAATTATTGCTCTGATTTCCATTATCATGGAGTAGTTTTCTTCTTCTTTTTAAAATTTTTTACAGTTTATTTCTTTATTTTGAGAGAGAGAGAGAGAGAGAGAGAGAGAGAGAGAATCCCAAGCAGGCTCCAAGCTGTCAGCACAGAGCCCAATACAGGGCTCAAACTCATGAACTGTGAGATTATGACATGGGCAGAGATCATGAGTCAGATACCTAACTGACTGAGCCAACCAGGTGCCCCAGTTTTCTTCTTTGTCTGGTGGAGAGAGTGATTACCCCCCATGGTTGCCCACATCCTAGTCTCTACAACCTATTGTGTTGGGTTACATGCAAAAGAGAATTAAGATTGCTAATGAGCTCAAGTTAAAATAGAGAGATTGTCTGGGATTATCTGGGTGCACCCTATGTCTTGGAAAGTGGAAGAAGAAGGCAGAAGAGAGCCTCACAAGGAGATATGATGATCGAAATATGGCCCGAAAGATGGATTTGCCTGGCTTTAAACATGGAGGATGTGGGCCATGAGCCAAGGAATATAGGTAAACTCTAGAAGCTGGAAATGTAAAGAAACAGATTCTTTCCTGAAACCTCCAGAAAGGAACAGAAATCTGTTGATATCTTGATTTTAGCCTAGAGAGACCCATTTTAGACTTCTAACCGATATAACTATAAGAGCATGTTTATATTGTTTTAAGTCACTAAGTGTGTGGCAATTGTTACATCATCAATAAAATAATACACCTAATATATGCAGAATAATACTGTATTTTTGGGGGTGTGGCTTCCCTTGTCCAGAGCAATATTTCTGAGATTCACCAGTGTTGTTGCATATATAAGCAGATAGAGCTGAACGGTATCTAATTTGTGAACATACTACAATTTCTCCTGCCGATGGACGTGTGAATTATATTTAGCTAAATAAAATATATGTTCTTAAGTTCATTTTTGTGTATATTTTTGATATTTTTGGAGCTCCCAAGCATGAGCCTGGAGCTCTTACTAACTAAAATTCCTCCCATTAAGTGCCTCCACCTAAAAAAACCTTTCTTTACATTGTGATACTGAATCCAATCTTTTCTTTAATAAAGAAACTTAGAACACTAGTCTTATGACTATTTCTATGAATAACAACAGTAAGTCACTTTTTTGAAGTGGCACATCGTATCTTTTGATTCTTACAAAAATAATCTGAAGGAGTCCAGAGATGTGAAATGTCTTTCTCAAGGTACTATGGCAAGTACCTTTCTCAAGGTACTCTGGCAAGAGCTAGAACCAGAAGCCAGGCAAGACTTTTGATACAAATTCTTACATCCCTTCCGTTGCATTTCTTTGCCTCATGTATGCATTGATGAAATAAATCATCTACGGAGTTATTCATCAAACAATTATGTAATGCCTCTACTATACTAAGCACTGTGCTACTGCTGCTTATAATAGCGTATTATATACTTATTTTGAAATGTAATATAGATTGATAACCTATTAATATATAGCAACAGGAATGTCATATGGCATATTCTATTTTCCTATTTGCTCATTATAATAGAGAAGGCCACCATTTTGTGGAGTTCCAAATGTAACTCTATTTTCCAAAGTATGCCCATTTTAAACATAAAAAGAAGAGGAGAAACTCTTCATATACCTGCCTATGTACAGAAAGCTCTTCTGCTTTATCACATGAGTTACTCTTCAGTGTTTCATTTGAAAGAAAAAAGAAATGCGTGGTCTCACTTTTAATAAAAGTAGCAATACTTGATTAGATTATTTTTTGATGCCATGTAAGTGATCAGGCTCCTGATTCTCATTCTGAAAACTGACTCACTGTAATTACCTGCCACAGAATTATTCTCATTCAAATGATTCAGAGCCGTGTCTCCTCAACTTACTGGACCATAAAATTTTTGAAAGTTATCATGTATTTCCCGAACACCAAAGACTCGTGAGTGCTAATGCCTATTTGCGTAAAGGAGCAAGCAAAAAATGATCTCACACAACAAACTCATGGTTGACGGGCTGACGCTAGATTTAATTTATATGTTTAATGTACAGTAACCACCAAATATCTCATAAATACACAGTTGGGGTCAGCAGCTACTTACAAAATAGCACGTGATGAGATGGTTGTTGGAAGGGTTTGCCTGGGTGGAGTCGAGCAGTTTCAGGGCTGTGCCTTTACTCGTCTCTCAGCAATTTTCTAGTCCTCTCTGAGGTAGCACACCTTAAGGCAACTTTTGCGTAAAGATAACTGTCTAAATCTCTGGTCGTTTTTAGACCCACTTGTAAGGTACTTTTTAGCAAAACATCAGGTTCCCTTGAGGTTCTCTTTGTTTTTCCAGAATACATATTAATACCACACAAAGCATAGTTCTGGAAAACCTGGTCTCATTTCTCTCATTCTGCTGCTTCTATTCACCACTCTGAGACAGTGGGTTTTGTAAATGTAGAATTTGTATATGGCTGTATTTGTCTCTGGCTACACTCCAATATGAAACATAAATTATGTCTGCATAATCATTTGCTTTGTTCCTTTCCACTGGCCTATATCATTGATGGTGTTCAGTGGATGGAATTACAAATGACAGAAGGATAACATCATGTGAATTTTTAGGCACTTATAAACTAAATTTCTTTTTAAAACATGTGTCATGGTTGGGAACATATATACAAAAGCTGGATTCTCACATGTAAAAGTAAATAAAATTGATTTCTTGGTAATGCAGAACCCCTAAAACAGAAAAGGAGAGAATTTAGACTTATGTAATTGAGCTCATCTTTATCAATGAAATGTGCCTTGATACTCTTACCTTCGTCTCTACCTGCCTGACACCTGCTTACTTCTTTTTTTTTTTTTTTACATTTCCTTTCTTGATGCCCAAAATCACATTAGCTATGTGTTCACCGTGCTCCCTAACACACTTCAAGTTTCCAATCACAACATTTTCTCCCACTTTAATGTGATTTCCTCTTTGGTTTCGTGTATTTCCTAGTGGATCTGTAAAATCTCTACATGTAGAGATTATTTATCTGGTTCACTATTGTTTTCTTGGTGCCTTGCATAATATCTGGTACATAGTAAGTGCTCAACAAATATTTGTTAAATTAATAACTTCTCTCCTTCTACTTTATAGCTAGATATAGATATATGCCAAGACCAAGAATTAACAATTTTATGAACATAATATCTCATGTTTTTATAATCCTGTTGTTGATAGCATCGAAAAATACAATGTCCATAATCTTCTGATGTCTTTACTATCTACTTTGGCTTGATATTTGTGAATATTAGATTGGCTGAAAATGTTAATGGTCAGTTTTCCTAAAATGGGTACTGAATAATGTTGGCTCAATTAGATTTCAGCTATTTCAGCTATACATGTGCTTTGTTAATGTATCAATTTTTCTTTTCCTTTCCTTTCTCTTCCTCCCTCCTTCCTTTTCTTCCTATTCTCCTTCCTTCCCTCTTTTTTTCTTTCCTTTCTCTCTTATTCTTTTGTTGCTGTTGTTGAGTTCATGTTTAGGAAATAATTTTGGCTGTCCAACAGTTAAATTCTGGGCAGCGCTGCTAAGTTTGGATTCTATGTGCTTGATGTTCATATCATTAACTGTAAATAGTCCTACATGAGATGGCTATTATGAAATACAATTGTAACTTTTTTCTTTTTTTTTTTCAAGTGCACCTTTGAGTATCTTAGATACTTCTCTTTGAGTAGAATTTACAATTCTATGCTGTAGGTGATGGATCTCTGAGGGAGTTAAAAATAGTGTAGCCTGCAATGGGAAAAGGGAAGGAGGCTTGATAGTGTATGCGTTAGGGTTTTCCAGAGAAACAGAACTGATAGCATGGATGGATGGATGGATGGATGGATGGATGGATGGATGGGTAGATGGATAGGTAGAGAGATGTAGAGATATAGAGATATAGAGATGATATAGAGATAAAGACAAAAGATTGTAAGGAATTGGCTCAAGTAATTATGGAGGTTGGCAAGTCCAAAATCTCTCAGAGTAGACTGGTAGATTGGAGACCCAGCAAAGAATAGATACTGCAATTCACATCTGAAGACAGTCTGCTGGCAGAATTACCTCTCTTTGAGGGACATCAATCTTATGTAGACTTTCAACTGATTACGGAGAGTAATCTGCTTTACCCAAAGTCTACTGATTTAAATGTTAAATTCACCTTTTAAAAAATACCTTCACAGAAATATTGAGAATGATATTTGAACAAATATCTGGTTACTAGGGTCTAGCTAAGCTGACACACAAAATTAACCAATACAGTCCAGATAATGCATCTCTTTCCCCATACCTAACAGACATAAACACTACAGAAGGACAAAGCTATCACGCGAATCCTGTTTGGTGCCTCTTCCACCAGAGAAAGGGGTATCTAGGAATTAGTAGTCAGTAAACAGGATCAGTAGCTTTGTCCATTAAATTTAGGATGGGCTATGCCATCAACTTGTATAACTATAGGTATTAAGTTGTTCTAAAACAGTGTGTATCAGTCGCCTCATTGTCAAAAATAACTATAAATTCACACAGATACGGTATATAGCATAGACACTGTAGAATACAATCATTCCTACTGTGTGCTTACTTCTGTGACAAATGTAGAGAATCTGATATTGAATACCAGATATGGAACCCAAGAGGCTCGAAGCTGGCTCTAAATTTAGAGTATGAGATCTAACTGGGTTCTAAATTTGACAAAATGATTGTTCCTTGATCCCAATCAATGATGAGTACTAGAAGAACCATAAACTATGTACACACTACATTTTCTTTTACATCTGTAAGTACACCAGTTGCCTGTTATTCATGTTTGAATTCTTCCACAAAGCACAATCAAGAAAGCTTGTAAAAACATTTGTCTACATGGGAAAGGAAGTCCCATGTTTTGGCCATGTGGAAAGGTAGGTGGCCACCTAGAAGGTGTCTACTTCTGTATATCGTAGATGAGAATGGCCTTCCCTGATGAAAAACAAAGCACCCAAAGAACTTGTCAAGGGGCTTGTCTTAAGGTAGACCAGGTGCTCACAATACCACACAAGAAAGGTAACTATGAAATGGGGTCTGTTCTTTCCTTGATGCATGCCAGCTCCATTATAGATAATAGGAATTGCATGTGTATTTTCAGAAAGCACTATGCTATGTGAACTGCGAAGAAAAAGAAAACACAGGCATGAGGTTTTAAAGAAAGAAAAAAGAAAACAAAACAAAAAAAAAAAAGAAAAGAAACTAAAAACATTTTGCCTCTGTACTCCTATGGTGATAATAAAAACTATTGGTGCTGAAAATGAAAGCATACAGTTTTTAAAGAAACTAAATGTGGTTGCATGCCCTCCCACCTATGTGTAAGCTCAGATTCAAGAGCATATTTGGCAACTGGTACTTTAGCTATTCATTTGCTTCCATAAAACAATAGGTATATTGCATGGGGGAGTTGACTTTGTTTTTTTCTTTTTAGTTATTTATTTTCAATGATTTAAAAATATTATAATTATAAATTCTGGAATTAATGTAACTATATAAATATAAACTTTTTTTCTATGTAGAGACCAAACACACAGGCTGTGGTAAGCATTAGATATCCAACTATCTTTCACATAAAAACAATAGCCATAGGTATCAGAATATTAGGCAAGTTGATAGGAATATAAGTTAGTTATTATTAAAACAGGTGACATCAAAACTCAAACAAAGATGATGCTTCTTTGATGTACATAAAATTTGGGGAATGTGTAAATATTTTGAATTCTTGCCAATAGCTAAGCACACATTTCTAGCATGGATCAAAATCTTGCAAAACAAATCTTGGCAAAACAATAAAACAAAACAAAACAAAACACCAGAAAATATTGAGTCAGTCCCATAAAAGGCAATAAATAGACCACAAATAGCAATTGCTTTATTTCCAAGTCAATTCATTTTGGCAAACTGCATGGTAATATAATGTCTTTTATATGGTGCTGAAAGAATAGTTTCAGTGTCAGTTGTGAATAGACCCTTTACTAATGGTTAACATTTACTACATGATAGTTAATATTCATAACAGAGTAGATATGGTTTCTGCAATATAATTTAATCAAATGCCATAAGAATTTTCTAGCTTTTTTAAATTTTATTATTTTAACTGACCAACATCCAATTATCCCTGTGTGTGGCTTCTGTGTACAAAGAGAAGATAGTTCCTTTTTCACATTGCTGCCATGACCCCTGGGGCTGTAAGAATTATTAAGATCACAACCACAAGTTAAAATTTGCCTGGGCAATTAATAATTCGAGAACTTATCTAATCCCACTGGATGAGTTTTCCAACATTTTAATAATAAAGTTGATAAGAATAACTATGATGATGGCATTTATAAAGAGTCTATTCTATGCTCTACATAAATCACTGTTCCTTCTCACAGTAATCCTGATATATACTTCTGGTAAAAATGCCTATTACAGATGAGGAAACTGGACTCAGAAAACTGAACAACTTTTCCAAGATTTCCCAGCTAACGTGTGCTTGAGTGACTAATTCGCAACTGTCTATGACACTATAGTTAATGTTTTTTTCTCCATTTGCCATGCTGTATATCTTTATGTGGGTAAATGGTTATCTTGTAATCAAGAATTAAGTTACTGTATATTAGGAGTGGTCAAAAAATTTTCACATGCCACAACAAATAATTTTTTATGTAAAAGGAAAAGTAATATTTCTTACATATTTTGACGTAACTTCCTAATTTTAATATTGTCCAAATAAATTAAAGCCACAATGACAAATCACATCATTGCTTTGTTGTATTTTAAAACATAATGTAATGATTAAAACTTTTATTGCAAGTAAAAAATCCTTTAAAATGCACAGGATATCAAATATATGGGTTGCATGTCTGGTGATATAGAATGTTTCTGTGTATTTTAAATTCTGGAATTGGAGGGTGTCTATTAAATTAGGACATCAAAGAGCATCAAAGTCCTGGGCTATTTTGCTTATCTCAGCTCTTGTCTAAACCCATCACCAGAAATAACAACGTGCCAATATTGCTAAGATTCTGGGGCATCTGCTTCTTAACCAAATGCTTTATATTTTGGAGTTCCCTACAAGTGCATAAATATTAGAAGCTTTGGCTAGCAGGATGAATTCTAGGTGCTTAACTTATTTTTTTTTCTCAAAGTTTTTGAAATAGAAAAGAAAACTTCCTTTTGTTTGGCTCAAATTGGGTTTCCAGATGTCCAGGGTCAAAGGTTGAAAATAAAAGTATCAAGTTTTGGCCTACTCTAACCAGACAGCATGCCCGAATGTGTGAGAGCTTTCCCAGAGGGTGTCCTTTTGTAGTTTTATTTTTCTCTTGTCTCCCCTGGTAAGAGGTCTATATTCACTATGTTGAATTATGCCATTCTAATTCCACCTTGTAAGTGGTCTAGGTCTCTTGCATTTATTCTTCGGTAATTGACTGCATTATGAACTCTTAAAATGCTTGTTATAAGTGCATACATTTGGAAAAGTTGGTAATTTTCTTTCTAAGTTTGACATGCTATGTTCTGCTTGGTAGCATTTGACGTTCTCTCTATTAACTAACTACTGATACAAGATGAGAAAGGGTGAACTAATCAAAAATAGAGATATCGTGTACTTGATTTTTTTTTTACTCTGCTGAATGGTTGACTGTTAGCAATTACTTTATATTTTAAGAATATTTTTTTTTGCTGGCTCTATTTATTCAGAAAACATTCTGGAAATTGAAATTTTACCAGAAAATATATTAAAATATTCCTTTCAAAGGCTTGAATTAAGATGTCAACTTGAAATACCATGTTATCAAAACTAAACCTAGAGTGGCATCCATGACTTTTGCTCTTAATTCTTTATGAAATATGCTAAATAGATTCAGATATTATAATTAATAACAACAAATATAAAATGAGCACTTTTCTTAGAGAAGTGCCCAGAGCACAGAGTAGGAACAACAATAACAACAAAAAACTGGTCTCTTTCCATCTGTTATGTTTAAGTTGAATTATTATATGTGCCTTCTCTTTTCTATAGTTTATTCTAGTGCTTTGGGCCTTTTATGTGGATTTTAAAACTATGGGACATCTCACGAAACAGTTTTATAAAGCTGTATGTTTAACGAAAGCCTCACAGCCCAGTGGTAAAGAAGCCACAATAAACAGTGAGGGAAACAGGAAGAGTTGGAAGTGAAAAAGATAAAATTTATGAGGGTAACAAAATGGAAGTACCAAAATTAATCCATGATCTGTTATTACCTGAGAGAAGGTAACACGGGAAGCAATGCGTTACAGCCATAAGCACAGCAATGCACTTGAGTTCTGTTCCCCAAACCTCAGACTTTTCATTTCAACTGATGGAAATTCTATGTCCATATTCAAAAGGAGAGTTTCTTGTATGTTTCAACTCCTATGTTTCAGAACTTGTCTTCAACCGCAGACGATTCTTCGTTGCTCTCTTAAGAGTTTGTTGAACCCATTAAGCATTGTCTGAGAAAGATGAGATTGTTAAATTGCATTTCTTACAAGATACATGAACAAATAGTAAAATATGCTAAGATTTTGTGAATAGCGTTAGTTCTATAAATCACCTTAATATAGGGGTCACTTTGAAAGAAATGTTTGGACCTAAGTTTGGTCGCTTTGGATAATATATCAAACTCAATCCAATTATATAAAAAGAAAGATACTGGTTGTAAACCCATTCATCTCTAAGTACTATGAATACAATGATTAAGGGTATAGTTTGAGGAGTCAAATTGCATGGCCCTTTAAATCCTGACTATCGCAATTTGGCTAATAGTATTACTTATCTTGTTACTTTTTCCTTGTTTGTAAATACCTGTTAGGTTTATTGTGAGGAATAGAAGAAGTGGCATATATAAAGCACTAAGAACAGGGTCCAACACATAGCCATTATTATGAATTACAACATAAACTCCACGGGAGGGGGGTGGATTTTTTGTCTCATTTGTTCACCGATATATTCCAAATACCTGGAGAGTGAACACATATAAAAGAAGTTCAAAAAATACTTTGGGATAAATAAATGAATCTCCCAATTTAAAGAATAGTTTTGTGTGAATGAGATACAATTTTATGGTAAAGTGGTAAAGTATGACTATTAATTAACATTATTAAATAATATCAGTAGAGGCAGAAGAAATAAAATCCATTTAAGTGCACAGAAACATGCAAAGACCATGGGATTTGGATTCACTTAGTTTTAAAAGGATTCTTAGACTCTAGTTCAAAAATTAAGTATGTTTCCAAGAGACAATTAAGGGGGGAAATATCACAAAGAGTAGTACAAAGAGAACTGGTGGGAAAATGTGTAACAAGCAACTCAAATAAAAACTAAAATGATGTAATAATATTATTTATTAGACAAGATAAAGTTTGAAGCGAAAACCATTAGTAGTGGCAAAAAGAAGTATTCCATACTGATAAAGAAAACATTTCATAAGATAAGAAAGTATATTATGAACTTTTAGGTATCTAAAAACTTAGGTCTAAATATGTAAAGCAAAATCTACAGATTTAAAATGAGATTATATCAAATTCAGTCTTAGTGGCAAATTGTAACATACTCTATCAGAAACAGAGAATCGTGAGAAACAAATTAGAAGTTTAACAAGATTTGGACAACATAGGTGAGTTTGATATAATGTATCTCTTATAACCCTCCATTCCACAAAGAGATAACACACATTCTTGTCAATCACACATGGGACCTTTCAGAAAATTGAACACCTTTTAGGTCATATAAGAAATCTCAAAAATCTTAAAAATAATTATATATAGGTTGCTTTGATTGACTATAATGTAATGAAATAAATCAAAAGTACAACTATAGACAGATTTCCCCCTCCCTTGTGCTTAGAAACATAAGACTCCTAAATCGCTTGAAAATAAATGTGTAGAAGCCAGAAAAGAAAAAAGGAAACAAACCAAAAGCAAAACAACAGAAAATCGAAGAAAATATAAGTATAAAAAAAAAGGAAAAAAGCAAAAGTTAATAAAAAGCCGAACAAATGCTCAGAAAAGAAAATCGTTTCCTTAAAAATAATAATGCAAGATCAATAAAGAAAATAATATCAAAGACATATATAAATAATATGAGGAATAAAAACGGGGCCATAACTACAAATTGAGTGGAGATTTGTAAAAAGCTGTAAGAGATTATGGTAAATAACTTAATGGTTATAAATTGGAAACTTAGATGTAGTGGACTGTTTCATAACTGTTAAGTTTCTAAGATTGAATCAAGAAGAAATATAAAACCAGAGTATATTAGTAATTATCAAATAACTGAATTAGTATCATAATTAAAATTTTAAGAACATATTTTACCAGATTTTCAGAAAGGAGATAATCGCTCTCCAATTAAATTTTATCTGATAGAAAGTATAAGTAAAGATGAACACCATATAGGGAGGTCATTCGTTCAATACTCTAAAGATAATTTTCTTTGTTCTTTTTCTCTCTGATGTTCAGTGCTTCAAAGCTGTAGGGAAAAAATGGGACCCAGAATATGCTAATAAAGTGACTTACCACATGCACCATGAATCCCTGAAGTAAGCCATCAACACGAACTCCCACTATGTGGTCCAGATCTAAGAGCCCAATCCTTCAATTTCTTAATCTCCATCTTTCAGAATGAAGAAATTTGGCCTTTCCACAGGATTCTCTCTAAAAAGAAGGGTGCCTGCCTCTGTGGAATTAGAAACCTGATACCATAGGTCATTTCTCTGCCATGAATTCCTAATCTTAACTATAATCTCCCCCTCCCATACTTGATAGAGAAATTAGATGCCACCGTAACTATTCGTAAACTCCCACTCTTCAAATTCCAGTAGCACACATGAAAATATCCAAAACATCCTTGCTTCCTCAAAGGCTGACCCATGTCCTGGCTAATTAATTGCTTTACAATGCCCATTATGTTTTTGCAACGTCTTTAAAATCTTCCTTTCTTGTGAGCCTTTTCCTTACCCTCTACCTTAGATTAAAAATAAAGCAAACATCAAAATACTTGTATTAGTTTTCTGTTGCTACATAACAAATCACTACACATTCAGCAGTGTGAAACAGACATGAATGACTAAAATCAAGCTGTTGGCCAGGACTGCTACCTCCTCTGAGGCTCAGGGCTCTCTTCCAAACTTATTCAGGTTGTTGGAATTGTTTAGTTCTCTAAGGTTGTAGGACTTAGTTTCCTGTTTTCTTGCTGGCTAATGACTAGGTGTTGTTCTTAGAGGCTGCCTCCAGTTCCTTGCCATGTGATCTCCCATAAACAGTTAACAAAATGGGTGTTTGGTTTCTTCCGGCCATTTGGAGCATACCTTTCTGACTTCCCCATCTGCGATCAGCTACAGAAACTCTGCTTTCAAAAGGCTTACCTGATTAGGACAGTCTCATCCAAAATAATCTCCCTTTTGCCATTTAAGATATCATAATCATAAGAGTGACATATATTGACAGATTCTCTCCATATTTAAATAGGAGAGGATTTCACAGGGGTGAGGCTCACTGGGAGCCATCTTGGAGTTTTATCTTCCACAACACCCAGATCAAATCCAAATAAAACAAAACAGAAAAGTCTTTCTTTGTATCTCCCTTTCTTATTTCCCTTTACTACTAAATGAGAGCTATTGCTTACATTACCACTTTCTCTCCTTTCTCAACTCTCATTCCAAAATAGATTTTAAAAAAACTATTCTAGGGGCGCCTGGGTGGCGCAGTAGGTTAGGCGTCCGACTTCAGCCAGGTCACGATCTCGCGGTCCGTAAGTTCGAGCCCTGCATCAGGCTCTGGGCTGATGGCTCAGAGCCTGGAGCCTGTTTCCGATTCTGTGTCTCCCTCTCTCTCTGCCCCTCCCCCATTCATGCTCTGTCTCTCTCTGTCCCAAATAAATAAATAAACGTTGAAAAAAAATTAAAAAAAACAACTATTCTAATCCCTACGTACACTGTTATCCACAAACCATCTTCATTTAGAACATGTCCCAAAATGGTATATCCCAATATGAACTTGTTATACCTTCTCTCTCTTTCACTTCTCTTGTTTCCTAATATAATTTTTAGCCCAATCAACTATTTTTTTCTTCCAAAATAGAATCTGGAAAATCCTTGAAAATGTTGAATCTGATCTCTTCCCAAACCATGCAGCCATTATTTTAGTTCAGTTCTATTAAAGTTTCCATTTGTGAACTTTTCTTTTTAGCATGTGGGAAGCCTGCTCTCTGCTTATCCCACCATTGACAGTTACATCTTTCCATCTTCCAAACTGTCGTTCTTCACTGTCCCTAAAGATGGAAATGTCCAAGGAATGGTTTGAGGCCCTTTTAAAATTCAAAATCCACAAGACCAACACTATCAACTTGTGTAACTGATAGTCATAATATACCATTCCTTGAAACCTGATTGGATTAATCTTTAAAATCACACTATTACGTAGCTACCAAATCTTTTGATGTGCGTAATCATACAATTTCTCTACCTTTCAAAATATCAAAAAAGATGAAAAGATAGATTAGACTAAACGTGCTTATTAATACAACTTCTAAACCCTATTCTACTTCTACTTTACCTCCTCACCCAGACAACTAATTTGAGGAAAAAAATACTGATTTCAATTGCTCCTGGTATTTTAGTTAAATTTTTATCATGGTAATATCCTCCATGTTGTTTCTCCAAAAGTCTATCCACCCACGCCTAATTTTATTTTGTTTCAAAATTTGCTTTTATTTTATCTTGTCCAGTTTAGCAGCGCTGCTCCTCCAGTGTTTCTGCTCCCCAGCTTTCCTCACTCCCAACTTCAATACCTTTCCTTGATCTTGTAGCAGTTATTACCACCCTGTTCACCGTAATTAGATTGTTCTGTGAGAGGCAATGGTTCATCCTCAGGGTACCAAGTGCCTTCCTAAAGGTAGGACGGTGATGGGCGCCTGGGTGGCTCAGTCAGTTGGGCGACTGACTTTGGCTCAGGTCATGATCTCACGGTTCTTGAGCTCGAGTCCCTGTAGGGCTCTCTGCTGACAGCTCAGAGCCTGGAGCCTGCTTCAGACTCTTTGTCTCCCTCTCTGTCTCTGCTCCTCCCCTGCTCATTCTCTGTCTCTCTCTGTCTTTCAAAAATAAATAAACATTAAAAAAAATTTTTTAAAGGTCGGACAATGGCTCTCTTGGGCAGATTTCCTTGAACAAAGAAATGCCATTAAAGGGTATCATCTATGCCGGATCTCAGTTCTACCAGGGGTCTCCCAAACTCTAACACAGTGCTTTTCCAGACTTAATCCTCATTAACTTTGAGACTTCTGGAGATGGACATATATATTTTAAAACCATATATTGGTTAGAGTTAGGGAATTTTCAAGTCATTAAAAAGTTAACCCAACCTTGTTTGTGTACAGCTACAGCCCTCTTTTGGGCATGTCATTTACACAGTAGAAGTATTTTTTTGATAAGACAACTCTGGTATGACAAACTACTAAACATTGCTGGATAATGTTTTAAAAACCCTTAGGCCACCAGCAGGCTTAAAATGGGTTTGTGTCTCATATCTTTGCTTTCAAAGTCCTGCAGTGACTTTACATATATTTTTCTGCTAATTTAGATATCATTGAGCTGGAGACTCCATAGTGAAAACGTTTAATCATCTTGAAGAAAAATAACAGTTTGGTACACTAGAAAAACCTTTTTCTCTTAGTTTCTCTGCACATTAAATCTAAAAAATTAATCTCAACCATTTGCTAAAATCTCTAAATAAAAGATTTTTTGGCGTCTGCTTCTGGAATAAAAATGCAAACGATCTGAAATACTTTAAAAGTATTCAATGTTTCAAACTGTTTCTAGCATGACACAATTTAAACTTCAAAGAAATGGTGATTTATTCAATAAAACAAGTTGTATGGTTCTGAATGATGGCTCAAAGGACCTTTGCGGGCCCAGGCTTTCCCTTAAATCATGGATGGTCTTATCTCAATTTGAGAGCTTGAATATTTTTTTTTCCTTTTTGTAGCCTTAGTCACTTCAGTTTTAATATTGTATTTCTTAAGAGGTGACTAAAAGATTGTCTTTAAAAATTGTCGATATATCCACACTGATATATATGTGGTAGAATTGTCCATTGGAATGGAGATAATAGCCATAGTTTTCTGAAAACCAGCACTGGTTTGAAAGAAATATCTGAAGCAATTTTCTAAATGGAAACTTTAAACAAAATGAAAAAACAGTCTGTGAAAACATGTACTTCTTCAAATATTAAAACACATTTTTACTATGTATATTATAATATGGCTTAAATGACTTTCATAAATTACTAGATTTAAATGGTGATAGTTTTCTTCAAAAGCATCCTTAAAATGATTTACCAAGCTTTGCTTATGAAAGACACTAAAACTAGACAAAGTTAGTTAGAAAGATAATCCTTGAACATTAAGAATTAATAATCCACAAAAATTTCCCAGGCTGATATAAATGATCATTAAAATATACTGAACACAGACTATATGGCAGGCACTAGTGTATTTATTTATTAAAGTATACTATTATATATAAATATCTCATTTTTCAGACAAGAAAAATGATGTACAGAGGTGTGTGCCTTGCCTAAATCTGTTGTCTAAAGTCATATGGTTAGTGAATGAAACAGTTAGGATTCAGACTCAGAACCCATGATCTTAACCATTAGGGTATACAACCTCCACAGAAGCAACTGGCTTGATTGAATTCTATTGATATTTTTAAGCATTAGCTTTAAAAAGAGCACCAATATTGGAATATATGGAGAAATAGAAACTGGCAGCAAAAGGCCAGAAAAGAGAAAGAATATCTACATGGTTATTTTTCTTTTTTCTTATTGAAGATTTGTGAGAGCCTGTGAAACAGCTATTAGTATTTTAGAACCATATATGTTATCTAAATTTCTAAAACCATACTCATACATGTATTTATTTTAACATGACGGTGATGTTTTGCCACCTATTTTAAATATGTCCATTCTATTTAATTTATGCCAAACCTATTATATGTGTGAGTGTGTGTGTGTGTGTGTGTGTGTATAAACACACCCCATCAGGAAAACTTTTGATCTTTCTAAAATGAGTCATTATTTCATCCCTTTAAGAAAATTTCTTAAAACTTTGTGTTATTTTTCTGTTATTTTGTGAACAATAACATCAAAGTCTTACAGGACTTGAATGGAATAAAAATAAAGTTGAGCTACTAGCCAGACAAAGAGCTTTTATAAATTACTCACTATCATGCAAAGAAGATCAAAAAGCAGTTTTTTTAAGAACAAAAAATGTCCTGTATCCTATGGTATGACTCAGACTCTGAGCTACAAATAGAGACACATAGAGAGAGGTTGAGAGAGCTGAGGGTAACTGACAACACTGCCGGCCTCGAATACTCATAACCAATCGACTTGTAGTATGTAAGGCTTGCAAAACTTGTTTTAAAAGACCTTCACAAATTTTAGTCAAGTTTATTTCTCAATTTGCCACAAGTCACTATAGTATTTCCATGCATGTGTGTATACATAGATGCAGTCAATTATTTTATAGGTATAGTATAACTATATTTAATTTTAGTTTAAACAAATTACCTTTGGATGTAAGAGAAACAGAAATGATTATAGGGGCAACCGGGTGGCTCAGTTAATTCAGTGTCTGATTCTTGATTTCGGCTCAGGTCATGATCTCAAGGTTCGTGGGTTTGAGTCCCGTGTTGGGTTCTGCGCTGACAGCATGGAGAGAGGGATTCTCTCTCACGTCGTTTCTCAAAATAAATAAATAAACTTTAAAATAAATAAATAATAATCATCATTGTTTATATATCTGCACATCATTCTACCAATTCTAGAATGGCCCAGAATTAGTTTTTGTCAAGTGATGGAGGACTGAAATAAACCCCAAATTTAACTCATTCTAGTTACCCTGGAATGGCCCTTCAGCATTTTCTCTTTTCTGAAATTTCCCTACCCCTTCTCCCAACAAAATAATAGCAACATCCTTGTGGTGACTTTTTTCTTGAATCTAAAGCAACCAATTTCAAAATGGTCTTTTAAAAATAGCCTTATTGTTATGGCGTTTTATTCAAAAGTAACTTTATGTCTGCAAATTCAACCAATGATTCCTGCCCTAATGAGCCATTGACTGCAAAGATCCATTTTCACCAGATGGGGATGTTGCATCAGGAAAGAGCACGCCTGTAGCATAAAACAAAGATTCTCCTACAACTAAGGAAGTACAGAGGACAAAACCATCTGTGTTTGCAAGATTTGGACATGAAGTGAATGCTTAAAATATTTTGGAAATATTTAATTGTGGTGCTAATATAGTTGATTGACATTAATTAGGTATTTGCGAGTTTTACTTGATGTATTATTTTTTCTTTGTATCTTGCTAGCAAGAATGATTTTGTTATCAACTGCCCTTTCCCCATCAGGTAAAAGATTTACAAACCTCTAAATACATGGCATTTTAAGGAGGAAGATGAAATGTGTTTTGTTTTGTTTTGTTTTTTAATCTCTTGAGATAGAACTATCCATACTATGTTACCATTTCACATTTTGCCTTCATTCCAGTTTACATTTCCTTGGTCTTAGAGAAAATACTGTATTCTTAGGATCTCTATGTGAATAACTATTCACAAATACAGTTAGTAAATATTGATACTTTTTTTGCTTATATTACATTTTAACTACTATTCTTTTATCACATTTAAAAAATGTGTGTTTTTGACAGAGAGAGTGAGAGAGCGAGCGAGCGAGAGGAAGAACAAACACGGAGGTCAGAGAGAGAGGGAGACACAGAATCCGAAGCAGGCTCCAGGCTCTGAGCTGTTAGTGCAGAGCCCAACACGGGTCTTGAACCCGAGAACTATAAGATCATGACCGAGCTGAAGTCAGACGCTTAACCAACTGACTGGGCCACCCAGGCGCCCCATCTTTTGTCACATTTTTAAAGAAAACTAAGTGTGGTTGACAAAATGTTTTATTCACTTGATCATCAGCATTTCACATATGTATCAATTAAGTTGTGTAACACCCTTTATTGTATGTATATGAGGTGAACTGTGAATATTAAGGACTGTAGAAAAGCACGTTTTTCAGGAGAATTTCGGTTTGAGGAATTCTTTGAGGTGATTAGCTTAAAAATACCTGAAGATAACATACAGGTATATATGTAAAAGAGGATTTTTCACCTAATTTTCTCCCTACTTTGTTTCAAGTGAGCAAAAAAAAAAAATTATAGGATACAAAATTCACTAAGAAATTATTTATTAGTCATTAATGAGCTGTAAATATTATAACTATCATTCTGTATTTCAAATCAGGAAACAAAGAAATTCTTCAAATCTTATTCTAATGCCTTCCTTTTCAGCAAGGCACATCTCTACACCTATTGAATCTAGGAACTAAAATAATAGCAATAAGATAATAACAAGAAGAAGGAGGAGGGGGAGAAAAAGAAGGAGGATAGGAAGAAGAATTCTAAACCCTCTAATTCCACCTCCCACGTATCTAGGGCAATTACTAGGAATTTCAAACAAACAGCTCCATCAGCTTCCGCAAGTCTGTCCACTATTGTTATCACACATTTTTCATCCTGTTGTGGTCCCCACTTACCCAATTTCATGGCCTGAATTGTCATCAACTAGTCCTCACGAAACTAGAAAGGACCATGCAGAAGGACACATATTTTGTTTGGCTTCCACCTGATTTAAAATATTAATTAAATATTATTTGAAAAATTAAAAATTGGAAATTTTACAGTAAAAAATACGTATTTTCAGCACAATGGTCCCAGCTGATCAGGAACAGCCATAAATAGGTTGGTCTAAGGAGACAATGCAATAATTATTAACAATAACAACAGCTAGCGTGTATTGAGTGCCTATTGTATGTACAGCACTGGGCATATTGAGTCTAGACTACAAAGAGTGTTTATCACAGTGCTTAGCACAAAATAAGCATTGAAGTAATATTAGCCAATATTGTCGTTCCTAATTCCCCCAATTCCATATAAGATCTATATTAGTATCCCCATTTCCTAGATGAGGAAGCTGAAGCTAAGAGCAAATAGCTTGCTCAACAACTATTAGCAGTTGTTACTTTATTTTTTAAATAATTAAAAAAAATTAATGTTTATTTTTGAGAGAGACAGACAGAGCATGAGTGGGGGAGGGGCAGAAAGAGAGGAAGACACAGAATCCAAAGTAGGCTCCAGGCTCTGAGCTATCAGCACAGAGCCCAGCTCAGGGCTCGAACCCACAAACTATGAGATCATGACCTGAGCTGTTGTTGGATGCTTAACCAACTGAGCCACCCAGGCGCTCCAGCAGTTGTTATTTTTTAATGGCTAATCTGTATTCACAAGGTAGGCTTTATTCCCATTTTGGAAATGAAAAAAACTCTGTGGTTCAAAGAAAGAAACTTGTAAGTGAAGGCCCAGAATATGAACCTGATTTGGGGTCTAAAGCTCCTACTAGCCCAGGCCACCTCACCTTCTGGTAAATTCCACCTGTTCACTATGCAGTAATTCACTGTCCCCTTTCTTGTTCATAATTTATAGAGAAGCTCCTTTAGACAATGAACAGCAGAGGGTACGTGTGTGTTTTGGGTAGAAAGGGTTGGAGGAAGCTTACTGTTAATGCTAGTATCAACCAGTCTACAGCACCATTCACAAGGGCTTATTATGTGCCCACTAATGTCTAAGTCCTTACCATAAACTATCAATTTAATTTTTAGAATAACTTACCAAGTAAGTATTTCTCTTTCCCCATTTGTGGAAAGACAACACTGGTATTTCTATGACTTAACTAGTCAGGTTGCCCAACTAGTAAGAGACAGAATCAGGACTGGAACCAAAGGGCATGCATTCAGTTACTCAGCATTTATTGCATACCTCACTGGTGCACATTTCTTAATCCTAGAGTTTGAGGGGGTTGTAAAAATAGTTCATAGCCTAGAGTGGTTGGAACTCCAGCAATACATATTATGATTTTGTTTTAAAAATGTATTAGAAAGTACTATATGAAGAAGATAAACCTGGCAGAAGGTAGAAGACAGGGTGGAGTAAGGAGAGACCGGGGGTGGGTGGTACCAAGCAGGAAGGTGTCTCAGCGGTTCAGCAATACGTTAAGAAGCGTCTTGGGAGTACGAAAAATTAAGGAGTGTTGGCAGTAAAGTTGTTTTTACATGAAAAATTTATTCTCTTCAAAGCAGAAGGGTATGTATAGGTAATGTCAACATAAATTACTGCTTTGAAATACCTCTAAAGGTAAAAGCAGTCATTTTACAATCACATGTAAGCAAAGGTGCATCACATTCAATAGACCACAAAACTGCTTTCAAATGAGGAAGTCATTTGCAAATAACAGAACAACTAAGAGTTAGCTTATAAACACTTTTTGCATACGTGAATATTTAGTTCAAATTTCTTTATTCTACTTTTAACTTAGTATTGGCTTTTTGAGCATTTTCTGTGTGCCATGTACTTAGGTTTTCAATCATACAAAAATAAGTATACCTGAAACAATCCCGACCAATGAAAAAGATGGACAAGAAGGAGAATGTACGGGCACCTGGGTGGCTCAGTTGGTTGTGTCCGACTTTTGATTTCTGCTCAGGTCGTGATCTCATGGTTCATGAGCTTGAGCCCTGCTTAGGGCTCTGTGCCAAGTGTGGAGCCTGCTTGGGATTCTCTGTCTCCCCCTCTCACTGCCTCAGGAATAAATAAACATTAAAAAAAAGGGGAATGCAGTTTTCTGAAATTCTTATCACACCTGCATTTTGTTCCCATTTCAGAATAGGTGCATTCTTACATTGCTCCTATCCTCTTGGAAATTATGTGTAACCATATTTCTATAAAACAAACATATTATATATGCATGCTTCTTCAAGAAATCCTGTGGTGAAGCCTTTGTTGTTAATTAATTACCCTCAGTGTATCTCGTTGCCAATCTTGAATCTTATGATCTAACAGGCTTCCTTAGAATGTCACCTATATTGTTATTTGCTCAAACAACTAATAAAATGAGCCTCCTCTATTTGGAAGCAAAGATCAATACTACAGTTACAAAATAATAATAATCTTGAGAAACATTTGCAAAAACAAGGTTATTTTCTAATCCAGGTGAAAAAATTTGAGCTATTTGGCATTTTAGCATCAGCAATCATTAAAGTATTTTTAAGTATATTTTATCCCACAGGGAGTGTGCCAAATCTCATTTCTCAGCTGTTTTTCAATAAATTGCACTTGTTGTAATATAGGAAAACATAAAACAGTCTGAAAAAAGGATATATCGAGTTAAATTTGATTCATAGAATCTGATACTTGTTTGAAAAATGTCTATTTCCTTTCATGTTGCTGTTTTGCTCACAGTTGAAATGATGAGGCATAAATGACCACAGAAAGCTATGGATTTTTCTAGCACAAAAACTGAAGCAGAGATTCAAATCAGGATCTTATTATGAGGAGTTAAGAAAATCAGATTGTGTCAAGGCCCGAGATGTGTGTGTGTTTGTACACGATGTGGGAGCCACGTTCTTTGGTATATCCCATGAGCTACCTGTTGTAGGGTGTGATCTTGTGATGAAAGCTTACTTAATTATAATCAACCAGTCACCTCTTTCTTGGATAGCAAATGAAACCCAGAAAGTTCTGCTATGTTACAGCTATTGAACAATTTTAAAAGGGCTTTGATATTCATATTTTCCATATCAAACACTGGCTTTCTGTAAAGCTCTGATCTCTAATGTTTGGGGATTTTAGTTGAATGGGCAAAATATGGATCAGCTAGAGAAAATATTATGAGGAATAAATAAGATCAAACTATTGTGTAATGTAGACTCTGATTGCTTATCTCTTATTCCCTATTTTTGTTTCTATCATCCTGGTTTATAACATGTTAGAATATTAATAATAAATATATGTAACATAAACTATTTATGGCTTTGCTAGGCCAGAAGACTGGTTGATATTTAAATAGCAAAATAAGAATCAGCAAATAAGATAACTGTCTACACAGATAATATAAAATTGAGTTGTTCATTAATTAAAAGGTTTATAATTAATTGCAGTCATTATTAATTGGAATTAATTATAGTCTTTACATTCTCTCAAAGAATGACTTTCCACAAGCATGTCTGCACTTGAGGTATTTTGCATGTTATATCAGGAATCTGAAGTCTGATAATAAAAGTCTATTGATGCCTTTAATAAATATATGCCCTCTCTCAAGCTAAAACATTTTTAGCACTAACCATTTATACATTGATGAAGATACATTATTTTTACTGTTTTATGGATGTCATTTTTATGATTGATATTGATCTTTAATTGATTTCTAGCCAAAATGCTACCACAATAGCTATAGTGTTAGTGTAAATGTGAAGTTACTTCTAAAGGAGTTAATGGGAGGTTGACTGCTGAGGTGCCTTTAGAGGAAGTGACCTAGAAGATAAAGAAAGATGTTGGAGGGATGTCAAGGAAAACACCATGGAATTAGCAACCGTGTCTTTGGGGAAATATTTCTCATGGACATCATAGTGAGCCCATCTGAAAACAACAAAGTTAGGTTGTTGATAAAGGAGACAGGAAGGTGTGTAACATGACATACTTCAAATAACTGAATGGGGGAGGTACAGAAAGAAAAGTATACAATCTGGTGAAAGCTGGAATTGAGAGGGAAATTTTGGAGAAAAATTCTTTAAAAATTGTTTCTGAGTTCCAACTTGCCATAGTTTTGTCCTCACAGCTTCTAATGTTGATCTACTTAACTGTCTAGGAGTGAAACATAGATGGGAAAAGATGTTAGTGTTGCCAGCAGACAGAGTTGGGGGCAGTTCTGTGGAGTGTAAGACCACCACGCTGGGAGTCAGAAGTGGGTTCCCAGCCTGAGTCTATGACCATGTGGCTGGCTGCATGATTCGACAAAGATCACTTAAACTCTAGAATTCAGTGTCTAGTTTTGTTAAATGAATGTGCTGCATTAAACATTTCTAAGATTAGATGATTTTCCAGGTCTCAGTCTTGACCACCAAGTCTGGGTTTTAGAGGAAATTTTTGTTTTTAATTAAAAAAAAATTAAGTTTATTTATTTGAGGGGGAGAGAGAGAGAGAGACAGAGAGACAGAGAGAGACAGAGAGAGAAGGAGAGACAGAATCCTAAGCAGGCTCCACACCATCAGCACAGAGCCTGAACTCACAAACTGTGAGATCATGACCTGAGCCAAGATCAAGAGTCGGAGGCCTAAGAGACTGAGCCATCCAGTTGCCCCATATTTATTTATTTTGAGAGGGTGGGCAGAGGGAGTATGAGCAGGGGAGGGGCAGAGAGGGGGGAGAGAGAGAGAGAGAGAGAGAGAGAGAGAGAGAGAGAGAGAGAATCCCAAGCAGGCTCTGCCAGGCTAATAGAGTTCAACTACTCGGGGCGCCATCTCCCCAACTGTGAGATCATGACCTGAGCTGAAATCAAGAGTCAGATGCTTAACCAACTGAGTCCCCATACGCCCTAAGAGGAAATCTTCAGCCACATGGCAGGAAACTTTCAACGAGAATGAGACTTGTCTCCACCCTCATCTTGCTAAGAACACCTAAGTGCTAGCTGAACTGGCACGCAGGATAGGATTGTGTCACCATTCTGGTTTGCACTTCTTTAGGAGCGTTACTGACTCTGCACCTGTGATGCTCATCTTAGGAACAAGCATTGAGTTTTGGCTTGTTGCAGCAAGTCATGTGGTGCAGTTTGTCTCCTGATGCAGAGTGTATTAGTAATAGTACAGCTATATTAGGAGACGCGCTTAAAGGACACCAACTGGCAGAAAATATTGAGTGTTTGGGATACACTGTTAAGTCTGAAAAAGGAGAAGGGTCGGGTTGTAGTCTTTTTTTCAGTTTTACTTCTTCTGCCAAATATATAAATATAAACATAAATAAGCAAGTGAGCAAGCAAATAGTGAGAGCTACAAGAGATACTATTATATTTTTTAATGAAAAAAAAAACAACCCAGAACTATAACAGGAGTTGGTGTTAAGTCTGCTGTGTGAGCTACATCGGAGTGGCATCAATGCAGAGAAATACAGTGGGTATCATAATTGAGATAATCATTGGTTTGATTACAATTGACTCTTTTTTTTTTTTAATTTTTTTTCAACGTTTTTTATTTATTTTTGGGACAGAGAGAGACAGAGCATGAACGGGGGAGGGGCAGAGAGAGAGGGAGACACAGATTCAGAAACATGGTCCAGGCTCCAAGCCATCAGCCCAGAGCCTGATGTGGGGCTCGAACTCACGGACCGTGAGATCGTGACCTGGCTGAAGTCGGACGCTTAACCGACTGGGCCACCCAGGCGCCCCTGATTACAATTGACTCTTGAACAGCACAGGGGTTAGGGACGCCAATTTCAATTCTTGCAATTGAAAATCCATGTATAAGTTTTGAATCCCTACAAGCTTAACTACTAATAGTCTACTGGTGACCTGAAGCCTTACTGATAACGTAGTCAATTAACACATATTTTGTATGTTATATATATTATATACTGTATTCTAACAATAAAGTAAGCTGAGAAAAGAAAATCACAGGGGCGCCTGGGTGGCTCAGTCGGTTAAGCATCCGACTTTGGCTCAGGTCATGATCTCCCAGTCCGTGAGTTCCAGACCCGCATCGGGCTCTGTGCTGACAGCTCAGAGCCTGGATCCTGCTTTGGATTCTGTATCTCCTTCTCTCTCTGCCCTTCCCCTGCTTGTGCTCTGTCTCTCTCTCAAAAATAAATAAGCATTAAAAAAAAATTTAAAGAATAAAAATCATAAGAAGGGGCACCTGGGTGGCTCACTTGGCTAAGTGTCTGACTCTTGATTTTAGCTCAGGTCATGATCTCTCGATTTGTGAGTTTGAGGCCAAGTCAGACTCTACACTGACAGCATGGAGCCTGCCTGGGATTCTCTCTCTTTCTATCTCCCCAGCTCACACTCTCCCTGTCAAAATAAATAAAACAAACACTAAAAAAAAAAAGAAAATCAAAAGAGAAAATACATTTACAGTACTGTACTATATTTACTAAAAAAATCCGTTTATAAGTGAACCCATACAGTCTAAACCTATGTTATTGAAGGGCCAACTGTACAGATTTTTAAAATAAGAAGTGTTCATAGAAAGGCTGAGTTACCTCAAGAAAAGACAATAAATGATGGTCTTTGAATCAACAATATTTTATTTTTTGCTGTATTTTAAATCCCTCACCCCCAATTTGAATTTCCCTCAGAATAAATCAAATCAAGACCAGGCCATTGTATTTTACTAATTAGTCACATGATTACTGCTTATGAGTTCTATAGCCTATACACCTTATTGTTTACAAATATTGCAATATAGTCTTTCATAACACTCACAGGCTTTGGGACTATAAACTAACCATGACTTGATTTGACAAATAGCAGAAGGTACAAGGGATTGTTACAACATGCTCCATGACCTGTAACTTAGAGCAGTGTTTCTCACAGTATGCCCGTAGCATTACCATGATTTGACCACTTATTAAAAATGCAGATTCCTGGGCCTACCCAGACCTATTGAATTAGAAATACTGGGGGTAAGACCCAGCAATCTGTGTATCTTTGGCTTAGCAAGTTCTTTAGGTGATTCTGATGTGTGCTAAAGTTTAAGAACCATGGCTCAGTGGTTCTTCAATTTTGGTATTCATAGAAATTATCTGAAGAGCTTGTTTAAAATTCACAGGGTGATGTAATCCCAATCAAGATCCCAACAGACTTTGCTTTGTAAATTAATCAATTAATTTTAAAGTTATGTGAAATTCAGAGGGCCAATAACAACCGCTGCAAACTTAAAAACAGGGAAAAAAAACCCAACTCTTAAACAAAGCTGGTTCCTTCATACTATAAGAAATGAAGATTTGGTAGAAGCTAGAGTAATTGAGTGTGGTAAAGAGGCAAGAAAAGACAAATCCAACAGAAGAAGGAATCCAGAAATGGATGCACACTATGTGGTCATGTAATTTATGATAAAGTTGACACAAATATAGCAGCAAAAGTGTGCCCTTTCCCAATAATTTGTGTTGGGTTAATTGAATGTACATGTGGGAAAAAATTAATCTTTACCCTTCATTCTAGGCACAAAAATCAATTTTAGATGAATCACAAATATAAAAATCAAAGATAAAACAATAAGCTTTGAGGTAAAAACAGGAAAATATTTTTATGAATCTGGTGTAGGAAAAGATCTCAAAGAAATACCAATTCAGACTACCAGAGAATAGAAAATACTGCATTAAATTTAAGTACTTCTTTCATCAAAATACTACTAAGAGAATAGAAAAGCAAGCTACATAGTAGTAGAAGAAATTTGTAATACATAAATCTGGCAAAAGACTTGTATCCAGAGAGTTTAAGACCTCCCTCAAATGAATATGCAAAGACGAGACAACCTTTTAGAAAAATGGAAAAGAGACTTTACATTATGTCACTTCACAAAAGCTCATGTCCAATTGTATAATAAATATATGAAAGAAAAAGTACTCAACTTTCCTAAGAAAGGAAATAACCAATCAGTGAAATGCCAATAAAAAATCTTGTGTGACACCACTAGCAGCCCACTAGAAAATGGCGAAAATGTTGGCTGATAAGAAACACCCGGAACTCTCTCAAAAAACTATCGTCTCTACCCTTAGATACATATCCAATAGAAATGCAAACATTTGATCACCAGACGCATTCTAGCAGTGTTTGTAGCATCCCCAAAGTAGAAGTGACTGATCAATAGTATAATGGATAAATATATTTTGGTATATTCATTCACTGTGATACTACACTGCAGTAAGAAAGGGAAAAAAGCCACAATTACACACACACACAAATGAATGAATTTCACAAATGCAGTGACAAATTCAAGATAATTTTGGAGACACTAACTCCTGGGAATAGAAGCTGGTAATAGGGGTGTGAGATTGAGAAGGTACAGAAAGAAGTCTTCTAGGGGGATCCTATTAATATTCTATTTTTGATGTGGATACTGGTTGCATAGGGATGTTTAATTTGTAATATTAATGAGGTATATAATAGTGATAGGTGCACATTTCTGTTTCTGGGTTATGCTTCAATTATAAGAAGTTTCAAAAAAAAAAGCACAGACCATAGTAAAAGCTGCACTTTAAAAACACTGGTCAGAAAAAAAGTTAATTAATTAATTAATTAATTGAAACACCTGTCAGGAGGTAGTGTCAGGGACGGATGGAGCTGGGTTGTAAAAGCCACAAGAGGAAGAGGTTATGAGACCATTGCTTTAGGCCAGAGTAGAGACAACAGCAGTTTGGTCTAAGGTAGAAGCAGGGGAGAGAGAGAAAAGCAGAATCATTCACAGGGAAAATGTTGAGGTAGAACTAAAAGAATCTGGTGATAGAGATGAAAGGGAAGAAAGCAGAGTGCAGGTAGCGTGCAGATTACCTTCCAAGAAGCTCCTGCTATGGAGCTGGAGGCACAGGCAGTCAGAATAAGAGAAATTGCTGAGCTGGATGGGAGAGGAGGAAGAGGTGCTTCATAGGCTGAACTTGAGTTGAGACAGCTAGGTGCTTTTCAGATAAAGGAATTGCATGTTGATGGTGCCCGGCTTTCTGACTGACTTCCTCACTGCCTCCTTCCCGTATAACATTCTCCAGGTTTTCCTCCTACCTCTTTGATTAGTCTTTCTCAGTCTTGCTGATGTTCCCTCTAGAATGCCCAGATCTCTTTTCTAAGTCCCAGGCTTATGACTTTAAATATTATCTTTGCCAATATGTCCAAAATTTATATCCCCAGTCCAGAATTCTGTCTCCAGATATCGACTCTCGTACACATCACGTACTTGATGTCTCTACTTGGGCATCTAATGGACATCTTAAATTCAGTATATCTATAAATGAACACCTGGCCTTTCCTCCCAAAACCTCTTCCTTTTTTTTAGGTTATTGCATTCTTCAAATTTAGTTAACATACAGTGCAATATTGGTTTCAGGAGTAGAATTCAGTGACGTCATCACTTACATATAACACCCATTGCTCATCATAATAAGTGCCCTCCTTAATAACCATCGAATGATGGTTCTAGCTCATCCTCTACCTCCCTCCCTCCATCAACTCAGCTGGTTTTCTATTGTTGAGTCTCTAATGGGTTTTTTCCCTTCCTGTATGTTCATCTATTTTGTTTCTCAAATTCCACACTTGAGTGAAATCATATAGTATCTGTTGTCTGTCTCTGACTTATTTTGTTTGGTATAATACACTCTAGTTCCATCCATGTCATTACAAATGGCAAGATTTCATTCTTTTTGATGGCTGAGTAATATTCTGTTATATATATATATATATATATATATATATATATATATATATACTATATGTATAAAAAACAACTTCTGTAACCATTCATTGGTTGATGGACTTCTGGGTTCTTTCTATAGTTTGGATTTTTTTGATTATGCTGTTATAAAGATTGGGATGCATGTACCACTTTGAACCTGTATTTTTGTACCCTTTGTGTAAATACCTAATAGTGCAATTGCTGGATCAAAGTTCTGTTTTTACCTTTTTGAGGAAACTCCATACTGTTTTCCAGAGTGGCTGCACCACTTTGCATTCCCACCAACAGTGTAAGAAGGTTCCCCTTTTTTCTGCATTCTTGTCAATGCCTGTTGTTTCCTGTGTTGTTAATTTTAGCCATTCTGACAGGTGTTAGGTAGTATCTCATTGCAGTTTTGATTTGTATTTCCCTGATTATGAATTATGTTGAGCGTAGACATCTGGATGTCTTCTTTGGAAAAATGTTTATTCATGTCTTCTCCCCATTTATTCACTGGATTATTTGTTTTTTGAGTATTGAGTTTGGTAAGCTCTTTGTAGATTTTGGATACTAACCCTTTATCAGATACATCGTTTGCAAATATCTTCTCCCATTCCATAGGCTGTGTTTTAGTTTTGTTGATTGTTTCCTTCACTGTGCAGAAGATTTTTATCTTGATGAAGTCTCAATAGTTCATTTTTGCTTTTGTTTCTCTTGTCCCAGGAGATGTGTCTAGTAGGAAGTTGATATGGCCAAGGTCAAAGATGTTGCTGTCAGGGGCGCCTGGATGGCTCAGTCAGTTGAGCATCCGACTTCAGCTCAGGTCATGATCTCACAGTCTGTGAGTTTGAGCCCCGCGTCGGGCTCTGTGCTGACAGCACAGAGCCTGGAGCCTGCTTCTGAATTTGTGTCTCCCTCTCTCTCTGCCCCTCCTCCACTCATGCTCTGTCTTCTCTCTCTCTGTGTCAAAAATAAACATTAAAAAAAAATTCAAAGGTGTTTCTGCCTTGTGTTTTACTCTAGGGTTTTGATGGCTTCCTGATTCACTTTTCGGTCATTCACCCATTTTGAATTTATTTTTGTGTGCGGTGTAAGAAAGTGGTCGGGTTTCATTCTTTTGCATGTAGTTGTCCAACATCATTTGTTGAAGAGACCATCTTTTTTCCATTGTGTATTCTTTCCTGCTTTTTCAAAGGTTAGTTAACCATATATTAGTGGGTCCATTTCTGGGTTTTCTATTTTGTTCCATTGACCTATGTTTCTGTTTTTGTGCCAGTACCATACAGTCTTGATGACTACAGCTTTATAATATAGCTTGAAGTCCAGAATAGTGATGCCTCCAGATTTGGTTTTCTTTTTCAGGGTTGTTTTGGCTATTCAGGTCTTTTTTGGTTATATACAAATTTTAGAATTGTTTGTTCTAGCTCTGTGAAAAATGCTGGTGATATTTTGATAGGGATTGCATTAAATGTATAGATTGCTTTGGGTAGTATCGACATTTTAACAATGTTTGTTCTTCCAATCCATGAACATGGAATGTTTTTCCATTTCTTTGTGTCGTCTTCAATTTCTTATATAAGTGTTCTATAGTTTTCGGAGTACACATCTTTTACCTCTTGGGTTAGGTTTAATCCTAGGCATCTTATGGTTTTGGTGCAGTTGTAAATAGGATCATTTCCTTGATTTCTCTTTCTGTTACTTCATTACTGGTGTACAGAAATGCAACCGATTTCTGTATGTTGCTTTTACATCCTGTGACTTTACTGAATTTATGTATTGGTTCTATCAACTTTTTGCTGGAGTTTTTTTGGGTTTTCTACATAGAGTTTCATGTCACCTGAAAATAGTGATGGTTTGACTTCTTCCTTACCACTTTGGGTGCCTTTTATTTCTTTTAATTGTCTGATTGCCGAAGCTAAGACTTCCAGTCCTATGTTAAATAGTAATGGTGAAATGGACATCCCTGTCTTGTTCCTGACCACAGAGGAAAAGCTTTCAGTTTTTCCCCATTGAGGATGATAATCACTGTGGGTCTTTGGTATATGGCCTTTATGATGTTGAGGTATGTTTCATCTATACCTACTTTGTTGAGGATTTTTATTCCCAAAACCTCTTCCTAAAGCTTTCCTCATTCAGTACTAAAGGCAAAAACATTGGGATCATTATTATGTCCTCCTTTTCTATTATATCCCATTTTTCAACCCTGCCTTTAAAAATATACCCAGAAATCCCACTGTTTCTCATCATGTGGGCTATTAAATCCCCATCTGAACTATCTTAATCTCTCTTCTATATTATTAAAAGAGTCTCCTAACCAGTCTTCTCCCTGTTTCTACCCATGTCCCTCTCCTCATATTGCATTTTCAACACAGAAACCAGAATAATCATTTTAAAATGTGAGTCAGATAATTTCTCTGATCAAAACCCCACAATGATTCCTCATCCATGCTGAGTAAAACCCAGTGTGCTTACAATGGCCCACGAAGACCCATGTGATTTGCTTCTTACTTACCCCCTTCACCATACTATTCTACCCTTTCTTCACTTTATTATGGTCACAGTGGAAAACTTGATATTTCTCAAACACACTAGGCATGCTCCTCAAATAGCATGAACTTCTGCATAGGGCACTCTTCCTCCAGATGCCCCTCTGACCAGCTTCCTCAACTACTTAAAGTCTTTGTTCAAATATCCCCTTAATAATCATCATATAAAAAACTTCAGTCCACATCCAACAATACACTTCTACCACATACCATGCTATTTTTCCCTGTCCACACATCACCTTCTAATATATAATTACTTACTATGCTTTTGCTTGACGTCTGTCTGGCCCTCTAAAAGGTAAGCTCCATGAAAGCAAGAATTGGGAGAAGTTTGGTCTGTTTATTCCATTGATACATCCCAAGTGTCTAAAAGTGTTTGGCTCATGCTCATTACAAATATAAATTTTACTTTTATGTGTATTTTTAAAATATTTCCTCTTTTCTCTCTCCCCACTAAAGTGTAAGCTTCAGGATCTTGTCTCTGTTTACCCATGAATCCCAAATTCTCAAAAAAGTATCTGCCACATTATTGTCATTTGTTAAGATTTATTTAATTAATGAATATTAAACCATTAAGCATAGGCAGCTCAGCTGCACATCAAAAGTCATAAAAGTATTCTAGAATATGCTATGTTCTGGCCATGCAAATAGTGGAACATTGCTGGAGAGTCCACTGAGAAAAGAGTAATAGAAGGAGATAAGATTAGGAAAGGAGTCAGGGGAGAAATCACGATAAGCCACCTGGGTGGCTCAGTCAGTTAAGCATCCAACTCTTGATTTCAACTCAGGCTATGATCTCATGGTCATTAGATGGAGCCTTTGCTGAGCAGGAGCCCACTTGGGATTCTCTCTGTCCTTGTCCCTGCTTCTCCGCTGCTCATGCTTGCTCTCTAAATAAATGAATAAACAAACAAACAAACAAACAAACATTACAATATATATATGTAAGCCAGGGAACATGGAGAGGAGCAAAAGTTCTGGGTTTTATCCTTGGATAGACAATGAGGAAACATTGGAGAATTTTGTGCAAGAGAGTAACATGATCAGATTAAAATGTTAGAAAAATATCTCTGACAAAAAGAGAAGAGGATGAACTGGAAAAAGTCTAGACTAAAGGAAGGCAACTGACAAGTGTTCAGCTATCGTAATTCTTTGTGACAGTTAAGAGTTGATAGCGATATTTGACATTTTCTACTTTAACTTCAATGGAAAATTTAACTGGGTAGGTAAAATTCTAGAAGATATGCAAATATATTTATAAAAGTTGATGAAATAAAAATGCTGCTATATTTATCTCTTTTATCTCAAAGGCCTAAAACACAGATTAAAATATCATGTTTTATCATTGATAAAATATCAGATTAATTTTTAAAATATGAAGCCAATGGGAATCCTGAAAGGAAAACCATTAAAATGTATCCACCAAAACTATTGAGTCTTTGGGGTGCCTGGTTGGCTCAGTCAGTTAAGTGTCAGACTTTTAATCTCAGCTCAGGTCTTCTCAGGGTGGTGAGCTCGAGCCTCACATTGGGCTCCATGGAGCCTACTTTAAAAAAGAAAGAAAAGAAAAGAAAACAAGTGAGTCTTTAATGTTGGAGTTCTTCCTTGAGGATCTTCTATAATCATCTTCCCATTTCCATCACTTCTTTCTAAACAATTGCATTTATCCTTAACTATTATCAGAAATGAGCAGTTCAAACATTTTGCCCCTAGGCAAGATCTCTCCTCCCGATTCATATGCACAAATGGCTACTTCACATGTCCACTTGCATGTCTCAAAATATCTGTGTGGTAAATTCAACATAACCAAAGTTGTACTAATTATTCTACCTCCAAATCTAATACATTTCCAAGAGCTCCTTTCTGAGTGAATGACTCCATCAAACCCACAGAAATATCGACATCATCCTTGGCCTTCTCTCCTTCTTACCTATTTTTTCCAACAGTAAATTTTATCAAATTTTCCCCCAGATTGTTTCTCAAATCTTCCTACTTGCCTCCATCACCATCACTGCCACCCTTTTGTACTTCAAGCTATCACCATCCCTTATTTCAATTACTCCAGTGGCCTCCTAACTAGTTTTCTCTAGTCCCTCCCCCCTCTCTTGCCCCTTCCCCCATCTCAATCTATTGCTTCACACTGAAGCAAAAACAATCTATTCAATAGGCAAATGTGGTTTTAGCAAATGCATACTTAAAATTCTTCAAAGGCTTCTGATTGATTTTAGGATTAAGACCAAAGTCCTTACTAAGGTCTGCACTATCTGGCTCCTCCTACTGGTCCACTTCTTGTGCGTAAAAGTGTCACAAAGTATCTCCCATCACCTGGCTTTTGTACTTGCTTCACCCTCCACCTGACATCCTTCCCTGGTGCACCATTCACCCCCGTGTTCTCCTGGTTAATGACTACTCATCCTTTGGATCTCAGCCCAGCTCTCTCAGTTCCTTGGGGAATCTCTCAATTCTGGTTCTTCAGAACATGCCAGATCTTTTGTGTACCTTTTCCTTAAAGCCCTGATCACAGGATAATGTATCATTTTCTGTTTGATTATATTGGTCAATGCCTGTGCCCCCAGACTGCAATCTCCACAAAGGCAGGGAGTATCTGTGCACAGTACTGTACCCCAACTACCTAGAACAGAGCCTAGAAAGTTTTATGCTCAATATATATTAGATGATGAAAGAACCATTTGGGAGAAGCAGATTTCATAATGAATGACACCAAAAAGAAAGAGGATGTTATGAACTCACCTAGCCTCATGAATGTCAGGGTAAATAAATTAAAATAGAAATATAGTTTAGAGTATAGAACATTAAAATTGACCTCTTGTGATTTTACCAAGGCTGCCTTTGATTCTTGGTTTAGTGTTAGTCCTAGCTCTTATGGCATTCAAAAAGGTCTTCAGTTGAGTTCTGGAAATTAGATACCAAATCATTGGCTTGGAATAGTTTGGGCTCAAATTAAACAATAGCTGAATTACAGATTTTAGTAATTTTTCTTCCTTTAGAACATCATCTGATGTATACAATAACTACTTTCAAAGAGATCTCACTATCATACATTTACGGACTAAGGGACCTAAAGAAGCGGATTCTGAGACTTTTTCACACTTCTGGAACACTTGTTTGCAGAAAGCTGAGTGTTGATAACAGCTTAATAGATCAGGCAGCTACACAAGAACCTAGCACAGGCGGTATGTATTAAGATCTGCTTTGGGGGTGCTGAAGGGTTTTCTCTTTTTTGAAATGTGAGATCTAAAATAATTTGGTTTTTTGCCTCTCGCCACTGTTCTCACTCCACACTTGCCGTTTTACATATGATTATTGAGTTGACCCGAAAGGCTTTTAGGTTGGGAGGTGCAAGGTCAGTGTCCCTGCCACGTCCCAATCTCCGTCTGCACCTACCTCAGACGTGTCTTTGTACTATCCCTGCTGGACACCGCACCTTTCCATAATTATAAATGTCTGTTTTCAGTCACTTCAAAGCTTTCCCAGCACTGGGAGCCCTCCTTCAAAGCCTCTGCATTGCTGAGGAACTTCTGTCATTGACAGGAGGTCCTGCTTTGAAGTTTTTCATGCCATTTATTGATTTCCCCCCTTTAAAGATGTTCAGATTAGAAAATGCTTCACCCCCTTTGAAAATGTGCATATTTTCATGATGGGGAAGGGTTAATCCTTTGAAGATATTTACATTTTATAGCAGTGTCCTTATATGAAGAAATTTGACATCAAATATGCCACATGCTTTGTGGCGCTTTCCTTTTCTCTGTTGGATCCTTCAAGATCAAGATCCTCCCAATTTAGTGTGTTGTTGGTTTTTATATTATGCATTTGTTCCTTTTTTATGCAATGCTAAAAGAACTCAATAAATGTGCTGAAATGAAAGAGCTTGCATAATTTAGAAAAGGGCTTTATTCCAGTTGTTTATATAAGTCTTCTCAAAGTTGGGGCACTTTTAATGTTTGGGAGTGTTTACAAAGTTTCCTTGATCTCCTGACCATCTGCAATGTCCTAATATACATAACCACCAACAAAGGTTAGCTTTGAAAATTAGCTCTATGTTAGCTATAAAGTGCATATTTCATTCATATTTTCCTTCATGTGTATGTGCTTAAGCCTTAGATGCCTAATATTTTAAAAAAGAGCATAGAGATACCATGCAGATTAAACTAAAATTTTGCAGGTAAGGAGTACCTCACACAAAGTCAGTGAGCTATGCCTACGGCAATTAAGTGGCCAAAATCAATTAATCCAATACTGGATAACAGCCTATATAATGTTTCAGATACAAGCTTCAGGACTGTCCCTGCTGCTCGGAAGTACATTACCTGCCCCTCTGATTAGCTGATTTTAGCAATTCTGTCACTTGAAATTTCACTTGAAATTTCACTTGAAATTTCTGTCATTGGGCTTAGACTTTGATGACTGTCAGAATAAAGTACTACTAGGAGAGGTAATACTTTAAGTCCTTCGGGTAAAGGAGGATTCTGAGAGCATGTCACAGTGATGCAAAGAAACGAGAAAAAGAGGAAACTACTCAAGAGGAGAAAAAGAAATGGGGAAATAGAGGGATGAAGGGGGTAAAGGAAGACTCCAAATGTGAACTTTCACGCAATTAAGTCTTTCAGATTAAAAATAAACTTAGCATGCGAACACACACACACACACCACCCATGAACCCAACTTATAGCTAAATATAATAAGTAGTGGTACAATACACTGAATGACAGGTGCTAAATCTAGAATGTCACACACATATAAGGAAAATAAATATAACCAGGATGAGTTTTGATACCTAGTGGACTTATAAACTCATATTAAATGTAGTCCAGTTGGCAACCAGGAATCATATATAACCTCTCCGTGCATAATAAAAATTAAAGTGGAGCTATTTAATTTCTGTGTTTGGCATAATAAGATTGTAATCATAATGCCGGGGAAACAGTTTCATTTTCCTGGATGGTAGTGATTAAATCTATTTCTCCAGCCCTCTAAATGTATTGCTTCGTTCAGTAATTTAATCATTCATTTATTTAATATTTATACAGTGTCAAGGAAGTAAAAATGGCCAATAAACATATGAAAAGATACTCAGCTTTACTATTCATGAAGACAGAGCAAATGTAGAGAACATGAGGTACATATTTTATCCATTGGGTGCTTAATAACACTGAATGTTGTTAGGGGTAGGGAAGAACTAGCATTTTGAGGTTGCTGATGGAGCTGTAATTCAATGTAGATTTTTGGAAGGTAATTAGAATTAGACATATCTATGAAAATGTAAATGTGTGTATCCTTCAATCTAGAAATTTTTCCTTTCAGCTTTATTATGGAGATACAGGGTGGTAACAAAAAAAAGGGGGGGGGGAGGAAAGAAGAGAAAATGTACCTAAATATCTAAATAACCATCAACAGAGGAATGCTTAAGTGACTTATAGGTAATCCATTGAATACAGTGTTTCTAAGCAGTTGAGCAAAAAAAGTATAACCTGTGCCTATATTCCTTGACATAAAAAGATTTTTCAACCATGTGGAAGGAGAAAAAAAAGCAAGTGGAAGACTAATGTGTACTAAGTAATGTCAATCATAAAAAATGCACAGAGTATATATTTTATATGTATTCTTATGTGTGTGTAAAAAGTGATAATGCTTACTTTTGCTCTCAGGCTGCATTTAGGGTATTAATCTAAATGAGCCCTTAATCTGTATTGATTAAACATTATATGAAAAACATACTCTTGTTTTCTTTGTGTAATTCAAAATGAAACAAATAAAATTAAATATGTATGCATTTTATAAACCATCCTCTAAACAAGTTAATATACTAGATTCTATTGCAAATAGGCAAACATTGAACTTGTCTGTTAGTCATTAAATGTGTATTTAATTTTGTGCAAGTTCTCCGTTTGCTAAAAAAATCTAACGTGCTCTGTTGTTAATTTCTTGGAAGTTCAAAAGGGATATACCTTTATGCTTTTGGGGGGAGTAATATCCAAATTACCCAAATCATGGTGCCAGAGGTACCTTGCATACAAGGTATACATAATCAGTGGACACAGTCACGGAATGTGCAGAACAAGCGAAGTCTCATGTATGTCTTTCTACCCAGCCGACCACCCAACAGCTTCCCCTAACTCCAGAGTTGCCTAAGGGTCTACTGGTTCCAGGGCGCTAAAGAAAAAGAAAAGCTTGAAATATGGGCTACTTGAGCACATCTTTGTAGATTACCTTCCAAATTCTTCCCCATTTCCTCAAAAGGAAATATTGGAAAATAGAACAATGTATGTCCTGAATTGTATGTGTAACATCAAAATGTTCAGGTTTCAAAGATGTTTCATGTCAAAGAATCCTCCTCCCCTTTTCTCAGTCTTTCTTATAAGAAAATATATATATATATTTTCTCCTCTCAAAAGAAACTCAATCCTTGACACTTAACAGTTTCACTGCAAAATCAGAACCCCTAAAGTTCAAGTTGATTTTGAACATAGTACATTGCATTCCAATATATTGATTCTCTTCTGCAGTCTTGTAACTATAAATAATAAAAAAAACCTTGTTCATGAAAGAACAGAGTAGCCATTGATATAAACTGTTTTAATGTATTTGGCCTTAACATCTATTATACAATATGTGTATGTTTTTCATTAAGCTGTAGTTTCTTTCGAAATATTTTTTTGACATCTGTGGGATTTTCCTTTGGATTTTAATTTATTTCCAACACCGAGTCTTGGCCTGTACTGCTAGTCAAGTAGTACAGTGTTCTGAATTCTTTATTTTGAAAAGTAAACATAATTTTCATCTGGCCTGTGCTAGACTGTGGTCTTTATGGACAAATTTAATCTTATTGTTTTCTCATTAGTGAATTTTGTCAAAGAAGTCAATAGCAGTTTTTTCTCCACATCATTTACCCACATTATTTTTCAGTGAATACATCCTGGACTTGATTGGCCATTCTAAACAATCTTCCGTTGTTTCACACAATTATTTTATTCCAAGAAAAACATTAGAGTGTAATATTTTTAGGGGAAACCTGGATTGGTATGGCTATTTATCTTCAACTATAAGTGTAAGACCAATACCAGTGAATTAAGTTGTCCAAGATAAAATGTCCCATTAATATTTAGGAAAAAAAATAAAAATGTTGTAGAACATGGGCCTATAGATTTTTATCTACTACTAATATATCTAGATTTCAGTTTTTATAAAAACTGCACATATTTGAATTTTTCTTTCTCTCTTCAAGCTGAAAGTGACTTTATATTGTTAAACTATGCACACTGCCAGTGAGTGTTGATTAGTTATTTACCTTTGTTTTTTCCCAAGGACTAATGAAAAGATTTTCCTGTACATGCTATGGGCCCTTTCCAACATTTTTTGAGCTATCTAAACTCCAAAATGTAAAACAAAACAAAATTAAGAAAACCAAAAAATTAGCAGTATCAGTTCTTAGCCTATTAAAATGTATTGAGTGCATGGACTGTGTCAGTGGCTCTGATCACAGATAGATGAAAATTATAGGGTCTCTGTTCACCCCAACCCCCAAATACAGTTATGGGGAGTCACCATGTAGCCTAACACTTACGGTACAATGAAATAAGGACAGAATCATGGAGTACCAGTGATACAGGCAGCTTCCCTAGACTTGGGACAGGTAAACACAAAGGAATGGTTTGAGGAAAGTTTCTAGAGGGTGTATTTTTTTTTTGCTTATTTCAGTTTTTTATTCAAATTCTAGTTAACATATGGTGTAATATTAGTTTCAGAAGTAGAATTCAGTGATTCATCACTTACATATAACACCCAGTGCTCATCACAAGTGCCCATTTTAATTCCCATCACCCATTTAACCAATCCTCTGCCTACCTCACCTCCAGCAACCCTCAGTTTGTTCTGTATAGTTAAGAGTCTATTTTATGGCTTGTAGAGGGCATAATATTTGAACTGAATTTTTAAGTATCAACAGGAATAAGCCATCTGAGGGGAATGAAAAAGAAGGGATTCCAAATAAAAGCAACGGTGGTATAAAGATGCTGAGACCTGAGACAGCAGCTTTTCAGTGGAATTTCAAACATTTTCAGCATGAATGATACAAAAGGCTCAAGGTGGTACAGGCTTGGGGCTAAACCATTACACTGACACCAAAGTCCAAGCGTGGTGCGGGGGAGAATGCCTGAGGGCCATGCTGAAGAAGCTGGCCTGAACACAATGGAGAGGTGGTCAAAAACTGTAATTATAGGTGAGATTTAGTCAGATAGATCAGTTAGAAAGCCATCCTGTCAACAGGGTAAATCAATTCTTTCGGTTTCTCAAGGAAAATGTATCTGGAGTCCTGCTTTGCTATAAGCTTTCTGTCACACCCCGAGTCCGGTCCAGCAAATCTTATTGGCCTTAATCTCATGTCCAGAATATGAGCAGTTCTCATTTTGACAACCCCTTACAATGGTCTAAAGCATAATCCCACCTAAGGATTACCGCAGTTGTACCCCAACTGGTCTCTCCACTTCTCACTTGCTCTCTTCTAGTCCAATCTCTGCAGGAGCCAGAATAGTACTTTTAAAACCCATCAGACCTTGCACTCATTCAGGAAAAATCTTTCCAAAGACCCCATTTCTCATGGAGTATAAGCCAAAGTCCTTAAAATTGCCTAGTGGACTCATACTCTCCTCATTGCCTCTCTGAGTCAATCTTGTAATGTATCACAGTGTTTCCCATTTGCTCTGCTCTGGCCACACTGGCATTCTTGTCTCACAGTGTTTGTATAAGTCATTGTTTCTTTACTGAGCATTCATTCCCAGATAGGCACTTGACTCTCATCGTCACTATAGAGTCTTTACTCAAAAGCATTACCATCTTGGTAGGAACAGTTTTTTACTACCCCACTTAAAATCACAAATAAATGTCTTAAAGTTTAAAAAGTCAGGTAAAGGACTTCTTGTTTTAAGCTCCATTATGTAAAGAGTTTGGAAGTCTTCCCTTCTATCCTTATTTTGAGAAAAAGCTGAGCAAATTGAGTAAAAACTTGGACCTACCATAGAACCAATGTTCCAGGTGAAGGGAAGGAAAAATTCTTCTCTACCCTTGAAGTCTTCCAGCTGGACTAAGAATCAAATTTACATGAAACAGATCAGTAGGAGAAAAAAAACAACAACAAAGATATGTGCACAGAGGCCCAACATGGAAACTGAGACCCAAGGAAATGACCAAGGAAGGCAGTTTTTATACTTTTTAAACACAAAGAATAAATCTCTGAGGAATTGACGGGAAAAAGAAATTTTAATTTTGGGAGCTTCAGTTAGTACGAAGTTCCAAACAGAATTTGAGCTGCAGTGGTACATTAGTGAAAAGTAATACAAGTTTTTATACAGCCTTTTGAGCTCTAAATCTCCAATCTGGTGATAAGGATGTCTCTTTATCTCCTGGTTCAAGGAGGGTACCATTCACACGGGAGATTTATTTCCTGCCTTCAGGAGGACACAGGAGGGTCCGAGTGTCCTTCTTGCATAGGGTGTCTCTTAAGTAACTTTTCTTTAAAATAATCAATATACCAAAGTTGCCCATCTTGGGGCAGCCTGTCTTTGGCCCCTGCACGGGGAAAACCAGCATTTCAAATCTGGAGAGAAATTCATCCAGAAAGACAACTGCATCCTGCTTACCTGAAGCAGAAGCTGTAGGAGCCACAAACAGGTAGGAATACCTATGTTGCAATTTTGACCAATTGCTAGAGGCTGAGTATGAGCTAGCATGAGGAGAAATTCCTGGAAGCCACAGTCTTACAGGAACCTCTATAATTTATTCGTTTTTACCTCCATGAACCCTGCCATGTTCTCACTGTGAGGATCTAAGAAAGATCCCCTTGTGGCACTGGTAGGATGAGGGGAAGTGTCATCATTTGTGAAATATGTCCAGATGCAGACGTCTCCTAGATACTTGGATCCTGAATCCTCAGCTTCCTCAGTGAAGAGGTTAGGACTAAGGACACTTCTTAGGAGTTAGCATGACAAAGAATGTACTTAATTAACAGTGTGTGGAGTGTTTTGGGAAGGTCCCTAGGAAACAGATGAAGATCCATATGCAAGTGACTTATTGAGAAAGTGCTTCTAGGGGAAATCAGTATGGGAGAGGAAGAAGCAGGGCAGGGGAGGAGAAACTAAATGAGGGTACAGTTTTAGGCAAAGTACTGAGCTGTGTACTGTGGGGAGCTTTGAAGCTTAAATGATACCCCCTCATTTGTCTCACTCAAAGTAAAAAAAAAGCCAGATTATCTTACTTCTAAATCAGTCAGTCCTGGCTACGGGCTACCCCTGGAGGTACACACACTACCAGGTACTTTTGGATCTTTGCACAAGAGTCCAAAGTGCTTTCAATAACCTCAGGAAGGTCTTCTGAAGAAAGATGTAAATGACAGCCATAAGGAGCAAAGCAACAGAGAAACCAAGGCATGAGTGCACAGAGCCTAGAAGAAGGAAGTAAGGATGTGTGGGCAATGCACCAACATAGCAGCCACGTGCTGCACTTTGAGAAGGTCGTGGAATAAACAGTGGGTCAAGGACAGAACACTGAGCCAAAGAATGAAACTGAGAAAGTAGGAAGAGTCCTGGAAGGGCCAAAGAGGAGAGTAAGAGAGAGGACTTGAGTTTACCTCCTGGTTAACTTCAATAAAAGGAGGACATGAGAGTGTTCATTACGTGTGGAATGATCTCTGGCTAGGGAAGTTTCAGAATGATGATGGTAGCTAAAACCAGACGTGCAGCGAGCTTCAGAGAAAGTGAAAAGTAAGGAATTGGTGGCACTAATTGTTGACTGATCTCTAAAAAGGGTTGCTCATGATCAGAAGGGAAATTAAGATCCCATCTGAGGTGTTGAGGGGAGGAACGGGGGGCTTCAAGACTGGGTTGACTCCAGCATGTTTGTAAGCTACATGTAATTCCAGAGTAAAGAATTTCCTAAATATTCAATAAAACTAATTGAAACAATGTTTATATATTTTGACCACCTCCCTACTCCTCACATGCTCTTCAGACCTCTGATCTGACTTTCAGCACCCTTTCTGTCTTTACCTATTCTTTTTCTACGGCAACACCTCACAACCATCATGCTAAACCCTTTCCGTAAACAGGCTTCTAATCTATAAACTCTTGGTGCTTTGTTTAAATACAAATCTCATGTGTCATTTCCTATTTTGCATTGATTTTGTATATATCTCTTCTAAACTGAAAGCTGTCTAACGGCAGAAAAACATGCTCTTTCATAGTTTTATCCTCTTTGGTGATTCAAGAGACTATACACGGCTCAAAAAAAGTCCTTTATATATTTTTGTTGATTGAATTAAATAATACTAACCATATGTGGGGGACAAAAGAGGTGTTTATTTTAGATATTTCCCTAATAACAAAGACATGGACTCTTTAAAACTATACAAAATCTAGCTCTGATATTCACATTGATTACTCGGGGGATGATATTCATTACACACTAATACAGTCAGGTATTTGGGGATTGAGTTTTGTTGGCTTTCTATAGTCTTTGTATTAGTTTTCTTTTGTTGCTGCCAGAAATTATCACCAACTTAGTGGTTTAACTCCACAAAGTTATTACCATATAGTTCTATAGATCAGAAGCCGAAATTGGTCTCACTGTGCTAAAAATTTAAGGTGTTGGCATTCCTTCTGGAGACTTCAGGGAACAATCAATTCCTTGCCATTTCCAGTTTCTAGATGCTGTCCACATTCCTTGGATCCTTGTCCCACATCACATCACGTTTTCTACTTCTGTTTCCATTACCGCATGGCCTTGTCTCTGACTTTGGCCCTCCTGACTCTTTCTTATAACAACTCTTGTGGTTACATTGGTCCACCCGAATAACCCAGGATTATCTCCCCATTTTGAGATCCTTAACTTAATCACGTCTGCAAAGTTCCTTTTGCCATACAATGGAACATGTTCATGGGTTCCAGGTGTAGGATGTGGACATTTTTCAGGGCCATTCTTCAGCCTACCACAGTCTTCAGGTTTATTTTGTTTTTATCTTTGTTATTTTGTGGGTTTTCCTACTAAGACTTCTATACAAAAATCATGAAATAATTTATTAAATTTACTAAAACCTGTATTGAAAAATAAGGATAATACGAACTTTATCTGTGAAATAAAGTTATGCAAATCAACATTAATTTAGTGTAATAAAGATTACAAATTGGAAGTGACAACTATTTGAGTGATATGTAAAATGTAAACATTCTTGATTCCTAAGGTTACTTAGCAGAATATACATGATTTTTCTTTGTCCTCACATACCTCACATTTGTTTTATGTACCTACCTATCTTTTCTCTTTGTGTATTATTATTTCATAATTTTAAATATGTTTGTCCATACTCTGCAAGGATGAGGTTTAAGAAGTCTTAGGCTGTTAGACTGGAAAGGGAATAAGGGTTACAATCTTCTCTCTATGACCTTTTGTAATTTATAAGTCCAAATGGACTGAACAACACTGAATAATTAATTCATGCTGTGTTTAAGCCCCTATGCTTGCATGTTTTACACCCTAATTATTATGAATTCCTTCCTTGTGCAAATCTTTGATTCCCCAACCTAAATCAGGTTAATACAGACTCATATGCTCCAATTATGGTGATATCTTTCTCTTAACCTTGGCAGAAGGAGCATTATAGTAGGTCAAAAAGTATCTTTGAGTTTCATTGAGAAATTAACCCATAAGGGAATTGTGTTCATGGTTGTAGTGTTAATTAGTTTCACCATGAACATATTTTGTGGCTTATTTAACATTCAGATGCTCTCTGCATTTAAATAAAAATATATGCCCTAATATGCTAAAACCAGTCAAATGTGATTTTTATTTAATGATTTTTTTTTCCTTGTGAATCAAGTAATTAGCACATTGTACATTTTGACTAATTAAGAAAAAAATAACTGTCACCACACCTCAGTGAGCCATGCTGATGGTGTTTCCCAGTTCTTCAGTTATACAGAACCTGAAGAGTTACAACAGTTTCTTCCCTACATACTGAAAAGAGAAGGAGGTCGAGAAATTCCTAGAATTGAAACCTGAGATAACTAACCCTTGAGAATACTCTGTCCCAAATCCATGGGCTACAATGAAAAAGAAAGGACAGATGGTTTGAAATGAGACAAACCAAGGCAAATAACCTGGTAAATATATGCTCTGCCTATATTGTACATTCATATGTCAATATAACTACCCAAGGCAGCACCCTACAATGGATGTGTCCTCTAGAAAAGTTAAATGTATGTGACCAGCACATATACTAGTCTGATCTCACTTTAGAGGAAAGTTAGACAAGCTCTGTAATTATATGATGAAAATATAAATGTTCTACATGCCTGGAGTAGTATGTATATGCTCTCTTCCACCTCGATAGAAAAGTGACTTCGAAGTAATATTTCAGAATGATACTGCTAATAATTTACAAGAATATCTTCTTGAAAGTTTGGAACAATTTCTATTCTTGCATCTGCTATGCAAAAATGAGATTTGAATAAAAAATGTAGAACTGAGCTTCTAGTAAGGTCTCATGAAATGTGAACATGAGAAATAGTAGTGAACACTCTTCTTACATCTTATGTTGTTTTATTTTGCATCTCTCCTTGAAAGGAAACATTGATGGAATTAATTTTCAATAGATTTAGATGACTAGTTTTAAACTATACTGTCACTGGCTCTGGATATGGGATTCAAATTACTCCATTTTATTTTGAATGATAGCTAAAAAATCTTTTTTTTTATTCCACTAAGACACCAAGGATATAGAGACTGCTGTAATATTTGATTAGAATGATTTTAATGAGTGACAGTAGTTACTGAGCAAAATTAGGCATCATATTCTAATTAAAGCTAGTAACAAACTTTTGGATAAAGTATTAGACTAAAATCTTATTTCCATAGTGGTATCAATTCAAACGTTTTCACCAAAATGTGGCAGTTAAAAAATGCTTTGTAAAAGACATTTCTTGGGCACCTGAATGTGGACAGAAAGTATTTTAGTGTATTTAAGTTAATGTGATATTAGCACATTTCAAGTGAAGAATCACATAAATTTTTAAAAAGCTAAATCACATTTTAAAATATAATATTATAAATGAAAAAAGGAAATAATCACCTTGAATCATGACACTCCGATTAATGACAATATTTTTGTGTCTTCTTTAATACATTTTATACTAGATAATCTAGATATTTATAAACAAATTCACCAAGAATAACTGCATATATATGATATATGGCATATATGTGCTATTTCCAACTACTAGATTATAGATGATGCTGTGTTGAAAATCCTTGTAAACATAGGGGTTGATGCTCGTGTGATTAACTCTTGGGTGCATTTCTAGAAGTAAGATTGCTGAGTCAAAGCAAATGCACAACTTACACTGTAGTATATATTGACACATTGCCTTCCAGAAATTGTGCAAGTTGACAAATCCATCAGCAGGTATGAGAATGCCTATTCCTATCACTTAAGTATTAAGAAACATTTGTCTCTTTTTCTATAGAATAGAAAGAAAATGACATTTCAATGTTGTTTGAATTTTCATGTATTTTTCTATAAGTAAGCTCTAAAGATCTTTTCATATGCTTTTATTCTTATTTCTCCTTATGTACATTGATTATATTTAAACCTTGATAAGTTTTCTATTGCTATGAACTCTGGCATATGTTTTTAAAAGGGCTTCATGTTTTGTCATTATACTTATGAACTTTTGCCTGTATTATTTAAAAATAATTTTCCTATTTTTCAGTTTGTCAACAACCTCTATATATTACATCTTTCTTTTTTCATTTTATTCAGATGTTTTGAATTTTATGTGGTCAAATTGGGCAGCTCTTTGTATTTCATGACTTGAGGAACATGATTAGAAATAGAATTTATATTCCAAGGGTGTAAGAATGCTTAACCATGCTTCCCTTTTCTACTTATGCAATGATCTCTTTTACCATAAAGATTTGATACAGCCATTATATATTTTAGTGAAAGGAGCCGAGTAAAGCTTTTTTTTGTTTTGTTTTTTTTGCTTTCTTCCGAAAGTTCAGCCAATTGTTTCAATAACATAATAAATATTCCACGTTCAAGGGGAAATAAACTCTTTTACATTGTGAAACACTGAAAAAGACCATGCAGTGAGAATGGTTGATTAATTCTCGAACTCTTTGCCTTCAAGTAGCACAAACTTGATACCCAATCGGACCAGTAAGAAAATGTTAGTTGTCATTTCTCATATTTAAAGATATGCTGTAGAGCATGAGGTGAAATTCCCTCTTTTCCAAACTAAGAATTTTTAAAAAGCCGGAGCCCATATCACATCCAACTATGCCAGATACTCTCTGTAGCAGCAACTTTTCATGAGAACTCTTAATTCATGTTTAGTCTCCCCTAGTTACCATTAATGGGTAAACCGGGAATGTCAAATCATAGGGCTGTTTCTTCTTTCTTTCCATTCCAGCTTTTTGCCACATAGGACCTTGATGTTTCCTGTTTCTTTCCTCCTCTTATTCCCCTCCTACTTGTGGACTCCTCTTATTATCTTGAATTTGCCCATCAATAGCCTAATGTGCCATCATATGTAAAGCAGGAAAACAAACAGTAAAATATTTCAAACCTCTGTGTGTCCCCTTTCCTTGTCTGCTTTACTTTTTTTCCAATGACTATTAAAAATAGAACATGTTCTTTGGCCATGCTGACAAGCCGTACTACTGCAGATCATATATGTTCCAAATACTTCATTTTCTTTCAGAAGGTACTCAATATCAAATGAAGCCCCAAAAGAATGATATGACCTAAGAATTATGGACAAAAATATCACAAAATTTAAACTAACCTGCCCTAAAACATTGCTGAAGAATTGTTTGGTCAATATTCCATTTTAGCTGAGATTTAGAAAGATTTAAGGTGATTTTTTTTAATTTGAATTAAGGTTTAAAACAGATAATAATGAGAACGTGACGCACATAGAAAGGAGGTACACTTGAAAGTTTTTGTGATGATTCTAATATGGTTACAATGCCAAATTATATGGGAAATTATAGCAATAGAGATATATGAGTAACAGAGAACAGGTAAACATGCTGTAATATATCACTATTTGCTAAAAACAAAGAGAGACTTTTCATGAAAAGTTAACTTCATTATTTTTCCTTTATTTTGTGTAAGAAATTGTTTTTTGGCAACCAACTTACAAAATGTGTTAATATTGGTTGATAGAGATAAAACAGTGATTAAAACATGGACTCTGCCCTCAAGACCCCTCGCATCTAATGCTTACGTTAATCAAGAGATGAAATACGAACCTCAGTGATAAGCTTTGTTAGGAAATTGTTTACAAGATCATGTTAATGATAATCTATAGAAGCAAGACACACAAGTAGAAGGCAAACTGGATTTGACTAGTTTAGTCAGTTACAGCAAAGCAATGTATAGGAAAGAGGAAAATTACATTATACTATTTATCCCTACTCAGTATTATGCCTTCAAATTTCAATTACCTTAAATTGTTTTCTAGATGTTTTTAATATGAATTTTTGATTGCTCTTCTTTCTACCAAACCATTTCCATGTGTGTTCTTACCAGCTAACCTTCTGATCAAGACTTCATGGCCATCACGCAAACATTTCTGTGGCATCAAAAGTTAGAAAACTGTAGCTATGAGTACTCTTCATCACGATAGAGGTCAGAGGACTTTACATGTAGCCATTATTTTAAACCATTGTCAGGGTGCTTCATAAGCTTTAGTGGCAAATTCATTTATGATTAATATTTCTAAATGCCAACTCCCCCATTATTTTGATCTATCAGAGACAAAGGAAAGACAATATGTGTTCCATGTGTAGTAAGAGCCCTCGTAGTGAAACATTCCGTCTGAAAAATGGTAAAGTATACTGCGTTCTCATGGCTCCGTGATTGCTTATTGCTCATTTACCAGGTGGTATTGAAGTGAATGTCATTACACCAAAAGGCACTTGTAGTTAAGAGCCAGCAAATAACAAAGCCATTCTGTCAGTCTTGCCATTGGTTAACACCTATCTATGAATTGAATATTTTGAAATCTGTGGCATTCCTTCACTTCTGCCACTCAGTGCTGAGAGATTAAATATCCAAATAAAACAAACAAAGAAAAAGACTCATCAGCTTTCATGATCTTCTATTTTTCCAAACTTGAATTTCCCATCCCTGAGCTCAAATCACAAGTACGGCACTGAAAGAAATAATAGAGAGAAATTAATTAAATGACTGTATTTCAATCACAAGATTTTTTTCCCTGACATTATGAACTAAAAGAGTGCAGATCAAGCAGTTTGTAACTGACAGCCATGCCGTGAAATTGCAATGCAGCCTTGATAATTACCCTCTTCATTATTTTTTAATATATATCAAGATAAATATAGCATTTCTTTTCACATTTAATGGCATGCAGTATAATAGGAAGAGGAGAAGAGGCGTGTTTGTCTTACAGTGTTATGGTTAAATGCAGTGACAAAGGAAAGGGTATGACATTAATGATGCACAAACATCAATGCTGTAATCGACATCGATTATGTAATCATTCTGTACAAAGTACACAAATCTACACAGTTAAAATAAAACAAGATGCATTTTCTTCACAAAGCTGTAGCTGCTGACAACTATCATTAAGAATAAAAATATAGGGGCGCCTGGGTGGCTCAGTCGGTTGAGCGTCCGACTTTGGCTCAGGTCATGATCTCACAGTTTGTGAGTTCAAGCCCCATGTCGGGCTCTGTGCTGGCAGCTCAGAGCCTGGAGACTGTTTCGATTCTGGGCTTCCCTCTCTCTCTTCCCCTCCCCTGCTCACACCTGCCTCTCTCTCAAAAATAAACATAAAACAATTTTTTTAAAACGAATAAAAGCATGATGCAATTAGGGGTACACAAAATGGTTTACTTCTTGTCTCAACTGTATCAATTGTCAAATAGTTGGGGTTCAGACAAATGCAAAATATAATTATTATTGTTTGAAAATAGCAATTACAAAGTCATTGGCGTTTTGTATTAGTCCAGCTCCCTAACATATTAGCTTCCTTAGATTTCCAATTCTGCTAAGATGATTCCACTTAGATTTAACATATAGTATACATTTCTTTTTACTCTTAGTGGCAATTACCTTTACAGGATGAATTCATGGCTGCCTTTTCTTTCTCTTAAACTTAAAGACTAAACACTGATATTTGGAGACAAAATTACTAAGGGCCTGTCTGAAATCTCAACATAGCTTCTGCTTGAATTCTCCTCACTTGCCTTTTACCTCAAGGCAACATGTGGGAGCTAAAATAGCCACACAATGCGTGATTGACACCATTTCTTTTGAACTTGAATCAGACTTAATGATTCAGAGGCTGACTGGAGTGAATGCAAATGTTGAGTTATAACTCATTTCCCAACGACAGGATAAAGTTTTTCATCCATTTCACAAGGTTGTGTTTGGTCGTTTTCTAGATGCCTGGGATACAATGAATGAAAAGGATAAATGATTTTTCTGCACTTGACTCAATCGGTTGGGAAAAGGTTAAAGTTCAAGAAAGCATTCTGTGCTCTTCCTCTGACAGCATTTTGAGCACTGTGGACAAGAGAAACAGGCAGAGAACTGCCCCCTCATCTGTTTGTATGCACACCTTTGGAAACAAAGCCTCTTTTCTAACTTAATCATTATAGGGTGAGGGGCTCCACTGTATGAGGCCAGAGAAATAGATAGCTTCAAAGATTAACAGCAACGTCCCCTTCTGAGAAAGCAGCAAGGGGCACTCTGAGAAAGCAGCCCAAATTTGGAGGGCTGATGGCAACAGAGAGCCACTGGGTATCTGCTTCACTGGTGGGGCTTTCTACCACTGCGGGTCCACCAGTCAGTAAGGGTAGTCCCGTGCTGTCAGGCACAGAGGTGAGACATTCAGGGAGAAGTCAACAAATCCTCGGGGGGCTGTCTACCGATATGGTCAGTAGAATGTATCAGGGAATAAAGTACAATGCCGCGTACCTGGAGCAGAGGCTGCCCTAAAAAGAAAAGCACAGGAGACAAATGATTGCCGGTACCACAACTGTGTCAAGTCCAGAGCAGATACCACAGATGCAGTCTCCCTGTTGGCTGAGTTTCCTCCCGCATTCAGTTGCAGGTCACTGACCTAGTAATGGACACTCAAGTTCAAGTTCGCCAACCCTGGAAGGTAAGTTAGGAGAGATATCTCACAATATTTAAGTTTTTTTAAAGAGTTACAAGGGCAATCCATTCAGGTGGAGTTTTATTAAATATCAAGCATGGATAGGATGTTCTTTATTCAAGGATATACAAGAAGAAACAAATGTATGCCAGGAAATGATTATGCCACATAAAATTAAAATAGACTATGACTTCAGAAGCCAAAATGAGAATGTTTATTAAGAACATATTATGAGAAGCAGAAGTAGTTTTAGAAAGGTATGCTGCTTTCTTAATCAAAATATGTATTTGGCGGGGAGAAGAGAGATGAAAAGAGTTTTTAATATAGCCAATTGATATGAAAAGACTCTGGCTGAGATAAAGAAAGAATGAGAGGTGAGTAATACTGTATTATCACAATATGAGATCTGTATTCAAAGCAGGACAAGTCAGAACTGATATTTCACAAAACTAAATCTTTATTTGGAAGGTATTTTAAGAACTTTTCCTAAACGCAAAGGAAGAGGGACAAAAGACAAAAACAATGACAGGGAACACAACAGTTTCAAACAGAGTTTGGGGGCTCAGTGGTTCAGCATTGGACTCGATCTTGGCTCAGGTCACAGTCCCAAGGTTCGTAAGATTGAGCCCTGCATCTGGCTCCATGCTGACAGTGCAGGCCTGTTTGGATTCTCTCTCTCTCTCTCTCTCTCTCTCTCTCTGCCCCTCCCTTGTTCACAAATTCTCAAAAATAAACAAATAAACTAAAAAAAAATAAAATAAAATAAGTAAAATAAAAGTTTGGATATTCAAGATACAGACAGTTGGAATTCCTAATAAATAAATCTGGACAAACCTAGAAATAGAAATTCAGTTCCAATTAAAGAAAACTTTCAGAAGACTAAAACAAACAACCTGATGTATAGATTAATAGCCTGATTGAACACTAGACAGTTAATGAAAGGAGCCTAGAAATGTGCTGGTCAAACTGCTAAATTTTATCAATAGATAGTCTTGCATAACAAACAAGGTAAAATATAAGGGAATAAAAAAGCATCTTGTCTTTAAGATGACCTACGGTTCCCATTTGACAGTGTCTCCCTATGCCTTTCCTTCTCTGGCTTTGCCTTTTCCTATTGTTTCCTCACCACTGGCTCTCCTGCAGTGTGTTAAACAATCAGGCAGGATCCCACACCACAATCTCTGTCTGGAACAGTCTTCCCTCAGGAAGCATATGATAAATTTCTCACTGCTTTCAAGAATTTGCTCAAATCTCGCCACACCCAGGAGGCCTACCCTGACACTGTATTTCATACTACAACTATGTCTCCACCCTGACTTCCAACCAAATCCATACCCTGTTCTTCTTCCTCTTCCCTTTTTTTTTAAACCATGGCTTATCACCTTTAATATACTATATATAATGTATGCATTGATTGTGTCTTTTGTTTGCTGTTTATCAAAACTAGAATGTAGACTCTACAAGGGCACAGATCATGACTGTTTTCTTTACTGGTATCAGTACTTAGAATATTGCCTGCCACAAAATAAGTACTTAGAAGTGTTTATGTGTGATACAAATGAACGAATAGCATCACATATAATCAACATAACATAACATAACATAACATAACATAACATACAATAATTACATTGTATCAAAGGACTAACTAGGAGGGTGTTTTCCCTGAGACAACAGATCTGGCCTGTTCTTCCCCTTCTGTCCCTTGGAGCCTACAAGGGCAGATCCTCACACCCTACTGCTACTTCTCCTCTGGGGAATGTGGGTCAAACCCAGGGTTGGGGGGCCCCCCCCACTGACCTTCTCCCATTCAGGATCCTAGTGCCTGCTCTTTGGCTTAACTTATTCTTGTAGAAAAACACACCTTTGATCACTACCTGAGATGCCCTGCCATCCAGATTGTATAAGTCCCTGGGCTGCCATTTCAGGTGACCTCACTCCCAGGTTTCCCCTCATTTTATGTCATTTTGCAAAGAAAAGCCACTTGGGGAAATACAGAAAAGGAAAAAAAAATGTTTTCACTGGTCTCGGGTGACCTGAAGGCTTTTGCAAGGAAAAAAATGTAGAGGTGGTCAGGAAGACCTTTTTTAAGATAAAGAATAAGAACAAGCCATGAACAGGCTGGAGGAAGGCATCAGGAATGCTGTGTGCAGGGGCTCAGAGGCACCAGGGGCTTGTTCTGCTTGAGGAGCAGAGAGGAGGCCACTGAGACTGGTCTGCAGTGAATAAAGAAGAAGATTGTCCCATGATGAGGTCAGAGCAGCCTAGGCAGGGCCTGGGTAAATAAGACCATCAGACCAAAAGATATCCCTTTGGCAGAGTCTGGAAAAAAAAAAGATCCAAAGGCAGATACTGGGGTGCTCCAGATCTTATAGGGAGAGGAGGAGAAACAGGTAAAAATAACTGATTAAAAACACCTGGTTAAGCACAAAGGAATCCAATACTTGATTAGAACAAATAGCAACAGAGCAGATCATTGAAGGATGGAGTGATCAACTATGCCAAAGGCTGTTGGAACACAGGAAGATAGGAAAGGTTTCCTTGGATATGATGAAATAATAATAATGATAGCACAAATGTATAGAATGATTTCCATGATTCAAGTGCAATTCTAATGCTTTTACACATATTAATTCCATTAATTTAAACCTCACAACAAGCGTAGGAAACAGATATACCTTTTTTTTTTTTTTTTTTTTGAGAGAGAGAGACAGAGAGCAAGTGCATGAGCTGGGGAGAGGGACCGAGGGGGAGAGAGAAGAGAATTTTAAGCAGCCTCCATGCTCAGCACAGAGCCTGACGTGGGGCATGAGCCCATGAACCTGAGCCGAAATCAAGAGTAGGGGAGGCTTAATTGACTGAGTCCATTTTATTAGCTGTACTTTAAAAATGGAAAAACAAAGGCAAAGAGAAGTAGCTCATTCAAGGTGACACAGCTAATTAGTGGAGGGACCAGGGTTCAAACCCAGGCAGTCTGGCTTCAGATTTTATGCTCTTACTCTTACTATGAACATACCTGGTGGCTTTTTAAAACCTTAATGCTTAGCAAAAGTCTTCAAAGATCTACACTAAGATGTGAGTAATTGTTCTCTGGCATGCTTCATGTTAAGTGTTTCTTACTCATGCTTTTTTACTGGAATTATCTATTTTTGTACAGAAAATTCATAACTTTTTTTTTAAAAAGAAAGCCTGCTAATGAATTTTAGGATGGCTTTCATAAATTTGACATGATAAAGGTGGCATACCTGGCTGCATTAGTTACCTACTGTTAAATAAAAAAATTATCTCTAACTGAGAGGCTTCAAGGGACAAATATTTATTATCTCACTGTTTCTGTGGGTCAGAATATCATGAGCAGCTTCTCCAGGTGGCTCTGGCTCAATTTGTCATGAAGTTGTGGTCAAGATGACATCTGGGATTGCACTCATCTGATTGCCTGACTTAGGCCATGACATCCATTTCTGCGAGAGCTCACTCACATGGCTATTGGCAGGAGACCTCCGTTTCTCACCGTATGGGCTCCCCAGAGGGCTGCTGGAGCATCTTCCTGCCATGGCACCTGGCTTCTTCCAAAGCAAGTAATTCAAAAGTGAGAGCAAGGAGAAATCACAGTGCCTTTTATGACCTGATGTTGGAAGTTATATGTGGTTATGTCCCCCACATCCTATTCATTGGATGAGAGTAATCAAGTCCAGTCCATTGAGAAATCACACTCCATCTTAAAAGAAAAGAGTGTCAAAGAATTTATGGACATTTACAAGACTCCAGAATACCAAAAAACCAAGAATAGGAACAAGAATGGGGCAATGGGCGCCTGGGTGTCTCAGAAGGTTAAGCATCTTACTTCGTCTCAGGTCATGATCTCACTGTTCATGAGTTCAAGCCCTGAGTCAGGCTCTGTGCTGACAGCTTAAAGCCTGGAGCCTGCTTTGGATTCTGTGTCTCCCTCTGTCTCTGTTCCTCCCCTGCTTGCACTCTGTCTCTCTCTCTCTCTCTGTCTCTCAAAAAATAAATAAAGAGTAAAAAAAAATTTTTTTTAAAGAATGCGGCAAGAAGAAGAGGGGGCAAAGGTGAAAAAGAAAGGGACAAAGTAAGAGAGGAAAAAAATAAAGGAAGGAGAAAAACAGAGAAACTGTGATTTATCTGTTTAGAATTTGAGACTACTCTATTTCATTCATTTAACATTGTGTAATTTTATAAATTCAAATCTTAAATATGAATTCATTGAGAAACATCCATGTGTGTTTTAACCATTTTTATTGCTAACATTTCAAATGACTCTTTCAGCTTTAATAAAATGACTAAAATGGGTGTTTTAGCCCAATATTCTGTTCCGATGAAAAGTCTTTCACATGCATTACTGGGTAACACAGAGGAGATCTGAGTATGATCCATTTCACTTTATGCTAAATACCCAAGGCTACTGGGTAACCCTTTCCATTTCTCTGAGCCACAATTTTCTTTTCTGTAATGTCTTTGGAAAATAGATTTTGAGTTTCTATTCAGTTCTGAGACTTTTCATTCTGTAGTAGATTTCAACCCAGATTAGCTAGCTTTCAGTAATAATGAATGCAATTTTAGCACTACTCTTATGCAAGGGAAAATGACATTTTATATAAACTAAAAATGCAAGTAAATAGAATCTCGAGGATTTTGCCACAGACTATAATACCTTAATGATTTGATCATAATGTGTGACCCCATGTACAGGATCCAAATCCCAGAAGGACAAATAAGAGACAATTCCGTCTCAAGAAGACACAATTTTATTTGCTGCTAATCCAGGAAATGCTTTCATAGAGCCTGCACAGAAGTTTTACAGAAAAGCCAACATTGTGGCAGGAGAAGGGGTGATTATAACATGTTATTTTAAATTTGTGCTCTATTGAGTCTTCATTTTGAAACACTTTTCTTTACCCTATGTCTTTGGTTGTTGAAATTCATTTGATTAACTTGATTAATTTGATTTACCTCTGCTTTACTTGATCTACACAAATGCTTCCACTATTTCAATTTGTCGGTGACATACATAAACTGTTAAGGCATCAGGTTCTGTCACTTCGTATTATTTTGCTGTCTTATAGGAATGGCCTCTTTCCCTTTTCCTCTGACACAATCTGTTGCTAGAGGTCATTTCAATCTGTTCCATTTCTGAACAAAGTCTCTAAGATTGGTTTTGAGATTTTGAATTTCTATGTTTGCTCCCCCCATGAGTGACATCAAGCATTTTCCCGTGGATTCTATGTCATGTCTTATATACAAAGAAGAAAGAGGAGAGAGGCTGAGAGCGAAAGCGAGAGAGAGAGAAAGAACAGAGAGAGAGAGAGAGAGAGAGAGAAAGAGACCTTCCCTTGAGCACTGTCATTCTGAATTGAAATTGTGCCAATTTATTAACACAGTCAGCAATAAGCTTTTTAATTAAACTACGAATAATGTGACTAATAATCTTCACTTCAAAGTAAGCATCCCTGTCTCTCTTTCTCCACAAGGATTGCATTTTCTTTAGTGAGGCATTGCAGCCATACTGCTTCTATGAGCTTAAAAAGTCAAGGACTCACCAAGTAGACTTCACCGTTTTGTGCTACAGAATAAACTATTAGCAACTGTTTTACAGAAAATGTCATCCCTACAGCAACCCCTTTTTTCTTTAGTTATAATGTTTCCGTTCAGGATAATCCAAGGTTCCTGACATTTGCAATCATTATTCTTTCCCCAATGCTTGTTTGGAGCAATACATTGCTTTGGTTTGTCGTCATCTTTTCTTAGTGGAATCAAACTTCCCACCCTCTCCTTACACTGACAGTGATTCGAGGCAACCTGAAGTGTCTCGTGGGTTGTCACTTGAAAGCATTAACCTAATTTTGTTTCTGGCCCTGTCTTCTCATGCTTGGCCTGCCACAGGCCATCTCTCCAGCCTCTTCCCAAGAGAGCCCATTAGAAAACATAGAATGAAAAAGAAATCTAAAGTCTGTTGATTAGATGATAGACCAAATTTCTGCCATTCTGTGTTCAATATCTACTTTGGTGCAATCTAATTTATGCATATTTTTGTCACCAGGCTCTAACCCTGACTTGCTTTCTCTTACTCCAAATCTTGTGCTAGAAATTCACTACAAGACACAAAATGCATGTCTTTTCCCACTAACCCCAGCCAGGCTGTTGGCTGTGCCAGCCTTTATCTAACTATAGTTTTATTCTTACTTAGAGCCCGGCTCTGGACTCAGCATCTGATTGGTTTCTCTTTACATTTCAGCTATCGACTTTGAGTCAGGACAGACTGCATGATTCTGAGATCATTATTACAGCTTCACTATCAAATGGAGTATTTTGGCCATGTGGTAGTGTCTTTCAGGCCAAAAGAGATACAAATTTTGAGAAGCAGAAAAGCTGAGATAACCATGTTTGGAGCGTGGACAAGGACAGGAGAGATGCTGTGAGAGCAGACAGGTTACCCAGACTATGTCTGTGGTTTCTCTGTGAGCCTGAACACAGATGCTACTGTCACTGTCTTCATGTTGGCAAAGAGAAGACATAGAGATTATGCAAAAAGCCTTTTCTTCATCTGCTTTTTGGATTTCCTGACGGTGTCCTTTGGGAAGCTTGGGGATAAAAAGGCAGCCCCTTTACAAATGGAGGACACAAAATTTTGGTGTTGATTATTGGCCACAGTGTGAGCGATGGGTAATTTATTGATTCTGCTTTTCGTTGTGTCTTGGGAAATGATTCAAACTCAGTATCTGAATCGATAATTGCCTGGGTGTTAATGATGTTGCACAGGAAGGGTTACGCTGCTACCCAAGCTAAAGAGCTATTTTAAGTTTGGGCCGCAATTAAGAAGAGGCTCTTCTTGTTAATGTGGCTGATAACCTCCCTCACATTGTCAAACCGCATTAATATTCACTGAATATATTTTGTATGTATTCATACAGTAAATGTGTACATACACACATAGAGAGAGAGAAAGAGAATATAAGAACGGTATATTATAGTTCATTCTTTTTGCAGAAAGGACTCATTTGTTCTTAACAGATCCTTTTGTCCTCGTGAAAGTTAGAGATAAACATTCAACTATATTAGATACACATGCCTGGACCAGTGAGTCACCAAAAGTCATCAAACTTTTCAAGTTATCTTCTCCGTGTCTCAGATTGTCTACACCATCTCTCCTGTCATGCAACAAACATGTCTCATATGCTTGAGAAAATAGGAGCAATGAAAGATGAACTTGCTCATCTTCCTACTAAAGGAATTCCAACTCACATGTTAGCATCTGAGCTTTCCCTTGACCTTCCCTCCTATTACTCTGACCAAGTGTTCTTTGTCTGCTCAGATCAAAGACCACGTTCTCCATGTGACTTCTAGACCCGTCCTCTCTTACCTGCTAGGGGACTTTGATCTGACTGTCCCCCGTTTCTTTTTACATCAAAGTTTTCTCCCTTCGCGGATCATTCCAGCAGTATACAAGATGCTCTGGCACTTACTTCCTTTAAAACAAAAACCAAAAACCTCATCTGACCTCATATCACCCTGCAGTTATTACCTGATTTCTCTGTCCATTTTGTAGCAAAATGTATTGAAAAAAATTGTCCACAGCTGATGTTTCCACCTCTTCACTTCAACATCTCCCTTCTTGCCCACTCTGGTAAGACCTTCTGATGGTTTCACATTGCCAATTTCAATAGTTCCTTGTCTCTCATCTTTCTGGAATTCTTGGAATATATAACACAGTTGGTACTGCTCCCCTTTTTCTTTTGGCTTTTGGAACACTAGTGTAAGCCCTTTGCACTAGCTGTTTCCTGTGTCTGTAATGATTTTACCCAGATATTGTCACCCTTGGCTCCGGGTCATTTAGAGTTCAGCGTGAATGTCACTTTTCAGAGGTCTTTCCAAATCACCCATTCCATGTCATATTTTAGCGCTCATGATGATCCACTAATTTTCTTGCTTATTCAGTTATTGGATTATTACTTTTCTTCCCTCGTTATGATGTAAGGTCCATAAAATCAAGGAATTCACCTTTATTATTCAATTGAATATTATTCAATTATTCTCCTCAAATTCCAGAATAGTGCCTGGCATTAGACTGAGTGTTCGGTAAATATTTGTTGAATTAATTAACGGATGAAAGTCACAATCCTTAATCCCAGGAAAGTAAAACTAAGTAAATGGAAATGTTAACTTTTCTATGGGTATGTCATACACTAAACTTATACTTTGTTTTAAATGTGCAAACTCTGAAAATCCAACACACCCAGGTAATAAAAATAATTATACCCAAAGACTTCCATTTAAAGTTAGAAAATAGTAGATAAGAATTTCTATTGGATAATGAAACAATGTGTCCTTTTTCTAAAGGCCTTCTCTTAAAGTCAGCATTGTATCTAAGATACACTAAATTTTCAAAATATATTTAATCTCTATTTGTTTCCTATTGTGGCTGTAGCAAATTATCACAAACTTCGCGGCTTAAAACAACAAATCTAACCATAGTTCTGGAGTTCAGAAGCCCCACTTGGTCTCACTGAGCTCAAATCAAGGGGTTTGCAGGGCTGTGCTTTTTCCTGAAGGCTCCAGGGGAGAATCTCTTCCTTGCATCTTCCAGTTTCTGAAGACCACCCATATACTTTGGCTTATGACCCTTTTCTCCATCATCAAAGCCAGCAACATTGGGCCAAGTCTATTCATAGTTCTATATTATTGGTTCTCTCTCTTCTGCCTCCCTATTCCACTTATAAGAAACTTTGTAATTACATCGAACCGTCTTTCAAGGTCAGCTGATTATAACAACCTTAATTCCACTTGCAACATCAATTCCCCTTTGCAGTATAATCTAACATACTCACAGGTCCTGGGGTTTAGGACATGGACATCTTTGGGGAGATATTATTGTGCCACTGGCATTCTTCCTTCTAACCTCAAAGTTCAGTGTAAATGAGGCTTTGGGTAATAATCCATTTTGGGAAACAATTCTCCATCTGTGAACCCATGAAACTCAAGAAAAAATATAATGGTGGGGCAGGCATAAGATACCAAATATAGACATTCCAGTTAAAGGGGGAGTAAATTGAAGAAAAAAAGAGTCAGCAGTTCCAAACAATTTCAAATTCAGCTGGTAAAACTTCATTTATATAAAATAATGTATTGTTATATATATTGCTGTATTATATAATGATGTGATCATATTGTGTCTGTGTCTGCGTATACATATAAGTGAACACATGCACACATATCTATATATTTTTTGTGTACATGTGTATACACACACACACACACACACGATTGAACTTGAAGTAACCTTGCAATACACTTAGCTGAGTAATCCCTATGAGCCACCAAGTTAGCATGACAACTATATTTTAACTGGTTTTTCACAAGTGTTTTAGACATTAAGTTGCCACTTTTCAGATGGCTGGTTTGGGTTAACTGTTTGTTCTTGGGACCAATCTAGCATCAGCTTTCTTGATTAGTATCTGATCAAGTATTTCTCAGAATTGGATACCTTTAGTAGCCTTATGGAAACTTATTTTGGCCTTTTGTCAGTATGTCAAGGTTAGGGGTTTTTCCTCATTTAAAACACTGAGTAGTCAAAGATACTGAGATGTTAGGTGAATGAATTTTATGTAACTTATTCAGTCTTAATTTGGTACTTGTAAACAGTGATAGGTAGGTCTTCTACCTATAATAACCCATGAGTAAGGAAGCAGAAGGATTTAGAGAGAACAGGTTTTTTTTTTGTTTTTTGCTTTTCGTTTACAATCAGTTAATTTACCACATAAAATATCTATTAAAGAAAATGTATGAATTTATGCAGATTTTCTGTTCAAATATTCAACTGTAAACCTCTTGCTAATATTTGTTTTCTATTGCTTTTGTATGAAAAAACATTGCTAAAAGAAAAGAACCTTCAAAAAGTAACATAGTAACATATTTGTGTGTGTGTGTGTTATCATATCTATATAAACAGAAAAAGTGTATTAGTATTCCATGCTTTATTAATAGTTTGTATTTACAAGGCCTACTTAAAAGTCGGTCACTTAGAAAATAAAATGTATTTTCCTAAAGATCCATGCATTTAGCAGAGTGCTTAGGTTTGCAGATCACTTTAAAAACTCAGTTTTACATAATGCAGCTGAATGAAATTACTAAGAATATAAGCTCTAAATACTGATATGAGTGGAGCACATACATAAAAGAAATAATATAATGGTATTGATGATTAAAATAATAATAATCATAATTCTTATGCTAGTTAATTGTCATTTTGTATTGCCTTTAAATACTATAGGCACAACAAATTAAGAAATATTTTCTCTCCGGGGGCACCTGGGTGTCTCAGTCGGTTGAGCGTCTGACTTTGGCTCAGGTCATGATCTCACAGGTCGTGAGTTTCAGTCCCACATCTGGCTCTGTGCTGACAGCTCAGAGCCTGGAACCTCCTTCTGATTCTGTGTCTCCCTGTCTCTCTATCCCTCTCCCCCTCACGCTTTGCCTCTGTCTCTCAAAAATAAATAAACATGAAAAAAAATTTTTTTAATGAAAAAAGAAGAAATATTTTCTCTGGAAAACTCCCACTCCCTTTTCTGAACATTTCTCTAACCTTTATGTTTTTTCTCTCAAACCATCAGGTACTGAGTGCCCTTCTCCTAATTTCCCAGCTTTCAGGCTTAATAACACCTATGTTGAAACTCATATGGGAGACCTTAGCTGGGGAGGTAGCAGTGTAGTGGTAGAAAGGGGCCAAAGCTATTAAATTTTACCTTTATAGTTGTATTTTTGTAACATACTTGGAAAGTTATTCCCAATCCAAGTTTCTATGTCTTGACCTATATTTCATCATCTTGCTTTTATGAGCTCATTTTTACCTTTATATTTTTAATTCATCAGGAATTAATTTTATTATATACTGTAATAAACTATATTAGTACCATTTATTTTAAAAATGTTACTTTTCTCACTGACCTGAGGTACTTCCTTTATCATGTACTTAAGGCATGTCCTTGGTCATGTTTCTGACTTTTATGTCTTGTTACATTGATGCTTGTGTCAGTATCATACTGTTTTAATTAGTATATCTTTGGAATGTAGGTTAATATTGTATCCAGCCAGGCTCTCTTATTATTCTTCCAATAATGTTTTTGCGGTTCTCATGTTTTCTGCTATTGTGCTCCAAATTAAGCATCACTTTGCAAAATTCCGAAGAAAAATCCCTTTGGTATATTGAATAACTTTGACAAATTTAAAGATTAACTCTGTGAAAATGCATCTCTTTATGTTATCAAGTCCTTTAATCCAGGACTGTAATAAGAGTTTACCTATGTTTGAGTCTTCATTTACTATCTTACTAAAGCTTTCAATTTTCTATATTTAGGTTAGTACTGCAGCTACTTATTTTTCTATGTATCATACTTTTCTTTGTTATTTTGAAAAAGATTTTTTTCTCTCTCTGACATGTTCTAAATCTAAATTGTCATGGAGCTGTTAATTCTTCATTATATCTGTGACTTGTTTACTTATTATATTATTGCCCATATTATTTCAATTGACTCAAGTGATTATCTTGGGCTTTCCAAGTACAAAGCATATGGTGTATAAGTAGTGCTGTTTTTATATCTTCTTTTGTAATAATTATACCCATAATCTGGTCACATTTTATAGCAATTGAGTAGAGTATTTATAAATGTTGAATAATAGAAGTGACTCCAGAAGATCACAATTTAAAAATTATGTTGTCTCGCAATCCCTATCAAAATAACACCAACATTCTTCACAGAGTTAGAACAAACAATCCTAAAACTTGTATGGAACCAGAAAAGACCTTGCATAGCCAAAGCAATCTTGAAAAACAAAACCTTAGCATCACAATCCCTTACTTCAAGATGTATTACAAAGCTGTAATCATCAAGACAGTATGGTACTGGCACAAAAACAGACCCTCAGATCAATGGAACAGAATAGAGAACCCAGAAATGGACCCACAAATGTATGGCCAACTAATCTTTGACAAAACAGGAAAGAATATCCAATGGAATAAAGACAGTCTCTTCAGCAAGTGGTGCTGGGAAAACTGGACAGTGACATGCAGAAGAATGAACCTAGACCACTTTCTTATACCATACACAAAAATAAACTCAAAATGGATGAAAGACCTAAACGTAAGACAGGAAACCATCAAAATCCTCGAGGAGAAAGCAGGAAAAAACCTCTTTGATCTTGGCCGCAGCAACTTCTTACCCAACACATCTCTGGAGGCAAGGGAAACGAAAGCAAAAATAATTTATTGGAATCTCATCAAAATAAAAAGCTTCTGCACAGCAAAGGAAACAATCAACAAAACTAAAAGGCAACCAACGGAATGGTAGAAGATATTTGCAAACAAAATATCAGATAGAGGGTTAGTATCCAAAATCCATAAAGAACTTATCAAACTCAACACCCAATATACAAATAATCCAGTGAAGAAATGGGCAAAAGACATGAATAGACACTTCTCAAAGGAGACATTCAGATGGCTAACAAGCACATTAAAAAATGCTCCACATAGCTCATCATCAGGGAAATACAAATCAAAACCACAATGAGATACCACCTCACACCTGTCAGAATGGCTAACATTAACAACTCAGGCAATAACAGATGCCAGCAAGGATGTGGAGAAAGAGGCTCTCTTTTGCACTGATGGTGGGAATGCAAACTGGTGCAGCCACTCTGGAAAACCGTATGGAAGTTCCTCAAAAATTAAAAACAGAACTACCCTACAACCCAGCAATTGTGCTACTCGGTATTTACCCAAGGAATACAGGTGTGCTGTTTCAAAGGGGCACATGCACCCCAATTTTTATAGCAGTGCTATCGACAATAGCCAAAGAATGGAAAGAGCCCAAATGCCCAAACTGGTGCAGCCACTCTGGAAAACCGTATGGAAGTTCCTCAAAAATTAAAAACAGAACTACCCTACAACCCAGCAATTGTGCTACTCGGTATTTACCCAAGGAATACAGGTGTACTGTTTCAAAGGGGCACATGCACCCCAATGTTTATAGCAGTGCTATCGACAATAGCCAAAGAATGGAAAGAGCCCAAATGCCCATCAATGGATGAATGGATAAAGATGTGGTACACACACACACACACACACACACACACACACACACACAATGGAGTATTACTTGGCAATCAAAAAGAAAGAAATCTTGCCATTTGCAACTACGTGGATGGAACTGGAGGGTATTATGCCAAGAGAAATTAGTTAGTCAGGGAAAGAAAAATATCATAGGACTTCACTCATATGAAGAATTTAAGATACTAAACAGATGAACATAAGGGAAGGGAAGCAAAAAATATATAAAAACAGGGAGGGAGACAAAACATAAGAGACTCTTAAATATGGAGAACAAACAGAGGGTTGCTGGAGGGGATGTGGGAAGGAGGATGGACTAAATGGGTAATGGGTATTAAGGAATCTACTTCTGAAATCACTGTTGCATTGTATGCTAACTAACTTGGATGAATATTAAAGAATAAAATTAAATATCAATAAATAAATATTTGTTTAAATAAAAATAAAAAATTATGTTGTCTCTTGTCTTAACATAGTCTTTATTATGTGAAAGAAACATTTTTGATTACTGGTTTTTGAATAATTTTGAAAGGAAATGAGATTCAATTTTATCACCTCATCTACAAAGACCACCTCACTTGTTTCTGTTATATTAACTATCCGTCACTTCTTAGAATAAAACTTTCTTGGTTATGTTATGCATGTAAGATATTGCTCAGTTTGATTTGCGAGTGGTTTATAGAAGGGTTTTGGAAACTCAAGCATAAGTGTGATTGATTTATAGTTTTTGTGTTTGTGCGATCTCGTTTAGTTTTTGGCAAAAGGAATGTGAAGGTACACTGTATTTTATTTTACTGTATTTTATTATTTGCAGTACACTTCAAATTTCACAAAACTCTAGTGTGAAGGCTTCAGAAATATCCTAGGCTATTGAGGAACGAATGAATAGAGGCATAAGACACGAGTGGTATGCTGGGTACTACCGAAATTTCTCTCAGTATAGACAGCCAAATGAAAATATGTGGTATTCACTGAAAGAAGGTGAGCGGGCCCTTAGGTGCACCCTGCAAGAAGAAAACACTGAGTAGTTTTGTGCCCCTCCAGCTGACCTTTCTTAACCCAGGCCTTCTTTCGCTCTTTTATGGTTGCATCTTAATTCACCATAGTTGATGATGAGGTAAAAAAGATGCTTTCTGAGTCTCATTTTATTCTTATACATTTATAATAGTATCTACAGAATGTGAGCTCCTAATTCACATTTTATCCATCACTTATTTTATCTCCACAGATGTACATGCAATTGTTCTTTTAGGACTCTGTTCAACCCACAGATGTCTCCACAGCTGCTCTCAATTCCAAAAGGGATTTTTTTTTTCCTTAGAAGCAGTCATGTAAGGTTTTTTGTTGTTTTGTTTTGTGTTTATTTTCTTTGTATTTAAGTCATTGTAAAGATTTTTCCCTCTGTTGGGAGAAGAAAACTATCTTACCTGAATGATGGCCTGAAGAATTGCATCAAGAAAGAGCTAAGGATAAAGCACGGTCTGTGTTTTTCTTCATTCTTTGAATCCTGCTAGATGCTTCCCCTACTGGAGGCCCAAGAACTATAATCGCCCTAAGAGTTGACTCTCCTGCCTCCTATTTCTATGACTGTGTTGGTATGGGGAGACAAGATAACAACTGTCACAATTCATTCAGGGCAGAAAGAAACAAATCGATTAAATAAATGCCTAGGATAGGCAAAATTATCAACTTGAAAATAGCCCTCAGGAGGCTTATGGGAAGCAAATGATTCAGACTGCTGCCTATATTATCTGCATCCCCTAGGTCTTTGAACTTACTAATTTTCTTTGTGTAGTGGAGATGACCACATAATTCACTAGAGTGAAACTGGGGTTATGCCCATTAGGTTTTTGTCTGCATTACTCTAGAAATCTCTAATTATATAATTATAAGTAATATATAATTATATAATTAAAAATAGGGGAAGGCCTTTCCTTCAAATATCACCAATGTATTTAGCATCACTGAATATTCAAAACTGTAAGTGACCTTACAGACAGCTAGGGTCATTTCCCCCATTTTATAAATTACACAGTGACAATCAGGACCCTAACATGACTGACAGGAAATATGGAACCAGTCTGATGCTCTGGAAAAACTAGTTGCCCAATATCCTGATAAATAGATCGCCAGCACCCCATCCATTGGCCCTCACGGGCTTAAGCACATCAAAGTTAAAACTGCTAAAGATCTCTGATGTTAGCCCTTTAAAAGAATGAGGATTTATTATTACCTTCTTTGCTTTTTTTGGTGTGTGCGTATGGTTTCTGTTTGTTTTGGGAGGTGGTCAAAACACTTGTGTAGAGCATGTGCCTGTACAATGAAATAGTCTACTCCTCTGTGGGAATCAATGTGATAGTGAAGGTCTCTATAATTCAAAATAATAGGCAAAAGGCATTTTAAAAATATAAAATAAAATTTGTAAGCCAGTGTTTTAAGAGTGGCTGTGTTGAATATTTCATTCTGTTGGGACAAAAGCAAAAAAAAACATGCAAATTCCAGCCCCACAAAGAGCTTATGCCTCAATGTCCAAAGGTGGCATTTATATTTCATGCCAAGGGGCACTATTGAAATACTGAGGATAGGTTAGAGGTACACTTTTATTATTATAATAATAGATAATAGATACATATTTTTGTAAGTGCAGAAATTCTCAATTTAGACATTCTAGTATTGTCAGTTATCCATCTATACTGCTGAGAGATCATGCATCAGACTTATCAATGGTTCATTCAGGAACTGTTATTTCTAATATTTCAACTACAAACTTGTCTTTAAACTTAGATCTTGTATACTACAATTTAAAGTATTCGATAATTTAAATAGTGTATGTAGTCTCATCACATACTAAGAAAGTTGTTTATGTTGCTTTTGTTTTTTGTTTGTGGCTGTTGCTGTTAACATACTATCATTTCATTTGGTTGAGTTTCCTCATCTGAAATGACTTGGTTATAAAGACTTGTGCATTTTGATTAGCAATTTTGTATAGTTGATTTTAAGAGGTAGAGTTCCACAGATGTGAATATATAATCTTATAAATTGATCTTTCCTTAGGATGATATATGTTGCACTGAGAAAAATAAACCAGTACAATGATTTTATACTCCCAATTAGACATCGGAATTATATGGTATCCTTCACAAGGTAGCGTAAAACCATTTTCGATAGCTATTACTCGGCATGCTCTTTCACCAAGATTATTATTGGAGCAGTTTTGTTAGGAAGCATTTGTGTAACATACCATATGCTGTAAACTATTTTTTGATTTAAACTATAAGGGCTGAGTTTTCAAAGAGGAGATTTTGGTGTGCATAAACTTACACATGCAATTGCATTTTTCCACAATTACCTAGTCATGCTGTAGACTGTCAACCACAGAATTCATTTGCTTCTTTTTTGAAAGATTTGCTTTGCTTGCAAAGATTTAGTTCAGTGACATATTTTTCTTCCTTCCTTTTTTTTCAACAAACAAAAGAAATTTGTGACTGTATTTCCTTACATCACATTTTATAAAGTGCCAGACCTAAAAAGATCCTCCCTTTCACTTTACCCTTGAAAAGGCTCCTATTTCCATAAAATATTCTTCTCTTTAATTGAACGATCAACTTTAGCATGCTTTGCAGAATTACTTAGAAAAATGTCATCAATCGTTAGTCTTTATACATGTTATATAAATTATACTTAGAGTAGTATGTATATGTAGTGTATAATTTACAGATGCAGAGAGTACAAATAAGAAAATAGCTATAGTAGCAACCATAATATCTTTTCATATTTAAACATGAAGAAAATGAGATAATATATGTACTGATTTTGTGAAGTTGCAATTTTCTGAATTAGGATATCACATTGTTCTTTGCTCTTGTTTGCTATAGGTTCATTAAAAGTTAGACATTCGAGCATTTCCATGCCATTCTTCTTCTTTTTTTTAATGACAAATGCCCCCTCTGCCAACAACAACAACAAAAATGTGTAACTTGGATACCAGGTCCTTTTAATGAAGCTTTTGAGTCTTACAAAATATGATTAATCTGATTAGTGATTCAGCCTCCTTTTATGCTTACATTATCTAACACAAAGAGCCCCCCTACAGGTTAAAGTTTAAATGTGGATTACCAGATAAAGCTAGTCCTGACGAGGTTTCTATGGTGCAAGGAAAAATTGGATTTGCTTTTCACCTCATCTCAGGCTCTGTCATCCTGGTTTTTGCCCTGTTCCCTTGTTCACAGCAAGGATATTAATTTTGTAGTAAAATCTTTAAGCAATTATGCAGATAGCTGTGAAAAAGCAACATACACACACAATAAGAGAAGCTTAACTGAAAAATGGACCCCAGATATTCATTAAAAACAGATGGCTACATTGCCAACAGCATAACTTTGGATGTTTGGGCTAAGCTGGTATTAATCTGCCACAACAGGAAGAGAAGAGGAAATTGCTGGTGTACAAACTGTGTATTGTTTCTACTCTTTGCTTACAAAGGAATACAATGATGATTTATGGCTGTCTTCTTGATAAATGTCCAAAAATGAATTCCTTACTCACAAGCAAAGTAACATTGTAATCCTCCTGGCTATTACTAAATGCTGATGCTCATTTTCAAGACACGAATAAAATATAAAGAATCATATTGGTGAAACAGATGAAAGGGTTCCATTTCGAAGTTGATATTAAGTAATTTTGGTTTTAGACCTATTGAAATTGGAAAGCTTTTGATCAGTAACATTTCAAAGTCAATATAAAGCATAATTTTGCATTTATATAATAGTTACATTTCTGCCCATTTGTTTGGGTTATTTGCTAAGTGAAAATTGTAACATCTTCAGTCTAAACAAAGGTAAAGTGAACAAATTGGGTAAAGTAAGGCAGAAAAATATTTGCCCAACTCTTCCAAGTAAAAGCACAGATGATGAAAGGTGCACTCTATGCAACTGGGGCAATTGTAATAATGGTCAATGCATAAAGTATACCTTTATTCATTTATATAATTTTCAAAGCAAATTTAGGTCAGAGTGTTAACACCTAAGACTATATATATGTCTTAAGTGGTAGAACAGTTACAATGAATTTCAACCAACTTTTGTTTGGGAGGAGAAATTTATCCAACTAGAGAAACACTTTTGTGACAGGAGGGCTCAGATATTCTACAGGCTGAGTTATACTCAGTTGGACCATCCTGGAGACAGCCAGTGATTGTTGGATCTAAGGACTAGTTGAAACATCTTGGCGCTATTTTACTGCTTCATCTACATGTGAAGGCTGAACTGGGTTGAAAATGGTGGTCGTTACAACTGAAGAGTTTGGGTTTTCCCCCATTGAGTGATAACTCTTATTCCTTTTTATGTACATAATACGTATTTCTTATAGAAAGAATTAAACAGTTTTGCTAAAGAGAAGAAAGTTCAGATCATCCATAATCCTACCTCCTTGAGATGACCAATATATGTTTCTATATACATAGATGTGTATTTTTAAAGAGTTAGGATCTTACAGGGTATTTTGAAAACCTGCTTCTAGTCTCCTAATAATCTATCTATCAACTGTCAATTGTATACAGTTCAATATTCTACAACCTTATTTTACTGAATCCATAGCATTCCATTGTATGGATAATCCAAAATTCATTTTACCAACTCCCTATTGGTAATAAAGAGTTTAAAATTTTTGGTATGATTAAAAATACCTCAAAGTTTATTTATTTAACTAAAATTTGTATACAATGTGTGTTACCAACGAGTTAATCTTCCGGCATTGTACCTCTTTCACATGTAAATAAAAACTTGCTTGGGCAAAAGTATATTCACGGAAAGAAGCAAATTCAACAGGCCCTTTGGATTAATTCATTTTATTTTTCTTAAAGTGCATTTACAGTCTGGGTAAAATATCTTGTTGCTAATGGAAGCAATCACATTGTGTTAATAACCCTAAACTATCTTTTGAATCTAATCTAATTTCCATCAACTCTGCCTTGTTTTTCAATCCTCTGTGTTTCAAACATGCAGATAGTTTGCTATGCCTCCAGTGTACTATCCTTAAAAACCAGCGGACTTTTAAAAATGCAGTTCCTCTTAATAGCCCTGGAACTGCACTCAACTTGCTCTACTAACAGCTTCAGCTAGCCTGCGTACCCCTCCTTCATTTAACTCAACCTCACACAGTAATTTGCTGCACCTAGATATACCCCAGTATGCTGGTCTCTCTTTGGCACTCTTTTGATTGAGAAGATTTGTCCTCATGTCTGTCTTTCTCAATGGACTGTGAGCAACTTCAGGGCGGGGTTATGTCATATTCATCTTTGCATTTCCAGTACTTACTGAAGTCGCTGACATCTACTCGACATTCTAGAAATGTTCATTAAAATATAATAATGACCTGAGGCCATCATGACAAGACAAAGAAAAAAAGCAACGCAAAACAGGGGTAGACTACCTTTAGTAAGTCCTGAACAGGGCTGCCCAAGGCAGGGTAGAGAAGACAGAATGGCGTATGCTTTATTTCTCCTTTTTCCACTGTGAATGGATCAAAACTAGGTCTAAACTCATCCCCCAAAGAAAACAATGTTGGGCCTAATTACGAGGGGGCATGAAGAGTGGGGTTAGATTTTAGCAACTGGAAGTAGGTGAATGTAGACCTGACATTCTCTGTGATTGCTGCCTCTCTCTCATCTTTGAGTAAGAGTGGAAGGGCATGACATGATTTATTATTACCTTAAGACAAATAAGTCCCAGGTATAGAAGAATCTAATTCATATATCAGTGCTCACTTGTAACAGTTGGATATACATTGTGTGTGAAACACCGCTTTAGCTACTTGTAATCATGGCTATGATCAATGGCTCTCAAAACTTTTTCCTCCACCTGCCTTGTGAGACAGTTTTGAAGAGAAACTTGGGAAGTCAGAGAAAGGGAAGTTTGACTCACCCTAAAATAGAACTGGAACAGTCCAAATGAAACAAGATTCCTCAAAAAGAAAGGAACTTCTCATTACTGGAAGGTACCAGAAAGTGACCCACTGGAGTAGTGGAAAGATGCAGAGGGCTGTCTCATCATTGCGAAATTACACTATATCATTTCCAAACCCCTTCCAAATCTAGAGTCTGGGAACACATACAACTCTTTATTTCTGCACAAGAAGCCTCCACCTAGAAGAATAATCCTATTTACAAATACTTTTCATGTGTTTTATTGTTTTTCTTTCCAACTGAGAAATTAACCAGATCCATACATAATGTTGCATTGAAAGAACAGTCTAGATTAAATTTGGGAATAGAAATTATATACTTAGAACAACATATAAGCTTAAAGAGCAAACTCTTGACTGGATATTAAAACTTTTCCTTAAATCTTTTTCTCATATCAGGATCATTTTTCTGCATTGCTATCTGTGATGACAAGTGTGATTAAATATTCTAGCAGTGGGAGTCAACTGGCACATGTATCAAAAAACAATTTCTGTGGTTTGAAAATAATATTAAAAATCTTTTATTTCACTGATACCAAATGTTTCCTTGAGGTTAACATCTTGTGACAGGAAATGAACAGAGCATTAAAAAAATATGCAGCTAGATATCGTATGAAAATTTAGTGTATTTTTCCATGAGGAAATTTCCTCATGCAGAGACTTATTTTAAACTTCTTGATAAATAAAAAGTGTTACATAGAGTTAAATAAGAATACCTATAAATAAGGGATAGAAAACAAATGATGGTTTAAACACTATTTTTCTGAAATTATAGCTACTTGTGGGTGTTTTTAAATTTTGATAATTCGAGTTTTGAATGTGACCAAAATATCTACATTTAAGGAAGTAATGAGCTACTTAACATATTTTGTATATGGCCAGAAAATTTGCTTTGATGATTAGGGCCCTTCCCAAATACGGAAGAGGCCACAATCCTAAATGGCAGATCAGCAAAACGTCTGTTCCATCGAAAGCCATTAGCAACACTCCAAATTCCACTTAATTACACCAAACACCTTTGCACATCCCCAGCAAGTCATTCCTATCATTTAGACAAAGCCAAAAAAAGTATATTTTGTACTGATGATAGTAAAGGGTTCAGATTTGCCATAGAAAGAAGCTCCAAAATTTCTACTTTCATATTATTCTTTTATTTATGTAGTTACTTGGTGAGTCAGTTAGTTAATGAGAAGGTTAGTTAAACCCACCATGTTGCAAATAAGATTTGATAATGTTCATATGAAGAAATAACTGGAACTTGAAAGTACTTAGTTCCTGATAGCTTATTTTTCCTCCTTTTTAAAAAGTCAAAATGAATAATACCACCGAATGAATGCAAATATAGGTGTTTAGAAATGAATATGTAAATGTTATTCTATTTACTTCATCATTATAGTTATAACTCAGCCTAAAATAATTTTTTAAAACTATAAAGGAAATACATGTGACTGTAAAAATACACCCCAGTATTCTTGAAAAAATAATTTCATGTGATCATGCCCAACCTGATCACAATCAGAGAAGCTATCGGTTAGATTTTCCAAGAGCCAGTGGTCAGAATTCACATGGTGTCACCTCTGAATATTGGCATAAACCATCCGGTGTGGTGGGATAAGAAAAACTGAGAAACTCACTTTTGTTGTAGCCAAGGGTGCTGTCCTGGCCAGGCTGTCACAATTCCATAAGACAGACCTGAGACCTCTGTGCTATTCACAGCCTCCACTCAATTCCTAACTGGGGACTTAATTTCTTCTCTATCCAGCCCAGAGAAAAACTACATGCAGTGGAAGAGAAAAGATATTTTATTTTCAAGTTTGTAAAGAAGTTGTCTTTAACACCTTTCAAGAGTGACTAAACCAAATGTACTCCAAAGATACTGGAGGAAAAGTAATGAAATTACAAAGTTCAGCAAGCCCAGAGTGTTACTGGTAATGTTGGATTCAGCCAGTGAATTTTTCATGGTTTCTAATATGAGTTCTTGCGCTAAAAATCAAAAATACCTTGGGAGCCAGTCCCCTAATTTAAAATAGGTAAATCTGGATGGATGTACTTCGAGAAGGTGCAAGGGTAGACAAGGGTGAAGTGGAGAGTTGAGATCTCATCAAAAGGAAGAATGGCCATTTAGCCATCACTCAACTCCAGTAAAGCCACCTCACCCTTGCAATCCACTTTTTTTGAGAGAGCCTAGAAATCTGGATTTTAATGCAAAATCTAAGTTTGGGATGTCGTGAACCAACTTGATAATACAAAAAAATTCTTTGTAGGACCAACAAAATGTCCCCACACATTGCATTTGGTTCATAAATATGTCCTCCTGCTGGGATTTCTGAGAAAACCAAGACTGGGCTTCAAAATATCAGATTCTGTGCCTACTATTGTTTCCTGCTATTACTGGTACCACATGGTGATTGGCTGTATGAAATAATTAAACTTAGTTGGCAAAGCACCTTTGATTTGGAACTAGAATACTCTGAGGCTTGCCAAGACAGACTACAGTAATGCTCTATTATATTTCATGAAGGCATTTGATTAAACATGCAGATGGAACAATCAATATCTAAAAAGCTTACTTTTATCTTTCTACTTCTGTTACAGAATGGACTTGGTTAGTTTAAGTAGTCTATTTAGGAATTTGTGAACAAAGCTTTTAATTTTATTTAGTCACAAAAACATGGGAGGGGCTAAATTATTAGTATTAATATAGTGTCTGAGGAAAGAGAACATTAACAGACATAATTACAATAAAAACAAATTAACATTTGTTTATTGGGCATGATGATGGCCAAGTTTTAAGTACTTAATATACAATATTTTATTTAATACCTACAATTACTTAAGAGGTAGGTCCTATCACTAACTGCATTTTTTAGATGAGGTTATTGATCATCAGAAAATATGAGGCCAATTGTTCAAGGTCACACAGCTAGTGAACAGAACTTAAACCACAGCACACTAATCCCAGAATTTGGGCTGTTAAGGGGCATGTTCTACTGCTGCTATTACTACTACTTAGCTTGAACCCCTCAGTAAACCAGATGCCCTCTCATCACCCTGATGGCCCTGCAAAAAAATATGTTTTCATTCTTATTTATAAATGAGGAACCTGATGCTCCAGAAGGGTAAGTAACATGTTCTCAATTGAAAAGTGAAAAGATAGGACATGATCTCAGATCTGATGCCCAAGGCCAGGCATACTTTAGCACATCACAGTGTTAGGATAATGTAACCTAAACCACTTCTGTTTCAGTGTAAGTTAATGTTCTTTGAGTTCATATTCAATGTCAGTACAGCTATATTGGTTCAGTAAACTAATGGAACCTAAACCACTTCTGTTTCAGTGAAAGTTAATGTTCTTTGAGTTCATATTCAGTGTCAATACAGGACTATCAGACAAAATATTGCTAATGAATTAAACTTTTAAAAGTTCATAAAAACTCTTTAAGATTTTCATGTAATTTCTTAAAAAAGATTTTCACTTAATTTCAACCTTTTTTGTTTAATTTCCATTTTTATTCTTTATATGCAATATGTTTTATTCATCTCAAAACATACATCTTATAACGATATAAAAACCTTTAAGCCGTATGTTTTTTGTCCTACTTGATAACTAGATTCCATTTCCAAATATGAATAAGGTTCTATGGAAAAGGTAGTGATTTGAGGTCAGATGTGAAGGAAAAAGACCTTTCTACTGCCTTTCCATGATGCTGATATCTCATTTTTGTGTGATTCTGATCTTTCTAAGCTATAGTTTCTTATAAACATTTTGTTTAATAATTAACGTTACTGTATTACTGCTTAGACTATTGAAATACAACAGTGAAATTATAATTATTGCTTGTAATTTCTCTTTTATACGCAGATCTTATTTTGAGGAAGAATGTTACCTTTTTCTAGATCATATATGTTCAAATCACATAAATTGGCATATTCTAAAGTATTTAGTAGATGAAGTTCAACTACAATTGACATAAAATAGTAGAGATATCAATGACTTTAGACAACATTTAAAAGATAATAACATTACCTTTCTATTTTATTAATTGACTTCTGGTCAGTTTCAGCAGAATTACTTTTAAGCATGGCTACAAGGTCTCAATCTGAATAACCATTTTACATGAAGTTAGTGAATTTAAATACGCCATGTTTTTACTAGAGACATCTCAACATACATGCCTGGAAAGATTTACAATTAAAATCACACCAGTAGCATCCTGCAATTTTTCATACCAAAAAGCTAAGGACACAGGGCTGTGGGAAAATTTGACAAACCAAACTCTAAGGCTCACAACTTAAAAGCTTAACTTTTCTTTCCCCCACCCCATAATGTTGACCTTGGTCTGGTCTGTTCCTCTCTGATTGTTTGACTTGCATTCCCTTTCATGGATGATGGTTTCTTATTAAATTATTTATGGATGTGGCTGACACTGGTTGAATAGATTCATTAAATTTCACAAGTTGTTGAAGGCTAGTTCGCTGGAAAAAAAAAAACCCTCTTTAGGCTCTTTAAAGGACAAAAAGCGTCATTTTTTTTGAGCTCTTTTAAAGCATTTAATAAACCATGAAAAGATATGACATCAATCCTACTAAAACACAAGGGAAAATGAATGATGTTACTGTAAATCTTTACATCAATCACACCCAGTACTTTGGAAAACAATATAGTTTTGTTTGCATTTCAGAAGTGACAAACAACTCTTGTGACTGGCTTAACATAGTCACTTTCTATTAGTCAAGACCAGAAGCAAGTCAGAATTAAAATGTGGCCCTGGGTTGCTAGGCAGCGGAGTTGTCTTGACATGGTGGTTAGTTTCCTTTTCACTGAATGACAACAGTGAAATGAAAGAAGTTTTGAAAAACTTGATAATGGTTTTCAAAGGAGGAGGATAATTGGTGGTGCTCGCTTGTGCAGCACTGTGTGGAAACTTTCAGGCGGCCGTGAGAGAGGACTGTCACTAAAAATTTAAACTCTTGTACACAAACTTGACCTAGAGTCTTCTCCAGGTTTTGGCGGTTCATTTTCAGAACACCCCTCTGAGACCAAGGGGTGTAGGATGAAAGCGTTAAGACAGATGGGTAAAGCCCCAAAGGAAGAAAGGAATCAATAGTTGTGATTTAATCCATTGGTGAAAGGGAGGAATTAAGTAAAATCTTAAAAATGAGGAATGTGTAAAAGACCTTTAGCTAGCACCTATAAAAAAATGTTTTAATTGAATGGGTGAGTTGCAGACATTCAAATCAAGTGCAGGAAATAGAGAAAGGTAAAAGAGAAAAAAAAAAAAAACTCTTTGATTTTCTATGCCAGGGATGAAACAATCATCCTGATGTTATATGGATTTTTAATATACTCTAGTTTAATTCAGAAAAAAATATCCCTAACATGATAACTCCCAAAGCATCTGAAAATAATTACAGCTTAAGCTTTTGTTGTCTGTGGTAATAACCGAACAGAGCATATATTTAACAAAATACAAACAAAAGACCCCAAGCAAACAAAAAAAAACACAGAAGATACACGTTGCTCACTATTTCATCCAAAACTACCTACTGCAAGAACATTTTGTTTAACCATTTAATTTACCCAGAATTTTAAAAACTGAGCAAAATGGACTCATATTGAAAGAAGGGACCAATTAGTGTTGGATTAACATTCATGGTTATTTACAGTTGTTTTTGTACTTGTTCTTGTGCTCTGACTTCCTAAAATTTCACAACCCAAAGATTTAGAAAAATGGGGTTGTTTAGACGCAAAGTGCAATGAAGTGGCTGTGACCATTGTGTAGACACCACCTCTCTCATTATACCCTCTCAATCAACACTCAGTACACAGGAAACCGCAATAAAGCCCATCTGCCACGGTTAATCTGCAGGCAAACCCACACCCATGTCTATGCCCGTTACTCTCCAGCCTTATTATTCTCAGATCCAAAGCTTCATAAGGGATCAGCCAAAGTCCATTAAAGTAAATAATAGCTAGAAATGACAGGCTTAGCAAGGATTGGGAGGAAGTTGAAGACCAATCTGAGCTCTGAGCTCTGATTAATAGAGAAAAGCATTAGGAGAAAAGGGGAGAAAAATGACCTCAGCCTGCTCCAAAGAATTCCTGAACCTTCGTTGTTAGGGCAAGTGCTACCATCTGAGACGTTAGTGATCCTTGAATTTCCTTCACTTTGATGCAGCTCAAATGGGAAAATTTTGAAGGTTCAGCAAGGCCCCAGACCTCAGCTGGAAAGCTGTCTGGAGTCAACCCTGTCAAAATTCTCTTGTGTAAGAGAAAGCCTTTATTAGCTACATTGCAACAACGACAATAACAACACCCACAAACGCCCTACACAGTCTCATAAGGAGGGGCCTCTGCTAGATAGAGATTGCAGATGCATTTATTATTTCCTTGCACATAGTCATTTTTAAAACATCTCCAAACAGATGTAGTAAAATAAAACAATAGTGATTCTTCAAATGAATGCCTTTCAGGAACTAGCTGAACTTAGTCTGCTGGTAGGAAAGGGTATGTGTGTGTGTGTGTGTGTGTGTGTGTGTGCATGTATGTAGGGGTTGGTATTCAAATATTTATTCAGTTGCATCTCGAAATATGATATTTATATTTTCATTGTACAACACAAAGAATCCTTCTCAAGTAGCTCAAGATTTGTTGAGTCAAGACAGAATTAAAGTGCTTCTGTTATTTCAACTGTGTGCTTCATATAAATTGACCAGGAAAAAAATCCCAAATTAGTTGTAAAAAGGTTTTCTCTTTCCACCATCTAAAAATTATTTTTACAGCCTCTGTTTGATACATTTCCTAATGAGAGAATCCCAGGCAGTGATATCCCCCACCTTTCCCCACATAAGTGTATTTGGTCTTCAAATGAGACATTTTTTGAATTTTGGAACAGCCCTTAACAGGTTTTTTGAAGAAATCTATACCTGGTAGGCCTATTTGTGATTAGGAAAAACTCATTTCAAGTCTGCTTTATTATTAAAAAAATGTGTTTCCTTGTACAAAATATCATGTTCTTTATGAAAGGTGAATTGAAATAAGACTACTAGAGAGAGCTCAAACACTGTGAAGGCTCTTTACATTTGGAGATGAAAAATAACAAAGCCGCCCCTGCTTGTCAGAAATCCCAGTCTGAGGGGGAGAAAGCATTTGGCAGAGGCAGGCAGGTATTGGGAAAGCCCTAGTGATTTCTCAGGAAGATAGTAATGGTCCAGATGAGGACTTGATGTCAGGAGTCTCACCTTCGAATGTATTCCTTGTTCAAGTTGATATTGTAGCATGCCATTTTCATAAATAAAATGAAGAGGCAATGTAAAGAACCATGGCGAAAATGATGGTTCTTCACAGATATTGCTGATAACTTGGCTAATGCACTGTTGATGTGCACGTGGTACAATTTTCATATTTTAATCTTAAGTAGAACAAGAAATGACAATTATGAAAAGACAAAATAGATACCACCAACAGCTGTAATTGCTATCTAGGCTGCTCAAAGATGGGCAAAAGACACAGTAAATCAATATTAAGTTCTCTAAAAATGCAGGTATCACAACAAGGACATCATATAACATCATTATAAGCAAATTCTAATACAATTTGGACAGTTGTAAAGAATCTAGGATGAATACAGGGAATGTGAGGCTAACTTGTCCTTTGCAGCTTTAGCTGGTATCTTACAGGGGGAAAAAGATCCCTGGGAATCATGGTTATGTATTTAGTTAAGTGTGCAAACTGTGCTGGCTTTAGTAAATGGGTGTGATCTTCATTTTCACAATTTAAAATGTTAAGATCATCAAGGGTTAAATGGTTCTGCCACATGCAATTATAACATGTTGAAATTCAGTAGTTCTAATACACCAGGATTTGGGGAAATGCTTTTCTGTATACTACTACTACGTCCTAGGAAATACTATGTGATTTTAAAGAATACCTAATTAAACTGATGGATTGAGAAACCAGCTAAACTTCAGAGAAAAAAACTATTAAATATTAAAGGCATAGTATAAATATAATTAAAAGAATGAACATTGAAACTGTTCAATGCAAACCTTACCAATGAGAAATTAAATGAAGAGAAAAAACAAATAGGCAAGAAACAAAAATTTCAAGGAAAAGAGAGAACAAAAGTGACAAATATGTACAAATAGTTTGACTGTAAAATTAAAATTAAACACTTGCTTTTAATATTGTAGTTGTAGAGTGTAATGATTTAAATGACCTACAAAAAGTAGGTCTGATTTCATGCACATATTTCTGTGGATATTAAATTCCTTTATGGGAAATGGAAGAACACATAGCACAAAAAGAAAAACATTTTTTACAAATTCTTATCATCTTTTGCATCTGATCATAAATTATTTTATGTATTTATAAAAATTGGAGTATTTCATGTTTCCTCTGAACATTTAAAATTTTTAAGTGAAGTAAAATGTTTAGAATCTATTCCTTCATCTCCCTCTTTTCATAACCGAGCACTGTTTTGAATTCACAGCCTCTTCCACAACTGCACAGATATGCAATATAAAAGAAATTATTTTCACCGTAACTTTCTAATTTGTATAGAGAGGCTATAAATATGAAACTAAATTCGAATGATGTTGAGAATTTTTGATACCAGAAAAGAAATAATGTATTAATCAAAAGACTATCAGTTAGAATCAATTTGCTTTTGTGTGTGTGAAAATAATTAAAAAAACAAAAATAAACAAAAACACGCCAATTGTTTACTACATGGATTTGAACTTCCACAAGATTTCATCTCCCTTGAACATTGCCCTCATGCTATCATTAGATGGCATTCTTAAATTACTTTGCTATTTATATAAACAATTAAATGTCCATATAATAAAGTTTATGCACATGTGGAATATGTTTTTAAGTAGTTATATGCATGTCATTATGTATATTATAGCATAAACTGACCCATATACATTCTCACATAACATGCATAAATGAGCAAGTGGATTGATATTATGGCCTTGAAACGCATCTTTTTTAGTCAACCAAACGCAATTGAAATATTAATTTCATTCATGGAAAATCAAAAAGTTTTAATAATACATCGTCTCTGTAAATAAGTGAGATTATATCTGCTAATGCTTTCCATTAGCCTGTGTAGTAGAACTGACTTGTAATGAATTGAGATATGAAAAAATTTATCTTTGAGTATATCGTGTTGCCACTGACACTTACAGCAGCACTCTTTTCTGTTCTTGATACCAGAGCAAAATATTGAAAATGAAAAATACTATTCTTACCGTATTCCTGAATACTCAAAAAAAGGGCCATTACTTACTTTCCACAATAATAATGATCTTCAAAGAATGGATATATTGCTAAAAAGTAAAGGCCATTGTGCTAACCACAAGGTGTCTCCAATCTTTAAATTCTCTAGATTCTCTCCTTTTCCTGTCCCGTATTTCAATACAAAGTGAATCTCTATGATTGCATTGTCACACTTGGACATTTTAAAAACACTCATTCAGATGTCAGTTGTATACTTTAGAGAAGACTGTATCAAGCTTAAATATATATGTAAAAATATACATAATATTACATATAAATTATAGTTATATATTATATAACTATGTATATCACATGATGCTTACAATACAGTATGTATTAAATACAAATTTACCAATCATTTTATGAATTTATGTTTGGAACCTAGTCTCTAAAAATTAATAGTGGTAGAATCCAAAAAAAAAAAAAAGTTTAACATCAAACTTCATTTTAGTTTATCTGTCCTCAGGATTTAGTTTTGAATAATCCCATCAGTCAGCTACAACCTGCAACTCCAAGGGAGTAAAAATTTCACAGTGGACTACACACATTTGCAAATAGCCACCATTGCAACGAATTCTGGGTTTTTCCAAACCAAAGCTAGTGGTGAAGAGCAAGGACTAAAGCTCATCTCATTATGAAGTATGAATACATAACTAAGAATAAATCTTGTTTAAAAGAATTCCAACTACAGAAAGTCTTTCTAATTCAAGGCCATGTATGGCTTATCTCCCTCTGTACACAGAGCGGGAATGGGGTGTGTGTGTGTGTGTGTGTGTGTGTGTGTGTGTGTTTAATGGGATACTGTTTATCCCACTATATCTTACCACTCTGTCTCTTTGGATAACAATCACAGGCCCCAGATGCTAAGGGTAAGTGATATTTTCCCACAAGCGGCTTCTGGCTCCTTGGCAGACGTGCGAGGCAGTTGCGTTGGCAGTCGCCGTGCTGCCGCTGGCTCTCTCGTGTGGCTTTGCTGTTGAAGGGATGCTTGGCCTGCCCTGTCTTCCTGGATACCATTTCCCTCTGACAGCCCTTGGGTTTTGTGAAGCTTTATTCTGTGCAAATCCCTTGTGCAATCTCTGGATGAACCCTCCAGAGGCAAAACAGGGGCTTTCTTTATAGTTGGGTCTGATAATCAGCTGAACTGCTATTTCAGGTACTCAGGAAAACCCACACCCAAACCCAAACTTTTCCCATCTTTGCGGGTATTTCTGTTTTTATTTTTATTCTTGTTTTCACTCTGAGCACATCGTATCCCAACTTACTTGACAGGGGGTGGCTAAATGATTTTGTGTAAATGTTGTGCTTTGTGATTTTTATGTCGTAATTTACGTGATTTTTTAAACGTCCTTTGTTTCCCAATATCCATCATCATAAATAATTTTCGAAGATTCTTTTTCTCATATCATAAATAACATTATAAGATAAGTCTTGCAAGAAATGCAAAGAAGGAATTTTGCGAATTTACCAAGTGCGATCGGTTGATGAGCTATTTAATGAAATAAAGTAGCACGCTTCTGATATTGATACAGAAGTAATACTTCATTCCCTGCATGCTTGTAATCTGGATGACATTTTGAAGCATGTGCTCAAGTTGTACAAACAAAGGCACACAGCAGAGCCAAAGATGGTTTCAAAGACACCAATATAACTGTCTGCCGCATAATTTGTGAGACATTTGCACGTTTCCTCACAGTGATATCACAAAAGTAGTCATAAATGTGTATCATGGATTAAACGATTCGCTGGTTTACCATATGGTTGGCCACAATCCCCAAAGAAAAACAATATTTGGGGGGACTGATAGCCATATTTTTTTTTTGTAATCTGAGATATCAATAAAGATCCCAAGTTTTCTGAAAGAAATATCAGGCACACTTTGCATGGAAATGCTCACTCCAATTAATCCTGGGTTGAAATTCATTTCTTTCTATTCTGCCATTTTTATCTTCAAGTGACTGCAAAACTCTAGAATTATTGATACTATGTTTTATAGTTTAACAAGTAAATTGCTACCCAGTCAAAAAAAAAAAAAAAAGAAATCTGTACAGGTGTTACATGGGTCTTCAGGAAATTATCTAAAGCCGTTTTGTTTTGTTTTTAAGAAAGTCTCCATGTGCTATTTGGAGAACTGGAAATTCTCTGATGTGCTGTGTGATAATATTATACATTAAGAATAGATATCATTTAGAGAGGAGCATCAATGAAGCCTCACAGAGAAATGAAGATCTCTCCTTAATAGCTATGGATCTGTTTTCCCAAAATTCGTTTTTAATGTTGAATCCTCTCTGATGCAGAGTATGCATCTATTGTATGCAATGTTCTGCAAACAATGTGCTTGTAGCTCAGTTGAAAAATTATCACATTCCAACGTGATTCCAATGTTTTTTCTCTGATTTGTGATAAATCCATATTCTGGAAGAGCATTTCTAGTTAAATTAGCATAAAACCCCAAAGACTGTTGATGATTGGGTTGCTATGAAATATATGATCTGATCTTCTTTTTGTTCATGGGTCAGTTTTGTTCTTTCTTAAATGAAAAAATTTAATAGTCATTTACAGAAACTTTAGAGAAATGTTAAATATATCTGTTAAGCATTTCGACCATCCATCTTTTCGTTCTGCTAAATAGTCCAGAAAGGCTACTGCTGAATTTTCGTTTCTTATTTTCTGTGTTACATGCGAACCCAAAAGATTGTAATTATGTATCTATGCGCTATTCGGCATTAATTTAGACTATGTTCCTCTGCTAGTAACTTTTTTTCATTTTCATAATTAGGTATTTGCATTACACTATTTGGCCCTTTCCTCTCACTTATAGGGTTTTGGGAATCTATAGTTCTCTGTTTAAAAGACTTGAAAAAATAATTGTAAATAAGGTAGATTTATACCAGTGCAGTCCCTGATAGCATTCTCCAAAACAATAAGCAAAAAAGAAAACTAAAACTATTTTTGGTTCTCATTCTACCAGAAGGTGTCACTATTGGGACTACAAGGTAGTGATCCCAAGACATCTAACAAAATTTACTTGAAAGAAGATCATGCATTACCTGTATAATCCAGAAGGTAATTTACTGACATGCTAACCAAAGTACCCTATGAAAAATTGTTTGCCTAAAATTTTATTCAAATAAACGTGAAATTATTTCAAGTATGAAATGACCCTACAGAAAGTATGCTGGGAGAAATCCTAAAGTTAAAGATATCAGTCATTGCAACAAAAAATAAAACATTGGATTTTTGAAGGGCAATTTGAATAGTATGTTGGTATCATCATATTTCAAATAATATTAAATATAATAATATAAATGTTGGGAAACAACAAAGAGTTAGGATTTTGTCTTTTGAAAACTTTCAAAGTTAATTGACACTTGTAGAGTCAGGTCATTTTTTCAAAGAGAAGAAAACCTGAGCTTCCCCATCAAGAAACAGATCGTATATATCCTTATCCTAGAAAATATTAAATAACTTTAAACTTCTGGTGGAAAATCTTCTCTCTTTCTCCCCCCCAAAGTTTTTTTCCTCTATAAAGAGCAGTGAGTCAATTCTTGGCTTAATTTGATGAAAATGTGCTACAATGATATTTTCATGTTTAATATCACTTGAGGAGACTATATTTGGCTCATATTTCTTCACTATAACTGAGAAATCTTGGCAGCAAACTTCTATTTTGCAATTGAGCAAAAAAAATTTTTTTTGGATACTTTAGTTTTATCTGAAGATTTACTTCAGTTCTTTGTGCATTGAGAGAAATATAATGAATTGAGAGAAATATAATGAGTATGTATGTCAGCAGTGTGCCCCATCCACCACCCCTCCCACACAGACAACAGCAAGTAATATAAATTTCCTTTAGAATGGTTTTAAATCTCACACTTGCATGAGAGTCTTATGTACAAAGTAAAAGAGAGAGAGAGAGAGAGAGAGAGAGAGAGAGAGAGAAAGTGAGAGAGAGATTACCTGTTATATCCTTGTGGAACAATCTTAAAATATCTCAAAGTGCCCGAGCAGCTCATTCATCAGAGCTTTCCGGTCCTTTTATTACCTGAAAAAAAAGCAGTTAGACATGACAACTTCAAAAGTGTGAATGCCATTATTCAATGTTTTGTATGGTAGGCTCATCAGTTGTCCATCTCGTGTGCAACTTCCCAGCAAAAGCTAGAAGTCATTCTGTTGCGTGCTTTTCTAAGACCTTCTACCCGGACAACTGCACAGAAAGAGTCTCGCCAGTAGAGGCCTCTCTAGATTTGCCTTCTGACTGAGAACTCAGAATGAGCCTCGAATCCGCTGCAGTTAACACAACTCCTTGAAAAGATTCTTGTTGCATAGGGAAAAAGATCACTCTTTAATGCCCTTTTAAGTTCCACGATGTTGATTAATGTTGCCCTTTACATTAATGATGTTTCAAGTAAAAGAAAACAAATTTAAAATGGATCAATTCTATTGAGGATGCATTAATTAGACAGAGACTCTGCCATATGCTGCGGCTGGAGGGTCTGCTGGCCTTTCCCTTGTAGTTACCTGTGTAAAATCCACCCTATCCTCTACATGAATGCCCAAGCTGAATAGCTATTTGAATGAAGGCTTTAGTTTGATTCGCCATACAAGGGGTACTGTGTCACTGTGTTTTCTTTCTAGGAGTCACTAAGTGATTTCTATATCTGTTGTCATGGTGATATAGCAAAGCAGGGGAAAATGGGGCAACTTCAGGCTTTCTCCTCACCCTCTGCACTAAGATGTTGTTAGCAAGCCTATAAAACATTGGGCTTTCTCTAGCCCTTCTTTTTGTTCTCTGATTGTCAATAAAACTCATTTTAAGGGTAACAAGGACATCTAAATGTCATCTGTCACAGTGTTAGAGAGATTAAGTTTGTTTAGGGACTTGTGCTGGACAAAGGCCACTATTTGTTCCGCAGATACAAAGCGGTGTTGGTTATCACCACTCTTGATTTAGAAGGAGGCCCAGAGACCATCGAGGAAATATCATCTCAGTTGCAGGTGACGGAGAGGCCTTCTTGACATGACAGCATTAAAATGACAGAAAAATAATTATGGTTTTGAATGAGAATCTGCAGCTCTGTTTCCCACACCCCTTTGTAGACACCCCAAGCATCATGTCTCCTCTTAGACCTGAGGTAAGAAAACAGCTGTTGAGGGCCACAGGCCTATTTAAAAATATGGCATACACACCTGATGGCCCTTGAATGAATGATAAAAGAAGGGAGAAAGGTTTTGCAAGGAGAGTCCGACAGTAATATGTTCTGCATTAATTCAGCATTTGCCCAATAATGAGGCTAAATGGAATGTACAAATTAATGAAGACATTGGTGTTATTAAAATCAAATCCTGTGGTTCATATGCTTTTCTTAATAATGAACATTGTGGCTATTGGAGAGGAAGAACAGGATTTTTTTTTCTATTAATTTGGCACACATCCCAGATCTCATTCAACCAGAACCTATCCCCCCGCAAAATGCGTCCATGGCCTTTATGAGCCTTACTCTTTCAATTTTATATCTGTGTTAATATGAGGGAAAAAATATTTCCCCTTTATAAAGAGATTTTTAAAAGTGAACACAGAACCTAAGTAATAATTAAGCATTTTTAAAACTAGGATGCTTCTTTCAATATAAAAGGTGATTGGGAAGTATATAAAATAACACACACGTAATGGGGTGCTAACATCACATCTGCCTGCACTATGGAAATTGGCGCAGCTTTCAGAGTCTGGTCACATGAATTCATCTCAAATACTACTTTATAGGACATATTCATGGTAGAGAGAGCCACTATATTAAAGCTCAGATGTACCGTTATGAATGCTGGACAATGGGAGACTCTTTATTTGCAATTTATTGGGTCTTGACAATTTGGGTATTTATGAAATATGAATGAAAGCAGAACACCACGACCCTTTTCCTAATATCCCTGGGAACACAACCCCATATATGACACACGTGTGTATGCACAAGCACAACACTTGGACTGGAGCTCACATTTGAATGGGTGATGATAAACTCCCTCTTGGCTCTGTGGACGAAGGGAGTGTGTGTGTTTGTACGTGCAAACTTTGAGTTTCCTTAATTCATGCTCTGTGGAGAAGGGTGTGTGTGTGTGTGTGTGTGGTGTGCAAATTTTGAGTTTCCTTAATTTATGCTCTCTCAAATCAATTTGAAAATTTGATTTTAATCACGCTGGAAAGAGGTACATAGTGATAAATGCTATCCACTCAACAATCGGGCAGATTCCATTTTCGTTGTATATTTGGCAATGTATGATGAAGAAGTGAAACTTATAAAGGCCAACATAGAGAACAAGACTAGACCTTGTTAAAAAGAAAAACAAAAACACTCAAGCTGCACAATCACACATTTGTAGATATGTCCGTAATATTAAACACATGCAACTACTAAAAAGAGCTACAGCAGGATTCCCTTTTTTAAAAATTCCTGGAGCAAATTACCACCAAGCTCAGTGTGATTTTTTTTTAAGATAGAAAGATTTATTCTAGATAAACTAATGAAAGCAAACACAGTGCTGAGATGCTGTTACATCAATATTATGGGCCTAGATGACTTTTGTTTAGTATCTTAATAGCTCGGTCATTTGTTATTCATTCAGCTACACAAGAGACACCAGGGTGTTATGAAGGACAATACTCTCGGGGCATTTTGAGTTCAATGTGTGTTTCTCTACTTATGCAGAACATGTGTTGGCATCAGCGATGGTTACAACAGGGGAATCACAATATACAGTGAAGTTTTACCACGTTGTTCTGAGATAATTTTCTGTTTCTTAAAACAATCTTTGGGACAGCTGAAGCATAGTTCTGGTGCTCTGTGATAGAACATACTGGATATATGCTTCCTTTCTATTTTTAACCTCCTACTTCTTATATTATCTCAGATGAAGAGTTAAAGAGTTATCCAAAAGAATAAAAAATAAATCCCTAACAAAAAGTATGTTGAGCTTCAAAACAGGCCAACAGGAAGGAATATATGTCACTTATACCTGAGGCTATAAACAAGGTGACTGAGAAAATAGATTGAAGTCCGGTGATTCGCAAAGATACACACACACACACACACACACACACACACACACAGAGTTACATGCATTGGGTTTTACTACTTTGTCCCCAGAAGGACATCTATGTTACCCTAGGTGTTTTGTGGCCTCAGATTCAGAGAAATTCTAATGAGACAAGTAAAAGGAAATGTACACAGTATCGTTCTATTTCTAAATTTCTTGGGATGAAAATCCTTTAAGTGCCTGTAAGTAGCTGTGCAATTTGGATACATTATTTAATTTGTATGGCCTCAGTTCCCTGTCCTGGAAAACAAAGGGATAGGATTAGGTAACCTTTACGGCCTCTTCCAGTTCTAAAAGGCATTTAATAAATTCAACAAACCTTATATAGGTTTCCAGTTTTTAAAAATGTGTAACGTTTTGAAAGCAACTGTTTTTATTAAGAAAAAATAACAATTGACAAGATTTTCACAGCATGACTAACATTCAATAAAATATGAAGTTTTGTTTAAGATTTACTGTGCCAAATTAAGAATCCAGGCAGTTGTGTTTTCTAAAGTACTATAACCTTGTCACTTCGACAAATGAGTAGCAAGAGTTCATCACATTGGGACTAAGTTAATTCAACAAGGCTTTATAGCATCCTAGATTTTTAGCTACTCCTTTGCATTCAAGAAATAGTAAAACAACAAATGAAGTCTATTAACAAACATTCCATAAGAAAAAGACAGTATCTTTGATGAATAATACACGTACTCAATATGTTGTCACTTGAACCAGGTGACAGTTGAAAATATTTCCTTCCCCACCTCCTCTCCCATCCTGCATCCAAATTCTCAAACCATGCTTTTTATTCTTGTTTAGAGCAATCATACAGTATCTAAATTTACCATAAAGTAGATGACTCAGGTAGATAATTTCTGCATCGTAAAATTCACTTTCTTCCTTATAGAATCTATTTCTTTATCAGTTGTGGTCATCTTCAAGTACATCTGTAAATAATATGAATAAGGAAGTCTAGCATTGTCTTCTCAGGAAGTTTTCAGCCAAATAAAGTATATACAGAAACAGCTTATCAAAGATACTGAATTGATGCAATTATATGGAATTCTCTCAATCTCTTCTGTTCATTTCCTCTACTGACTGGAGTTTCACCATATTTTCATTCCAGTTTGTGACTCTAAAATTACACAGTATTTATCCAGATTCTATTTCATTCAGCTACTAGTTAAAACTACAATACATACTCCAGTACAGCTATTTTTTTTAAAAATTAGGAATTATTCATTTTTCATTAATAATAATAACTGCACCATACAGAAAAAAGTGCTATCATGTTTAAGAAAGCATGAAGAGAATTGGTCTAATAAAGTGTGTTTTGGAAAGAAGACTCTTGTTGTATTTTCTTATACATTACTGATAGCATCAGTTAATACATTAAAAATTGAGTAATATAATCAAAATTCCTGATTAGATAATGTTAATTTTAAAATTAAAATCTTTTCTTTTTCATGTTTTAAATTATACTAATAACTTGCCATCATCAAAGATTTTAAAGCAATAATGTAAAAAAAATAGTAACATAATTGTAGAATTGAAATAAGACATGTTCTTTGAGTCTACATCACAGCTCACTATTTTCAATAGTACTTAGGTCTCTAAGTCTACAGAAAATATTTTGGACTTGTACATTAAAAGATAAACAATAAACCTATTGAGAAGATGACATACCTTAAGAGTGATTTAATCATAATGATGGTGATTTAAAAACATTCTTATGGAAAATTTTTAACAACAAAATTATACCTTTGAAAATGTTACTAAAATCAACTTTCAAATCAAAGAAATAGTCCTATTCATGACTGTATTATTTGTCGTATTTTCATAAGTAATGATATGCTAAACTGAAAGGCACATGATATAAATAGAAAAAATTTGAATGGTTAAAAAAATCAGAATTTCAGTTCTATGTGAAAGCCATTCTCTTAACATACTTTAAGTTGAAATGATTGAGTACCTTTATCACTCTGCTTACATTTGTACTATCTACAAAACAAGCAAACAAAATCAACAAATAGGTTGGTATATAAAAACTTGGATAAGTTTTCCATTCTCATTGTAGCATCTGAACAGATTTTTCAATGTGTAAGGAAAACAAAAATGGATTTTATTTACCTATCTTTTTTTTTTGAGCTTCAAGTAACCACATCATTCATTTTGTTGCAAAATTTTATACATGCTATGAAAGGAGGGCTTGTTTCTCTTTTAATACCACTACCTAAGTTTCTGAATGTTTGGGAGCTTTTTATTTTATTCTAGATATCATTTTTTAGTCAAGTGTTGGTTAAAGTAAAATATTCATAGGGATTTCACAGTTCATTTGTAAAGATTTTTCCTGTCAGATCCGAGGGAAAAAAACACACAACATAGATTTTTAAAACATTTCCTGACACAGTAATAAAATAATGCCTTGAAGGGTGGGAAAATCAAAATTCCATTGTTTGAATTTCAACTCTAAAAATTATATTCACGTAGTGATACAAAGGGATACTTATTAAGAAAAATACATCTCCCATCAGATAATAATCCTGTCGCTTTCAAATGCTGGCTACCTTTAGGTAAAAAGTGCTAATTCAGGTATTATTTAAGCTACCTTTAAATGGAAATTTCTCTACTGACATAACTCCACATAAGACCAGAATAAAATAGCTGAGGAATGTGATAACAACAAAAGAGAAAATATGTGTTTTCAGGAAACATTTGAATATGGCTCATTTGTAAATGAATGTATACATAAATTTAAAAGAACATGTTAATCTAAAATAGCGACATCTTCCTTGAGTGGCAGCCATTTTGGAAACCATAGCCACCATCTTCACTTATTTGCTATTACCAGACTGAGTTTCCATTTCTTTTAATACCCTCTCTTTTTTTTTCTCCTGCAAAGACTAATTTCTTTGAAGTTATTTCATTCTCCTTTCATCATTGCATTTTATCACTCTTAGTTCTCTAAGTATCTCTCTTTTACCTGCGTCTTCTTATGGCCTCAGTTTCTCTAATAATAACCTTCAATAACATTATCAATCATTTCACATTTTAGTCTTTATTATTCAAACTTGATATTTGATGAAACCACTTTAAGTAGCCTAGAAAAGTGAGTATAAAACACTAATATTTTATATTTCATTAATATTGTGCCCCTTGAAAATGTTTCCTGAAATAATACTCATGTCTCTTTTTAATGCCTGAACTTATGTTATCATTTGGTTTCCTCTTCAAAGGGCATATTTAAGTTGAAAAATCCTAAAGAGAATTTTGCCCTTATAGAGTGGAAGGTGAGGGGAAACATTTTTTTATTTTCTTTTAACCATCATCAAAAAGAAACAAAGCAGAAGATATTTTACAGCAAATTTATAATATTTAAAAATAAGCAAGAATTAAAGTAAAAAAAAGTTGACTCAAATCTGGTGTCAATAACGTTAGAAGAGTTCATTGCAAGGTACATAAGTCTATATCTATATTCTTATGTAGAGATTTACTTGTTATGACTTATTTACACGTTTCTTTGCCACCTTACAGTGAATTATTGCTTTTGTCTGAGTCAAGTAGGGAAAGTAGATGAGACTACCAAAACAAACAAAAACGAATAAACAAAGCCCGCTATCAGACACAACTCAGTCTAGAAAAGTTTTAAGTTTCCAACAGTGTAATCTCTCTGAATATATTTCAGTGTTAAAAGTCTGCTTAATATTGCCTGCATTAGTAATTTCAACTTTTATGATTATATGAGACATAAGTACTATAAACATTTATACTAAAACTTTTTTAAAGTTTAAATTTTAATACTTAATTAGAAATATTAGGGGCGCCTGGGTGGCGCAGTCGGTTAAGCGTCCGACTTCAGCCAGGTCACGATCTCGCGGTCTGTGAGTTCGAGCCCCGCGTCGGGCTCTGGGCTGATGGCTCAGAGCCTGGAGCCTGTTTCCGACTCTGTGTCTCCCTCTCTCTCTGCCCCTCCCCCGTTCATGCTCTGTCTCTCTCTGTCCCAAAAATAAATAAACGCTGAAAAAATTAAAAAAAAAGAAATATTAATATAAAATACACAATTCTATAATATGTATTATAGAATTAACATTAAATCAGCAATAGAAAATCTTAAAGCATGTAGATCAGACTAAAGGAAATATTTCAATATTTCTCTTCCTAGATAGATTCATTTGCCTGAGCCAGTTGATTTTTTAAAAAATTAAGCATAGCATGATTCAAAATTGGCACCCTGGGGAATCATTGCCACCATAAGGAATTCTCTGAAAAATCAATTAAAGCAACGTTAAGTAAATTAAATGAAAGGAAGCTCCTTCACTGAAACTCTCAAAATACAAACATGTTAAAACTATACCAAGTTACTCTATATTCAAAATACACAGAAACATTTCTCCTTAACCACTAATGTGATTTTTGTCAAGTGATTCAACAAATACTTTTTGAGGATCTACCATATTCCAGACCTTTGTGCTAGGTGATTTTGCACGTTACTTTGGTTATCAACTTCTCTTTGCTAAGATTTTACTTAGACTATTTAAAACTTTGCACATCTCAAGCAAGCCTTATAAAAGAGCTCTCACTTACATTCACATTTCTGCTATGATTTATGATTATAAAGAAGATTTTCTATTTTTCTCTGCGTTCTTTACTCATCACCCAGCCTTTGATTTTCTAAAGGTTTTATGCAAATACTACCTTAAAAATAATATACATTTAATCAGCAATATTCATGTTTAGTTGTCTTATGCAACATAGAAATGAGAATATTTGTTAGTCGAGCTGAAAATTTTAATTATAAACTAGCAACTCTATAAAGAAATTCCTCAGATTAAAAAGAATAGGAATTAGAGAATTTTCTTGTTCAGCATAGAAACAATTAGCCTCTTATACTACTCATGGGTTAAATACAGATACACACATGTATATATTACAAGTATATCTGATTTAGATTAGAGAATGAAGCAAAATCAAAGGATTTTGAGCTCCAAACTCAGAAAACAAAATTCAAATATCTAAGTAAATGGCAAAAATAATCTGAATGGTTTAAGAAGTGAATTCAATAAGAAAATAATGGTATTAGGTAAAAATCTAGATCATTTTTCAAGGTCATTCTCACAACAAATAAGTTTTTTTGAATCTATAGCAATGCTCAACTAGATATGCTAGAAAATGTATATTATTTTAATCTTCCATGAATATTTTCAAAGTTTCAAGTGCATAATGGAAATTGCTGTTAAGTGTTATATTTTTACTTTGATGAAATAATCTTTGGACACTCTCTTGACAAACAAGTACTGTGTTTATACTCTTAGTATTATATCAACATTGCTCCGTAGAGCTGATCCTTTATTTGTAGGTTTTATTATGATAGAACAGAGTGGCTTACAGAGAGGGAATGTGTAAATAAATCACAGCTTCCTAAAAAAATACAGACACCTTTAGAAAATTTCCACTGGCAATGAAACTTGTTTTGAATTATATTTTTATTTCAAAATAAATGTAGCTCACTGAGATTCACATTCCTTAAGTAACTGGGGAACAGAAAAGCAAAACAAAGAAGTGGAATGAAGTCATAAATTGTAATTGACCCTACATGTAAAATCATTCTTAATCTGAAAGATTTAGTTTCACTTTAAAATGGCAAAAATGGAAACTAAGGATATTTTAAACACTTGTGCTAATTTATAATACGCTTTACACACATAATTATTGTTTGTCACTGAGGAAACTATATGTTACATAATGTTAAATGACCTCTTATGCTATGACCAAAAACTGATGAATTTCCCAAAATCCTGAAGATAGACACAATAAAACAACTTTTTGTCGGTAAAAAAGTCATGAGTGTCAGGAATGTAGTCTATTATTTTAAATCTTAAAACAAATAGATAAACTTTTAAATTCAGTGTTTGGTAAGTTTTAGAAAACACTAATTTTCTATCAAGCGTGGGAAATATGGAAAATCTAAATCTACATTCCTGCCAGAATCATAAACTTTTGAAGCGATAACAATACTCCTCTCAGAAAAATCAAAAAGTTCTACATTTCACCTATTGTCTTTTCTAAAGAAGTGCGATTGTATCAGTCTCTTTTGTTTTAATTTTAAAGTAAAATTAGCACCTATAACCACAATTTTAAAACTTAGGGTAGATATGCAAATAATATCAACTGAATATTGTTATCTGCATACATTCAAAACTAATCACATCTGTTTCAGATATGTTTTTGTTTTCCTTTTTTGCCCCCCTAAGGGATAAACTAAATTTGTCACTTTATTGCTAACGCCTGATTTTCGGGAATTCGTATAAATTCATATAAATAATAATGATTTCGCTTCATACAGAATCTTGATCGAACAAAAATATCCTGGACTAAGGAAATGACGTCACACGCCTTTCTTTTATGTGCTGTATATTAAAAGGCTATTTTATTAGTTAGTCGCTATACACGCCTGAGCTACTATAATGATACAAATGGAGGGTTGGTCTCCTGAGAGTCTATCATTAATGAAATTGAAAGGTTTAAAACTGATGTTTAGAATTTGATAGCTAGAAAAGTTTATATATGGAATAATTTGCATTGTGATTTCAGAGCCAGTTTGAAGCATGACTTGTTTGAAACTCAGTGAACACCATGGTTAGCTGTGCCCTCAAAAGGAGACCGTGCATTTTCATTTCCAAGTATACACACATACCAGAAAGTTACCAAATATAACAAAATTAAATTATTTAAAATTATAATCTATGGAAATTGTTTTATAATTCAATTCTTAAATAAAGTGTTAGAATCTAAATGTGACCAGCTATACATTCTTGTCTTCGGGGATATTGCACAACTTCAAAAAACACGACTGGGTATTTGGTGAGAAAAACATGTATTTAAAAGTTTTAGTGACCTAAATTTGAATCTGCTTCTGTCATCTTATCTTTATATCCCAAATAAAAGTGATTAGCCAGTCTCAATTTCCTGAATTGAAACAAAAAAAGATAATAAGGGGCACCTGGATGGCTCAGTTGATTAGGGCTCCACCTTCAGCTCAGGTCACGATCTCATAGTTCATGGGATCAAGCCCTACTTGGGTCTCTATGCTGTCAGCATGGAGCCTGCTTGGGATTCTCTCTCTCCCTCTCTCTCTGCCCTTGCCCTGCTCACACAGACATTCTCTCTCTCTCTCTCTCTCTCTCTCTCTCTCAAAAATAAATAAACATTAAAAAAGGAGATTTACCTAAAAGATTTCTGAGGACTGAGAAAACACATAGAAAAGAGAGCACAATATCTGCTATAGATTAAGAGTTCAACATCACTCTTTTTGTTCACATACCCTTCAAATACAAAATTACATCTATTCTTGAACTTTGTTGTTGTCATCACATAATTGCAAATGAAGGAATAGTTTGCACAAATCACAGGTTCTAGTTTATAGATTATCTAAGTGAATTAGAATACTTTGGACCTTCTTGAAGTCAGGCTCTTGTGTTATTAAGATTTTTGTTAGAACATTTTACAATTTTATCCACAAATTATTAACTAATAAGAGATAAAATGAAAAATGTATTTCCTGTGGCTAAAATCAAAACTTTAGACAGGTTGCCCTGCCACTATTATGTGCCCCTCCTGTAGTGACAGTATTGTTCTAAGAAATTTTTATGGTTTTCAATGTATCTTTGCAAATACAAAGCAAAACTAGAAAAGAGACTAGAAGAAGAGCCAAATGGAGGAGCCTACCCCAGGAGTCAGGAAAAACAAAACAAAACAAAACAAAACAAAACAAAACAAAAAACAAGAGAGGAAAAGTAGAAAATAAAGCCCTAAAAAAGAAATAATAGCCACAGGAGAAGGGGCAATCAACATTAGAAACAGAGTTCAAGAACAGTAAGACTAAAGGTAGGAAATTGATTTTGATCAGTAGGTCACTGTTGACCAACATGAATATAATTTTAGCATAGTAGTCTGAACCCATGTACAAAAGTTAAAGGATGATCGGATCTTTTAAAGGTTTTATCATTCCACCAAAATAGCTCTGGCTGAGATCCACGTGGATATCCATGTTCAAAAATTCAATGGAAATTTTTAATTTTTCTTGAACTCTAAGCCAGATATGGCACTGTTGACAACTTTTTCTTAGAAAATCATCTTCCCTTGGTTTGATTTACACCCACATTCCTATTGTTGTAACTCTGGCTACTTGTAACTATCTGTTGCAGACACCCTCCCGTATTGACCATTCACTGTGTAATTATTCTTTTGGTCTTTAGACCCTATTCTCATATTACTTTATAATCTCTCCCCATGCAATCTTAGTTATGTCTCTGGTTTAACTGGTTAATTATACTCGAATGAATCCCAAATGTTTATCTCTATCCCAGACTTTACTTTTGAGGTTCAGGCCTATAAACCCAGCTACCCACCCAACGGCTTCACCTAAATGTTTCCAAAGTACTTGAACTCATGACACCTTCTAGAATCTTACCTTCGAAACCTGAAGTTCCCAACTGCAGAAAATAGACACCATCTATCCAGTTCTCTAATCCTAGAAACTTGAGTCTTCCTATATCCAGTCCATCACTAAGTCCTGTCAATTTTAGTTTCTAAGTGTTTCCAACCATCTGTTCTCCCTACCACCAAGTTCATTCTCTCTATATGGAAAGGATGAATTTCCATTTTCAGCACCTCAACAGCCCTATTTTAAGTGCTTTAATTATTTTTAGAATAATGACTGAAATACTTAATAGGGCATTCAAGACTCAGAATGATTTGTCTCTTCCCTACCCATCTATAACCCCAAAAGAGATAAAAGCAGTAACTCTTCAATGTTGTAAGTCAAGTGAAAGGTATTTCAGGATAAAGGATAAGTCTACATTCTTGAACATAGGGAGACAAGACCCAGAAGAGAGAAACAGATTAAAGGAATCTTAAAAAGAAAGGTAGTAATAGAAGAACTAAGATCTTAGTAGTAGGAGTAAATAGGGATAATTTATCTGTGTAAAAGAGAAAAGAAACAACTTACTAGTAAACCAAAAAGGGTAAAAAGAAGTGAAATTTAAATATGAATATGTTCTTGCATAATTGTTTCCAATTAAATTATATATTAACTGTAACTGGTTATAGTTACATTGAAATTCATTACTAGATAAGATGTAAGCACATATTTATTACTGGGCCTAAATTTAAAACATTGTACCATGTTTTATAAAAATATTTAAACCCAAAGAATTATTTGCTCTCTATTCTTAAGTGTCTATGGTTTCTTAATTTGCATTTTCAATGAAGTCATAAAGTTGTGATTTAGCATAAGATACATTTACTTTTAGCTTACTAGAAGATTTTCTGTGTATTTTGGAAATCATCCAATACTACCAGACAATTCTTACTTGACTACACAAAAAGTATGGCCTACCCTAAAAAGATGAAAATTTGCACTATTGAAGACGGCCAATAAAGAGTTGCAGGCTCTGAGGGCAATTCCAGTTATTAGCAGATGTATGCTCTTGTGAGTATACAAGTGCCTCTTCATATCTCTTTAACACTTGTAAAGTGTCACTGTGTAAACTACTTTCTGGGAAGAAGCCAAGCACTTTGGAAGCTGAATAACTCAGGCAACTAAAGGTCTATTTATTTCCCTGAAACAGTGAATAGTGTATAAACTGGAAGAAGAATCTGATTCAGTAAGTATTAAATAATTTGTTTCTGTATAATTTTACCTGAGATGTGACTGTCGAGTATGGAGATTGACTTTTAGGTGCATATTTGAACATAAAAACCCTCACAACTGCTATTTGTAAGGAGAATAGTCTTGAGATAGTGTATGTTTACTTCAATAATAATTCCAGCAATTAAGCAAATTTGAGAATTATCTTTTGGAATTAATTTCAAAGTAAGGTTATTAGTCAAACAAGAAACTCCATGGACATTTTTATCATAAATTCCTTTGTGTGGACTAAAATGTGATTTCCTGGGTTCTTTGCTAACTTTTTGGTTTTCTTATTAAAACTGGAAAATTTTCAGTGGTTTGGGGAAAAATCGTTTGTAAGTGTCAATTATATATCATAAAAAAAGTTGTTCTCAAATAGAAATTACATAAATGTTTTGAGGTTTAATATCCTCGTGTGAATAAATGTGGATACCATTAAAATCAAAGGTGTTTATTGATCCCAGCCCACATCACCGCCAATATAATCAATAAACTCTAAAGATAGGGTAAAAAACAGAAAAATCTGGGAAAGAAATTTTGGTAAAGTTCTGTGGATATAGAAGCAATGGAATAATATTAAATATAATTACTCTAATCTGTCCATCTTTTAAATTTTTTAATGCTTATTTATTTTTGAGACACAGAGAGACAGAGTGCAAGTGGGGGAGGGGCAGAGAGAGAGGGAGACACAGAATCCAAAGCAGCTTCCAGCTCTGAGCTGTCAGCACAGAGCCCAACACAGGGCTCGAACTCAGGAACAGTAAGATCATGACCTGAGCTGAAGTTGGGCAGTTAACCAACTGAGCCACCCAGGCGCCCCATAATCTGTCCATCTTTTAAAACAACAATGTCACCAGGGAGTAACTTAGGCTAATTACAAATAAGGAAAACTTGAGTTTAAGACATCTCTTCCATCATTTTAACACAGGAAGTCAAAGATCGCCTTCTATATTCTGCGGGGCAAGAAAACCCATTATACACATTCCTAACTATGCAGGATCTGAACAAGTATCCTTATATTCTTCCTGAAGATATTAATTGAAGAGTGATACAGCTACCTTACATAAATTGCAAACTTATGTTATACAAAGATGAATGATGTGCCTTGAAGCTTACTCAATAATTTTTAAGTCAATGCTTATTACATTATCTATTAGTTTATTTCAATTCTGAGCATGAGCTCAAGTCAATTTTGAGATATCTGAAAATATGATAAAAGAGTGTCATGGAAGGAAGAGGAGAGAAAAGGCAGCAGACAAAACTCTGTGAGAAGGCTGTCACTACAAACTTCAGAAGCAGTAGCAAATGTATACTTTCTGCAGGTGAGGGGCATAATCAAAGTTGAAAATACCTGTATCTCTTTTTTTAGACGTCAAGAATAGAAGCAGAGGTGAGCTGCTGAGCCCCAGACTGGGTTTAGTTTATAAAGACAGAGAAAGTGGGGTTCTGTGAAGTATCACAGAGACATAGAATGTGGGGCAACAGAGAAGAACTTAGACTTGCATTATGAAAATCAACCATCTGGGATACTACTAAGATATGTCTCTCCCAAAGTAAACTCTTGCAATTATCTGATCCAGAAAAACCCAACCAATTTAACAATGGACTTTTAAAAAGACATTAGTAGAGCTTTGATTAAAAAAATCACCATCATTATAAAAGAAAAGTAGTGTAACTTTCCAAAAGATAAAGCCTACTTACCAGAAAAATGCTGCCTCTCAGCTTACAAAAAAATGGAATCAATAATTACCCATTAAAAAAGGTTTTTTTGGAAGGAAGACGTCAAAGTAGAGATGCAAAAATTAAGGCAGGAAATGGAAAGGTAATAAAATAAAATGGAATATGATCTGCCAGAAATCCCGAAAGATGAAGAGGAAAATGATGTAAAAGAACATAAAAGAATTTTTTTAAAAATACAGGAAAAGGGGGCTCCTGGGTGGCTCAGTCGGTTGAGCGTCCGACTTCAGCTCAGGTCACGATCACGCGGTCTGTGAGTTCGAGCCCCGCGTCAGGCTCTGGGCTGATGGCTCAGAGCCTGGAGCCTGTTTCCGATTCTGTGTCTCCCTCTCTCTCTGCCCCTCCCCCATTCATGCTCTGTCTCTCTCTGTCTCAAAAATAAATAAATGTTAAAAAATTTTTTTAAAACAAAAAATACAGGAAAAAAAATGGGAATTATGTAAAATGCAACAATGTACATAGAGCAATTTCTTAAAGTAACCAAAATTAAGTCTCAGTGGATTGGCCATCAAGCTCTTGGTTTTGGCTCAGATCATGATCTCACAGTTTGTGAGTTTGAACCCTGTGTTGGACTCTGCATTGACAGTGTGGATCCTGCTTGCAATTCTCTCTCTATCCCTCTCCCTCATGCAGGTGCTCTCTCTCTCTCCTATCTAAGATTAAAAACAAACACAAAAACAAAAACATACATTTATAAGAAAAAAGTAACCAAAATTAAGTAGAAATTTTAAAGGAGCTGAAAAAGTTTTAGACAAAGTGATTGTGGTAGAAGAGAAGCTGAAGGGATTAGTGTGTACATACAAATATTGGAAAGAATCCAAAACTGTGGAACAGAAGAGTTACTTAGATTTATAATTGAAGAAAAATTTTATGAAATAAAGATTTGAATTAGCATTGACTCAGTCAGTTAAGCCTGCAACTTCAGCTCAGGTCATGATGTCACAGTTCGTGGGTTCGAGCTCCACATTGGGCTCTGTGCTGGCAGCTTAGAGCCTGGAGCCTGCTTTAGATTCTGTCTCTGTCCCTCTCTGCCACTCTCCTGCTCACTCTCTCTCATTCTCTCTCTCTTTCTCAAAAATAAATACACATTTAAAAAAATGTTAATGCCAAAACTAGTCATGTCAACATCTACCAATAACCTTTCTATAAATAAATGTTTATTTGATTATAAAAATAAAGAATATAAAGAAAAGCCCACAAAAATAATTTGCTCATAAGTCCACCAGAGATGCCAATTATTATTAACATTTGTTAAATCTGTTTCAACTTTCCTGTAATTAACCAAGGATACAATATAAAATATATAACACATAACTTAATATTACATATGATAAAATATAATATACAATAAAATATGTAGTATAATGTATACATTACACATGGACATGTTTTTTTACACTAAATAAACATATTAGGTATATTTTCCCATTTTACTTCTAACCTAAAAATTTATGTTGAAAAACACTTTCATGCTATGGTAGAAAAAATTACACAGAACAAAATTGCGTAGAGTGAAAAATTAATCATTTTCTCATCTCAGGCTTTTTTTCTCTTGTATCTTTCCACGTATTTACACAAATGGAAATATACCATAAACAAAGTTTGGACATTTTTTCCGTTTATAATGCATTTATTTACAGACTCTCAAAGGGTCAAACATCAGCAATATAAGTTGGCTTCACTCTTTTTGATGGCCACATGGTATCACATTAAAAGACGTTACTACAATTTGCTTCAGTATGTTGTTAGCTTGTTTTTGATATTTAGCTTTTCCAACAACATTGCAGTGGATAGCTTGCATATAAATTTCAGATATGTGGTAGTATTTCTACAGGATAAATATGCAGAAATGCAATTGTGGGATAAAAATAAAGGCACATTTAAATTTTTCACTATTATCATATGGCTCTCCAAATTTGTTAACATTTTCCACTCTCAGAAAAATGGGATGAAGCCGTTTATGTTCTTTCACCCTCACTACACTGTACACATCATTTTTTATCTTCACCAATACGATAGGTTAAAGAGTGGTATTTCCTTGTTTTTTAACTAAAATTTTAAAATCATAAAATTGAGAATATTTACTGACAACTTACATACATTTCCTTATCTGAAAAGTGGCTCTTTATGAACATTTCTCATTTTACTATTGGCTGATTATTATTTTCATATTGATTTACAAAAGCTCTTTACATATTAAGTACATCAATATTTTTGCATGTCTTATGTGTTACAATTAATTTTTGCCAGGTTGCCATTTCTTTATTGATGTTGTTCATTTCCACTTCTGCAGGCAAAACTTTTTAATTTTAATGTAGTACAAAGTACTTTGTAACTTAATTAGAAAGGCTTTCTTCCTATATGATTCTATTTTTACTTTTAATAATAGCCCCTATATTTAAACTCCTTTATTAAAAATACTGCGGGGATGCTTGGGTGGCTCAGTGGATTAAGCATCTAACTCTTGATCTCAGCTCAGGTCATGATCTCACGGTTCGTGAGATGGAACCCCACGTTGGGGTCTGCGCTGAGAGGGTGAATCCTCTCTCTCCCTCTCTTTCTGCCCCTCACCCCCTCAAAATAAATAAACTGAAATAAAAGTTTATAAAAAAATTTAAAATATAAAATAAATTTTAAAAGTACTGCATAGTATCCCATTGTATTGATGCATCATAATTTTTTAGCAGTGTCGGAAAGAACATCCATGTGTTTTACATACATTATTATAGTCATAACTATTGCCTAATTGTAGACTATTTTCCACTTAATTACAGTGTCAAATAACATTCTTGTATTTAATATCTTACATTTGTAGCCTCCGAAATGGCCCTCCATGAACATTATAACAATTTACATGCCCACAAGCAATATATGTGAAATGTTATTTTTGACATCATTACCAATGCTGAGTATTGTTAGTTTTAAATATATTTTCCTATTATAGAGTTTTATGTTCAAACTTACCTCATTACAAATATTTATTACATTAGTTATCCCCAGTCCTTTGTCTTTTTCTTTAGGTTTCTTTTCCAGTACTTTTTACTCTAAACTTAGTTTGGTTTCTGTGCCACTCAGACAAAAGTCTGACTCCAAGGATAAAGATGCCCAGCGGGCTAATGGGAGAAAAACTGCGCAAAGAAAAAATCCAGTTGCTACTCTTCCAAGTAAGAGGATAACTCTTGTCCAGCAACATGTTTAGATGCTTCTTTTCTCCAGGCTAACAGCCCCATTTTTTTTTTTGTATTGAAATAAAAACATCTTCTCAATCGCATTATGTCTATTTCCACAGCCCATTTAAGCTTCTATTGTATTCTGTTCTCACTTGTCTGGGGAAAAGATGGACTATGTCTGTGAGGCTGAGTGAGGCTCAGGCTTCATCATTTCCTTGCATCCTCATCATCATGGGTGGCAGAGGAGGGCAATTCATTCTTTTTTTACTGAAACCCTTCCCTCACATGTGGTGCAAAGCTCCAGGCAGACAGGCTGGAGACTGGCATGTCCTCCAAAGACTGCAGTTGTAAAATGCTCTTGCAAGATCAGGCCCTTGCTAATTACAATACCAACATCTATTAACTTTTTCATTCATCACCAATTTTCATTCATTTCTTAAGGCTAATACTAATTGCAACTTTAAAAAAAATAATAATGCTAAATAGGGCAAGCAATCTGGGAGCCCAAATGGTATATTCCCCTCCTGATACACATTCTCTCATTAGACACATCCACAGAGGAGGGAAAAAAAAACCCTTCCAAAGCGCTGGCACAGCAGATTATTATTTTTATAAATTATATTTGTTCTAGGGTTATTGAATATACTATTTTTTTAACTTATAAAGTGAGAGTTTGGGGATAATCGACTTGGTAAGCAGTCTCAATGGAGAATTTAAAATGAGGGAAAACATGGGGAAGAGGAAATAATAAGGAGAGTAGAGTACTGGATCTTGAAAAGTAATCTAGGGTAAACCAAAGGGACTTTTAATAAACATGATCTTTGTTAAATTTCCTCGGGATATAGCCAGCAAAGATTCTAAAATATTTTGCTACTTAAGAAAATAACAGCTTCCCTAACATGATTTTACTGCTCAGTCTGATAATTTGACTGCCACAATTATATCAAAATGTTAGCTCAAATAAAATAAGTATATCCTAAATGCATGAAGAGAAAGATGCACTTTTATCTCCTGATTTATTAGGAATGTATTGATTTATGTATTGATTTATTAGGAATGTATTGATTTATTAAGAATGTATTGACAAGTTTATCCTTATAATCAGGCACTTTCTAGTTAGGAGAATAAGAACCCTCTCTTGTCTGTGTTAATTCCTGAGATTTTGGGCCACAGGATAAGGTTCTAGTATTCAAAATTGCATTTGGAGCTTCTGAGTCCTAGACCGTGTTTGCTAACACTGTCAGGAGCCGAATTAGCAGTCCATTTTATTACAGGATGGGCTAAAGTTGAAGGGAGTAAATAGATTAGTATAGGAGTTGATAAACTCTGATTTGTATTCAGGCAAATGTCAACTAACTTGAGCAGGTAAGCGTCCTTACAATGCGCAGCAGCATATGGAACTATGTATGTGCGGCTCTCATGTATGGGACTTTGTCTCTTCTGGTTCACCAGCCGCATTCAGTTGTTGAAGATGAGACTTGAGAGTTGAGGTCCCACAGTTGTCACAGAAACTGAAGTGATTCCCTAAGGATGGATCCCCATCCACAATGACCTTAGCCCTCAGGACTTGATTTACAGAGTTTCTTTCCATTCAACATCCAATCGCGTTCAAATTTTCCACAGTTGGGGAAGTCCCAGTTCGCTATAGGCTGGCTCCATCTGACGACCACTGAAGGACTCAATACTTCCATGGGGCAGGTACGAAGAGCCTCCTGCCCCCAAGTTTCTAAGTTTCTCTTACCAGGAATCAAAAAGATGCTTCAACAGATAGAGGAGAGGGAAAAAGAGACAAAAGGTACTTTTATTGTAAATACTGGCCTTACAAGAATCGCAAACACCATTAAGTCACTGTTTTATTCCACAATAAAGTAGAAGTCATAATTACGCTGACTCAGAAGTCCTGCTTGTCAAATTATAGCTTCTAAAATATGACTGCAGGCAGCAAAGCCAGTGGAGGCCAACACTCAGTGCTCCCAAACTAGGATTATGGGGTGTGAGAGTAAACTAAAAGAAAATGGAGCTCACAATAATAAATATGCCAGTTACAATACGAGTGTTCTTTTACAATCAGTCAATTTCTAAAAAAAATTCTCAACAGCCTGGCAAGGCTGCCTTCTATCACTATTTTTCATTTTGGTCAGAGGGCCCTTAAGTTTGGTTGTATTTTGTCCAATATTACTGCCTTTATTTTTTGCTTCCAGCTTTTGACACAAAGTAAAACATGCAGTGACACAGTTGTGAGACCGCCTCTCCATGGCCAACCCTCCTCCCCAGGAAGAGGATAGCATAGGGGACTTTTTCTCTGTGATCAGAGAATGTGTTCATTCCAGGAAAGGCAGTATCCCTCTGGCGAAATACCACGCACACCCTAAGTAAATATGAGCGCTGTGGTAAAGCAGGTAGACCATATTTGTAGCAAAATATAGACATCCTCAATCTTCAGTAAGAGATTTAAAAAAAAAACGTTACTTGGTGGAATTGTCAAAAACCAAAACACAAATAAAAAGCTTTCTGTAAGGCACTGGACACAGAGTTTCACTGCTGAGTTCTTTCAAACATGCAAGGACTATAAGTTTTTATCTATTTAAACTCTTTGAGAGTATCTTTTATAAATTAAAACCCATCATTTGTTTTCCAAGCCAAAGTAATAAATTATTTTTAAAGTTTTTTTAACGTTTATTTATTTTTGAGAGACAGAAAGACAGAGCATGAGTGGGGGAGAGGTAGAGAAAGAGGGAGACACAGAATCTGAAGCAGGCTCCAGGCTCTGAGCGGTCAGCACAGAGCCCGACGTGGGGCTCGAACCCACAAACCGCAAGATCATGACCTGAGCTGAAGTCGGACGTTCAACCGACTGAGCCACCAGACACCCCAACCAAAGTAATAAATTATAAGGAGGATAGTTTCAAAAACATTGCAGTGCAAGATTACATTATAAATAAACATTAAAAATTATGATACTTTTTTATGAATCAATAATTTGTTTCTCTGCCCAAGAAAACAAAGTTAATCTTTGTTCAGTAAAATGTCCAGAAACTAAAGAAATAATCCAAATCCATAAATGAATTTATTAAAATATCATTGTGTCAACATCATCTAGTTTGGCTTTCTAAAAAAATGCAAGGGTAGTTCAATATTAAGAAATTTATATTTTCATAATTTTTAATACATTAGCATGTTGACAAGTGTACAAGAAACATTTTATATGAACTTTTGAACTAGAGTTTAAAAAAAATTTTTAATGTTTGTTTTATTCTTGAGAGAGAGACAGAGTGTGAGCGGTGGAGGAACAGAGAGAGAGGGAGACAGAATCCGAAGCAGGCTCCAGGCTCTGAGCTGTCAGCACAGAGCCTGAGGCAGGGCTCAAACTCACGAACCATGAGATCATGACCTGAGCCAAAGTCGGACGCTTAATCGACAGAGCCACCCAGGCGTCCCTGAACTAGATTATCTTTAACAGATCTTATTTTTTAAGGAAATTTTAGGTTTACAGCAAAAGTGAAGGTACAGAGTTTCCCATATGCCCCCTGCTCACACAAATGCATAGCTCTCCCAACTGTTACCCCCACCAGTTGATGAGCCTACATTGATTACTGATGAACCTGCACTGACACATCATTATCATCTAGAGTCCATAGTTTACATCAGGGTTAACTCCTGTGTTATATCTTCTATCGGTTTGGACAAAGGCATAATGACATGTATCCACCATTATGATATCCCTCTCCTCTAACCCCTGGTAATTTTTAACCTCTGATATTTTTACCATCTCCATCACTTTCCATTTTCCAGATTGGCCTCTTTCATTGAATAAAATACATTTAAGTTTCTCCATAGGGGGTGATGTGAGCAAGATAATAGAATAGGATGTCTGTCACTCAACTCATATCTCCCCTGCACAAGGATAATTTGGCAACCATTCACCAAAAAAAAAAAAAAAAAAAAAAAAAAAAGACTTTGTGGGAGCTTTGGGATCTAGGGAGGAGATTGTGAAACCCAGTAGAGTCCAAGACTAAGGAGGGCTCCTTTGAGAAGGCAGGCCTGTGCCCAAGTGGCTGACTTGATGACTGTGATCCCAGTTAGCCTTGGTCCTGCCATATGCTGGAGGGATCCAGAAGTCATGCATGTTCATGCCTTAGGCAAGAGACCGGCAGCTTTTGGCCTGTGCTATGAATCGTGAAGTGACTCTGTGACCCGGCTGTAGCCCCACTCAGCCATGATCTGGAAGGAAGCCCACCAACTCAGTCAGGCTTTTGTTTCTGAGATGGCCCTGTAATTGGACTCCAGTCTTCCCAGCCATACTCCATATGTAATATTGCCAGACTGAAAACCCACTGGGAGGCTTGTGATGGTTCCCCTGGAGGCAAGCCAACCAACCTCCATCTCAAAGCAGATCCTGAAATAGACCTGTGACTCACTTCTAGCCCCTCTCAACTGTGGTCCATGAACAGTTTGACCCCCCAAGAGATGCACCAGGAAAAAACACCCAGCTGTGCCCTCAGAGTTAATCTCACAAACCTTGGTCTGACTACCAATCTGGAAACAGTCTTATAACTCAGTCTTAAGACCTTCCTGCGGTGGTCTTGCTTAGCTAGGAATCTGGCAGGAGACATGCCCTGGAGCCAGGTCTATAGAATTCAGTCTTGGCTATTAATCCTGAAACATCCCTGGGACCCAATTCCAGCCCCTCTCAGCCATTTCAGGGCCAGTTCTACCTACCCAGAGACCCACCCAGTGGTCCAGCAGAAGCTCTCTAGGAGTTTGACAAAAGCCAGACCATTCACACACCTAGTATCAGGCCCACTGTTTGTGGACCCAGATGCAGAACCTAAATCATACTCTTGCCCCTAAATCAGCCCTTCTGAACAAAGCCCCATAAAACCAAGGGTCAGACAAGATTCACATATGCCTGAATCCCTGGTAACAGACCAACCAACAGTGAACCTCACTGTGAACTACATGATTCTAATTCCAAAAATTAGTATCAATCTTTTCTCTGTGTCATGACATTCTCCCGGGGTGTGTGTGTGTGTGGGGGGGGGGGGGAATTACAAGGTAAATTTTGATTCAGTGAAAGTGATGATTTTGAACTACTAAAACTAGTTAAAAAAAAACCAGAACACTTGTTATAATACCAAAATAATTCAAAATAAATGCGTGGTTCATTTTTGGCCTTCCAGTTTTGCTGAATCTAGTTATGCTTGGAAAGTTTAGTATGGGAAAAATAAAGTGAAACAGAGAGTAACTGAAAATGACATTAATTTATCCTCAATTTCTCCTATAAGGATGGTGGTAGTTATGGTGGTGAAAGTAGTGTGGTGTTACAATTTAGTATATTAAATTCTCACTTTCATGTCTTTCTAATTTTGTGATAATGCAATCATGGTTGATCGAACTAACGTAGTATAGTGCAAAACACTAGCAAAATACACTCATGACTTCAGTAATCTTGGACAAAAATTATTTAAATCTTCAAATTTTACCTGTTGGTCTGTAGGGCAGTGCAAATACTAACTTTGCTTACAAATTACAGAATACCTATCTAGTGCAGAATACCAAGAAGAAAAAAAACAAAAAGGACTAGAAATAAAGAAACGGAATAGTCTTCATTTTCAGATGAAATCATTGTTTACATTAAAATTTTTTAATCTAAATTAATTTACACATAAATAATTTAAAGTAATAAGAGACTTAGCAATATTAATAGAAACAGATCAATATGCACAAATCAATTTCCATATAATAGAAACAAATAGAAAACAGGTTTTAAAAGATAACATTTCTCAGGGTGCCTGGGTGGCTCAACTGGTTAAGCGTTCAACTCTTGGTTTCAGCTCAGGTGATGGTCTCACAGTTAGTGAATTTAAGCCCCACATTGAACTCTGCGCTGGTGGCACGGAGCCTGGTTGGGATTCTCTCTCTCCCTCTCTCTCTCTGCCCTTCCCTGCTCGAGCTCTGTCTCTCTCTCTCTCAGAATAAACAAATAAACATGAAGAAAAGATTTAAAAAAGATAACATTTCTCTAATTTTCAGTGATCTCAAAATATAAAATGCTTAAACATAAATTTAGCAAAGACACAAAAATGCAGAGTTTTATGTTATTAAGTGAAATTAAAGAAAACCTAAACAAATGAAGAGATACACCACACTCATGGATCATAAGGCTCAACATTGTACACCCATATCAATTTTTTCTAAACGCATAATTAAAAGCAATGAATCTCACAGAGTTACGAAAGGACTTTTTGTGGAAGTTAACAAACTAATTATAAAATTTGTTGCAAAGGGTCAGGATTACCCAAGACACACGAAGAAGATTAAAGAAGTTGCTTTACAGTATATCAATTCTTATTATAAAGGTGTAGTGTATTATACAGGATAGTATTAACATAAGGATAGACAAATAGATATAAGCCAGAATCACACATACAGGAATACTTGATTTATGACAAATCAATAGGAAAGAAGAGTCTTTTCAACAGGTTGTATGGGGATGATTTGGGCTTAATGTAATTATTTATTGTGTCCCTTTTCACTCTTAGAGTTTTCCATTTTGGAAAATAAATTATAGAGTTTACCTACATAAAAGTAATATAGAATTTGACTACTATCTCACACTATATACAGAAAACAATTCTGGGCAGATCATAGAGCTAAATATACAAGGGGCAAACAGTAAGGCACTCGAAAGAGAATATAGTAGTATCTCATTATGAAACAAGACTAGGGATATTTAAACAGAGCACAAAAAGCATTAACCATAAGGAAAAACATTTATAAGTGAACTATATTTAAAAAAATACAAAACCTTCGATTGATGACATAACTCTAAGGGAGTAAAATGGCTACCTGCAAGGTAGAGTAAGTCATTTGAAACATGTTTGGAAACATGTCTAGGGAAAACCAAAGATAGCAGGAGAGAGAAAAACAAGAAAACCAAAGGAATTTTTGCCTGTAACACCTGTGGCTATATTAAACAGTAAACACAGCCTAAATTCTATCCAGATAAACATGAAACTTCATACTAAAGACCTACTTAATACAGTCCCTTTTATCCAATACATTATACTTAGCTTTCAACAAAAAATGACAATGCAAACCTCAATTTGAATAGACAGAAAAAGCATCAGAACTAGACTCAGATATGACAGAGATATGGGGAATTATCCATCTGGGAATTTAAAGCAACAATGATTAATATACTAAAAGCTCTAACGGAAAAAGAGGATATCAACTATTCCATATAATAGCCAATGAAAAACAGTTCATTATATACACGAACAGATGGAAAATGTAAACAGAAAGATGAAAACTCTAAGAAGGAATAAAAAGGAACTGCCTAAATTCAAAAACACTATAAGAGAAATGAGAATGCTTTTGATGGTCTCATCAATGATTGAACACAAGCAAAGTAAGAATCAATGAGTTTGAAGAAATGCCAATCGAAATTTCTTTTTTTAATTTCTTTTTAATGTTTATTTATTTTCGAAAGAGAGAGACAGAGTGACAGAGCACAAGTGGAGGAAGGGCATAAGAGGAGGGAGACACAAAATCCAAACCAGAGTCCAGTCTCTGAGCTGTCAGCCCAGAGCTCCAGGAGGAATTCAAATTCATGAACCATGGGATCATGACCTGAGCCAAAGCTGGATGCTTACTGAGTGAGCCACCCAGGCATCTCAGAAATTTCTAAAACTGTACTTCAATTACAGAAAATGTAACATACATCTTGTAGGAATACCAGAGGAAAGAAGGAAGGAAGGAAGGAAGGAAGGAAGGAAGGAAGGAAAGAAGAAACAGAAATGTTTGAAGAAATAATAGCTGAGTTTTTCAAAATTAATGATAGACACCAAACCACAGATCAAAATCTCGAGACCAAAAGCATAAAGGGTAAAAGGTTGAAAGTTAATAGGTAGGAAAAGATATATCATGCAAAAAAAGCCATAATGATATGTGTATCATTTAAGGTAGACTTCAGAGGAAAGAAAATTTTCAGAGACAGAAAGTGACATTATATAATGATAAAAGTGTCACTTTATCCACAATAAATAGCAATCATAAATGTGTTTGCACTAAAAAACACAGCTGCAAAATATGTGAAGCAAAACCATAGAAACAAAAGGCGAAATAGACAAATATAGGTGGAATTTTTTTAAAGTCTTTCTTAGCAATCAATAGAGTAACTAGGTAGAGAATTAGCAAAGAAATAGAATTCAACAACTTACATTTATAATGCTCCGTCCAACAACAGATGAGCACATGTTCTTTCCAAATTCTCACAAAATGTATACTGAGATGGGCCTTACAATGGGCAATAAAACAAACTTCAAAATGTTTAAAAGAATTGAAATCAGAGAAAGTGCTTTCTTGACCACAATGGGATTAAACTACAACAACACAAAGATAGCAGAAAAAAAAATCTGTATACATTTGCTGACTAAACAACACAATTCTAAATAATCCATGGGTTAAAGAAAAAGTCTCAAGAAAAATGTGAAAACATGCACTGAATTGAATGAAAATGAAAATAAAACATATTAAAGTTTGTGGGACATAGCTGAAGCAGTGCTGAGAGGAAATTTATAGCATTGAATGCACACATTTATAAAAGAGGAAAGGACTCATTTTGATAATCTAAGCTTCCATCTTTAGAATCTTGAAAACGAACAAAATATACTCAAAGGAAGCAAAAGTAATAAAAAAGGTGAAAATGGGATCAATGAAATTAAAAACAGAAAAACAACAGAAAACATCAATGAGCAAAAAGCTGTTTTGTGAAAAGATCAACAAAATGACAAACTTCTGGCAAAACTGAGAAAGAAAAAAGAAAAGACACAAATTACTAATACCAGGAATGGAACAATGAAAAATTGTACAGTCTATGCAGACATCAAAAGAATAATAAAAGAATGCAACACACATTTCTAGACTAAGTGAATATTCCTATGACTTTTAAAAAAATTGAATTCATAAATTAAAAATTTTCCTAAAAAGAAATCTCCACGACCGGATTATTTCACTGTAATTCTACCAAATGTCAAAGAACTGGTTCCACACAATCTCTTTCAGGAAACAGAAGAGGAGGGAACAGTTCCCAATTAATGTTATGAAACAAATACTGCTCTGATATCAATCAGGTAAAAAAGAAAACTAAAGACAAATACCCCTTATTAACGTAGGCACAACAAAATCTTTAGCAGTATATTAGCAAATAGGATTCAGCTATATATACAAAAATTATGCACCGTGACTGTGGAGTTTATTCCAGGGATGCAGACCTGTTCAACATTTTTAAAAAATCAGTGTAATCCATCATTTTAAAAGAAACAAAGAAGAAATGTCACATGATTATACCAGTTGATATAGGAAAAGCACTTGTTATAATTCAAAATCTGTTCATGATTCTCTTAGAAAAACAAAAATAAATGGAAACTTGATAAAGAACATCTACCAAAAAACCCTACAGCTAACATTACATCTAATGGTAAGAGACTGAAAACTTCCCCACTATGATCAGGGATTAGGCAAAGATGTCCCCTCTCACTATTCTTATTCAACACAGTTCTAGCATTCTAGCTAGTATGGTGAGGCAAGGAGAAGAAATAACTAATATACACATGGTAAAGGAAGAAATAAAATGGTTTCTGTTTGTAGATGATATGATTGTCTATGTAGAAAATTCTAAGGAGTCTACCAAAAAACTTAAAAGTGCAAGTGAGTTCAGCGACTTCTCACGACACAAAATAAACATTCAAAAATTATATGTGTTGCTATACAACAGCACTGAACACATGGAGGTCAAATTTAGAAATGTAATACTAAATACAATAACTCAAAAACAAATTAAATACTTCAGTTTAATCTATCAAAAGAATGTACAGAACCTTTATGTTGAAAATTACACAATACTGATAAATGAATTTTTAAAAAACCTAAATACAGCTAAATAAACGAAGAGACATAATGTGTTTACACATATTGAGTCACAATGGAATACTCAATATAGAAAGATATTCATTCTCCCCCCAAAATGCAAAGTTTTAACATGATTTCTATTAAAATTCCAGGAAGATATTTTGTAGATATATACAAGATTATTGTAAAACTTACATAGAAAGTCAAAGAATTAGAACAGCTGAAACAATTCTGAAAAAATATATATAATGGGAGGAATCATTCTACCCAACTTCAAGATATTGAAAGTGTGATATTGATGGAGAGATAGACACATTGATCAATGGAACAGAATAGAGAATCCAGAAATAGAGTCACACAAATATGCCCAAGTGATTTTTAAATAAAAGTACAAAGCAATGCCATGGAGGAAATACACTTTTCACAACTTGTACTGAAGCAACGGGACATCCGCAGTCCAATCAAGAAAACCAAGTATCACACCTCATACAAAAGTTAACTCAGAATGAATTAAAGAGTTAAATATAAAAGGTAAAGTAGGAAACTTTCAGAAAAGCATAGGAAAAATATTTGGGATCTACAGGTAAGCAGAGAATTCTTAGACAACATCAAGAGCAAGGTCCATAAAAGAAAAATTATGAATTGGATGTTATCAAAATTAAAAGCTTTGCTCGGTGACAGCCTATGAAGAGAATAAAAAAGGCAAGTAACAGAATGGGAGAAAATATTTCTAGACCACATAACCAACAAAAGATTAGTACTTCCAATGCATAATGAACTGTCAAAGCTCAACTGCAAAAACATGAGCAATCCAATTAAAAATGAGGAAAAGATTTGAAGGCACATTTCACTAAAGAGAATATACTAATGGCAAAAAAAGCACATGAAAAGATTATCAACATTATATGTATAAGGCAAATGTAAATTAAAACCACAATGAGATATCAGTATGCACTATCAAAATGGCTAAAATTAAAAAAAAAAATTAGTGACAACACCAAATGCTGGTGAGGATGCAGAGAAACTTGATCACTGGGTTGCTGGAGAGAATGTGAAATGGTACAACTACTTTGGAAAACAGTTTGACATTTTCTTAAAAACAACAACAACTAAATATGCAACTACAGTACAACCCAGTAATTACACTTCTGGGCATTTATCCCAGAGACATAAAAAAAAATTATGTTTACATAATACTTGAACATAAATGTTTATAGCCTTAAACCGCAAGTAGCACAGATATCCTGCAACAGATGAATTCAGTATATTTGTGCTGTGGAATATTCCTCAGTAATAAAAGGGACAAACTATTGATATTCACAATAACTTGGATGAATAGCCAAAGTCAATCTCAAACGATTACATGATTATATCATATGATTCCTTTTACATAACATTTTGATATGACAAAATCATGAAAATGGAAAACATTATGGCTGTCAGTGTTTAAGGAAGGGGTGCAAGTATGAGAGAAGCTAATGAATCTATAAAAGGGCAAATGAGGGATCCTTGTGGTGTGGAAAATGTTTTCTGTCTTGACTGCATCAGTGCCAATATCCTTGTTATGATATTGTACTAGAGTTTTGCAAGGTATTGCCATTGAGGCAAATTGGGTAAAAGGTACATGTGATCTCTCTGTATTATTTCTTACAATGCATGTGAATCTACAACTACCTCAAAATAAAGAGTTTAATTTTAAAAAATCACAAGCTTCAATAAAAATAGATGGGACAAATACAAAACAAATGCAAAAAGTGTAGAACTAATGCTAAAGTATTAATACATTAAATAGGTAACACTCCATTTAAAAAACAATATTAGGGGCTTCTGGGTGGCTAGGTCTGCTGAACATCCAACTCTTGATTTCAGTTTAGGTCATGATCCCAGGGTTGTGGGATCGAGTCCCATCCCATGTTAAGTTCCGTGATGAGTATGGAGACTGCTTAAGATTCTCTCTTTCTCTCTTTCTGCCACTCTCCCCTGTTCGCGCTCTCTTGCTCTCTCTCTCTCTCTCTCTCTCTCCCCCCCCTCTCCAAAATAAAAAAATATATATAAATCTAGATACAAAAAAACCCAGAACTCATTTATATCCTGCTTATAATAAACATCTTTATACAGAGAAAACGGAAAGCTTGAAAGAAAAAGGATGGTAAAAAATATATATACACCATGAAATACTAACTAAAAGAAACATTGATTTAGTTTTCTTACATCAGGAAAAATAAATTTTAAGATAAGAAGTATTAGTAGAACTAGATATAGGCATTTTATATCATAAAAGTGTTAATAAACTGAAAGTTTTAACAATCATAAATATATGTGTGCCTAGTAACATACTCTCAAAATATAAAAAAACAAAATCTGACAGATTTAATAGAATAAGTTACTAGAGATGGTAACATATGATTTTCAGTATATAATACAACTGTTGGTGGAAAAATCAAGTTGCAAATAGTATACCATAATGGTATTGTTTTTTTCTTTAAAGCAATTCACATAAAATCATGTAACAACAGGAAAAAGAGTATGGAACTGGAAAGTTTTGGGAGGAAATTTTTCCTCTAAGTGGCTTGAAATGTTCTAGGAAGCATGTATTAATTTCTTCTAAAGGTCTAAATAGGATTTTCCATTGTTTCCTATTTAACATCCAGAATTTCAGTGTTTATAATATGAGCAATACTAGAAACAAAGAGTAATGAAAATATTCATTGAGTTTTATTCTCTATTACTACTCACATCCTCCTAATGTTTGTTTGCATCAAGTCTTTGTCCAATTTGACAATATGACAATTTAAGTCAGGACCATGTCTAATACTATAATTGGAGGGCTGTGCACACCATTATTGCTGCCTAGCAAGTGTTGTGATACAATCAGAACAGTAAGATTGATAGAGTTTCCATATCTGTTAAACAGATCCAAGGGGATGACGTAGGTATGTCTTTTTGGTACTTTTTAGCTTTAATCAATTGGATTAATTGCCTACTAAGCTGAACATTTAACAAAAACAATTTGCCTAAATTATCTACAAATCTGATAGGAAACTGAATTTCTAGTTTTATTGGAGTATGGAGAAAATGAGACTTAACTGGAAAGAAGAAATTATGAAAGGAATAAGTCCTCAGTAAATGATGGAGACCAAACATATTCCCAAAGCAAAAATAGATATTATTTCCATTACCACAAGACTTCCTTTTATTTTTATTTTATTTTATTTTATTTTATTTTATTTTATTTTATATTTTACTTTGTTTTATTTTTATTATTTTTTACTGTTGTGTCCTCAGTGCCTTAAACATTTCCAGTGATTTAATGGATCTCTGTTTATGGATTCATCTCTACCCCTGAAATGATACGTTGAGATCTTAACCTCTGGTACTTACGAATATGACTTTAGAAATAAGGTATTTTCAGATGTAATTAATTTAAGATAAAGTTTATCCTAATCCAGTATAATGGTGTCCTTATAGGAAAAGACACAGACACATGAGAAGAATGCCATGTTACAAAAGAGGCAGAATTGGAATGATGCAACTCCAAGCCAAGGAATATCAAGGATTGTGGTTGTTAATAGAAGCTAGGAAGAGTCAGGAAAGGATTCTACTGGGGCACCTGGGTGGTTCAGTCGGTTAGGCATCTGACTTAGGCTCATGTCATGATCTCACGGTTTGTGAGTTCCAGTCCCCTGTCGGGCTCTGTGCTGACAGCTCAGAGCCTGGAGCCTGCTTCATTCAGATTCTGTCTCCCTCTCTCTCTCTGCCCATCCCCTGTTCATGCTCTGTCTCTCTGTCTCTCAAAAATAGCCAAAACATTAAAAAATAAATAAAAGGATTCTACCTAGAGTCTTAGAGGGGACATGCCCTGTTTAAACCTTGATGTCAGACTTCTAGCCCAGAACTGTGAGAGAATACATTTGTGCTTTTGTAAACCTCCCAGTTTGTATTAATCTGTTATGGCAGCCCTAGGAAACGAATTCAGTACTCAGTAAATAGTTGTTTAATGAAATATAGGATACATTATATTTTCATCTTAGCCCTTATTCAAAATTTAGTCAAATATTATTATCAATAAGTGCAGGATAAATTTACTTTGGAGGGAATGAAAAGATCTAAGAAAAAGATCCTATCTTGTTTCATTTGTGGTTTGGAGAATATTCATTTTCTTGTTACACTTCCATAACTAATTTCAAATTATTTGTGTAAAGTTTCAGAGATGAATCAGCTTTATGAATACACATAAAAAGCTGAAAACACACACACACACACACACACACACACACACAAATTCAGAGCCAATCAATGAATAGTCACTACCAGCTTATATTGGGGCTAATACTGTTCCCATTACACAGAGGCTAATACCTATTACACAGATGAGAAAGCTGAAGCTTAGGGAAGTAACATCTTTTGCTCAAGGTAACAAGGTAGAGCTAATATAAACCCACACCCACCTGACTTTTGCACTCATGCTTTTTTTAACAACAAACATTTATTTCATACAGTTCTGGAAACTGGTAAGTCTGAGATCAGGATGCTGGCAGTTTGGGTTGCTGGTGAGAGCCCTCTTCCTGGCTTGCAGACGGCTGTCTCTTGCTGGGTCCACACATGGTGAAGAGAACAAGAGCTCTGGTCTCTCTTCCTCTTCGTTTCCCCCACCCCCATTTATGTATGTATGTATGTATGTATGTATTTTACTTTTATTTAAATCCAAGTGAGTTAACATATAGTGTAATAATGGTTTCAGGAGTAGAATTTAGTGATTCATCACTTACATATAACACTCAGTGCTCATCCCAACAAGTGCCCTCCTTAGTACCCATCACCCATTTAGCCCATCCCCCACCCAACACCCCTCCAACAACCCTTAGTTTGTTCTCTGTATTTAAGAGTCTCTTAGGGTTTGACTCCCTCTCTGTTTTTATCTTATTTTGCCTTCCCTTCCCCTATGTTCATCTGTTTTGTTTCTTAAATTCCACACATGAGTGAAATCATACGGTATTGATCTTTCTCTGACTTATTTCACTTAGCATAATACATTCTAGTGGTATATTTATGCAATGGAATATTACTCGATGATCAAAAAGAATGAAATCTTGCCATTTGCAAAAATGTGGATAGAGCTAGAACCATGCTTTGAACCACTTCTTTCTTGCTCCTCCCTGTAAGAAGCCTTCTCTGATTTCTCTGGTTTTAGGATATTACTTCATGTACACTAATATTTTTATGGATGGGTATAAGTTGAAATCTGTAGTCTCATAGGTAATATTTCTATATACCATATGGCCTAAGTATATAGTCATGTAATTAGTCTTTACCACCACTTGGAATTATTCCTTTCTACCAATAGGTTTTCATATAATGGAAAAGCTACCCCATTCCTTCTAAAATGTAATAAATATAGAATTTCGCCCAAAGTTTAATTCTTGTGTTGTTATTGTCTTCAGCATTTATTCAGTCACCCAACCCCTTATTGACCAAATATTCCTTAGGCTTGTATTTTCTATAGTCTGCCTGAGCATCCAAAAAATACAACTAGTACCATGTAAAGCAGACCTTTACGGAGAGTGCTGGTGAGAGTGTTCCACTGGCGGCAATCTGAAAGTTTCCTAGCACTTCTCCTTCCATATTCTAAATTTGTAGCTCCAATTTGTACCCCAAACCTATCACTGAACCCATTACCACACCACTTGCCTTGAGCCAATACTTGGTTCTCTGTGGAATGGATACCAAAGAGCATGTATTCTAGAAAGACTCACTGGTCTTCATTCCCACTTTGCTGACACAGATACAAAATAGTACCCGAAAGAGGAGATGGCTTTTTAGGGTCCCTTCTATTTTCCACTTTCAGTTTATTACAGTTTTGATTATGAGTGACTAGAGATGCTGAGACCTGTTTCCCTCATACTGTCTGTTGCTAGTATATAAAGAAATGGATAAAGGGATGAGACGTTTTCATTTAAGAAAACTGCATGGCTAAAAGCATTGAGGTGGCAAAACTTGGAGAAGATATTAAGAATTTTCCTTTCTGTTTTCTTGGAGTACAGAGGTTCCATGAAATGAAACATTTGCAGACTTGTTCAGGAGGGAAAAGCATATTGAAAAAAGAATTACACAGAAAATATCGAAGTTATTATTATTATTAACAATTTTTTGTAAAGCTGAGGGATCAAATAGGGTTTTAGGCAAAAACTACCTAGCACAGGCCTTATATATAAAATATGCTTATGGGATGCCTGGGTGGCTCAGTTGGTTAAGTGTTGGACTTCAGCTCAGGTCATGATTCATGGGTTGGAGCCCCACGTTGGGGTCTGTGCTGACATCTCAGAGCCTGGAACGTGCTTTGGATTCTCTCTCGCTCTCTCTCTGCCCCTCCCCAGCTAATGCTCTGTCTTTCTCTCTCAAAAATGAAATAAACATTAAAAATTAAAAAAAAATTATAAAATATTCTTAACAAATATTTGTGAAGAAAATAACCAATAATGAAAAGGGAGAAATTAACGATCAGTATGGATTCATGTTCTATCACTGATACTCATCAGGTCACAAAATATACATGTGTTTTGAATTTCTTATCGGGAACTCTTTCATGTTTCATGTACAATAAAGGTCATTGAAGCTACTATACATTTCTAGAGTATTTAAAATGGTATTATAAATATTATTGATAGCATAAGAAACTAGCAATTGTAAAATGTTCAAATTTTTAAAGAAACCCATTTCTGTTGTAGAGCAAATAAATCTGTTAAAACTGGGTATAACTTGAAGGCTTTCAAGCTTATCCCAACTTCTTATGCATCTAAAGATTGGAAAACTGTCAGATGTCTTATTATGTAAAACTAATACACGCTGTATGAATAAAAGCTAAAACATATGGGGAAAAGTATTGTGTTCCTAGTACCAGAGATCATGCATGAAAACAAATGAGCATTAATCAGGGATTAATTTGCAGTGTAATGCCATAAAACTTAGTGAATTTCTCTAAAACACATGAGTAAATCTTAATTATTTTTTCCTAACCAAAAATTAGCTTACATTTCAACTAGTGAAACTTGGCTTGTGTACCACATTACTCATTTTGATAAAGGTAAACTAGTCGAACAGGTATGGTGATGTTTTCCAGTATGTCATCATAACTCTTAAAATACCTGACAATACCATAATATATAAAACACCCATATTAAAAAAAGAAAAACAGTTAGGGGCTCCTGGGTGGCTCAGTTGGTTAAGCATCCGACTTTGGCTCAGGTCATGATCTCACGGTTCCTGAGTTCGAGCCCCGTGTCAGGCTCTGTGCTGACAGCTCCAGCCTAGAGACTGCTTGAATTCTGTCCCTCCCTCTCTCTCTGCCCCTCCCCTGCTTGTGTCCTGCCTCACTCTTTCAAAAATAAATAAACATTTAAAAAAACCAAACAGTTATTTTCAAGACTTCAAGTGGTTACCTTTAAAGCTACCTATTGCTGAAGACTGATGTGGGATTTATAAACACTGAGTCTTTAAATCCCTTAATATTTTTCAGTTCCTCAAAGATTTTCTTTAAATTTAGATAGAGATAATTAAAAGTCTTTAGAAAAGTAACATTACGTTCTTGGCAGGTATTTCTGTGGTACTAAAAATACACTTTTGGAATGAATTAATACTAACGCATATGATATTTAAAACTTCCCAATTCCTAATATAACTAAGGCTAAAAAAGTAATTTTCTTACCGACATAGTAATTTAGACCTAATCCCCTTCGGGGGAAATAGATTTTAAATGTAGATGTGTGAGAGAATCATACTACCCTTTTTAAAACTCCTGGAGTCTTTTGTTGGCTGAAAAAATGTCTAAGTAGGGCAAATTATTAAATCTTTTTCAACAATTTTACCATTAAAGTATGTACAGTAGGGGAAGAATGACCGTAAGAGTTTCAGGAAACATGAGCTTCGAAGGACGAATGGTGGGTTGGGTTCAATAGATGGAGCCCTCTGCTCAACACAGGAGATTATGGGAAGGCAGATACAGGGACTGGCAACAAAAAGATACCGGGTGCCTTTAAGGTGAGAGCTAATGGAAGAAAGTACGTCTGTACGGGTAGAGAGTTCATAGTGGGAAGAGGGGTCTTCAAGCACTGTGTATTCTCTCTATATGCATAATTGCTGTCAGAGTTCCCATCTTATTTCCTTATACATCTAGTCAATGAAGGTACACTATCCTCTGTGGTGGTTGCATTTCCTGCAGATTTCCTTTATAGCACCTCTAGGAGAAATGTATTAAATCGTAAGCTTTCTTCAATACTTTTTAGCATTTTAAAAAAACCTTGTTTTAGTTGAAGGAATCTGAGATTCCCCACGAAAAGTTAAATAATTGTGAAGCCTGAGATTCGGACTTTCTCAAGCAGAAGTCCCTTTAAATATAAGTAGCCCAACACCGTGGCCACGGTTTCAGGTGTACAAAACAACTTCCTCTTTAGTAAAATCTCCAGCCTGATTTCTGAGTTAGGTAAGCCGCCAGGAAGATTTTTGCCTGCAGACTGTGGGAACTCTCTCATATCAAAGCCTGATGCGATGCTAAGTTTTTTCAAATAGAATGGAGAAAAAACAACTACAAATCAAGATGTTCTTTGTGAATCTAATTCATGATCCCCTTGTGTGGCGAGAAAATAAGGATGTTTATGTCTAACGCAGGTTATAATAGTAACGGTATCACATGTAGACAAGCAAAAACTCCTGGATGGGTCCTACATGGGGAAAAGAAAGTACTAAATTCTGCTTTTGGAATTTGCAAAAGAAAATAAACTACTATAAAACAAAATCAATAAACAAAAAATTCCAGCAGAAATCATTAAACTGCTGTGGGTAATAATGTAAATCATTCTTTTTTTTTTTCTCCTCTAAATTGTGCTTGTTCATAAGAACTATTGGGATAAATATATCTGTCACGTATCTTCATAGAGGTATAAATAGGTCAGTATGATTTGGAGGCTCTTCAAAGCAAAAAAAACAAAATGCAAAATAATTCTTTTTTCTATCTTCTCGTAACTCACAGTTCTTACCAGACTTAAAGAGAATTGAACTTGAGTAATAGCTCCATTAGAGCTCTTTTCCAGGAGCCAGTTCCCGTGGTCTCACTGGGTCCAGCTGCTGATGACTCACAGAGGAAGTGGTAGAGATTAGGGTGTATGGGGGAAAAATCAGAACAGCACAGAAATAAAGCAAATCAACCAACCATTACCTTTTGTGCCAAACAGAACAATGGCTTAACTACTGTGGTTCAGAATGATCCGTCTTATTCCACTCATTTATGCTATTCCTGTTGGACGGACCACCAGGAAACCTGTGAAGCACTGTGGAACACACACCAGCATCCATGGCACATCTCAATTAATATTCCCTCCTGACTCAACTAGAACAATGAAGAACATCAAGCAGTTTAATCTCCGGCAATAATTCCTTTTGTCAGGTTGAGAGGGTTTCCCCTTGAATTAGGTTTTAAGATTGGATTTTCAAAATTAGTTAGTTATTCTACGTATTGTAAAGCAGAGAGCCCACATTTTATAAACACATGCATAAGTCTAGGTAGAACATAATGAAGTCTGTGTGTTCGTTGGGGCATTGCTGCTATCGGTAATTTTTACTTGCTCTGAAATAAAATCAGTCTTTTATTAGCAAACAATTGTAACCAAACCACACAGTTGTTAAAACTCTTCTTTCAATTTTCCTTAAAGGGTTGGAAATGTAAATGGGTCCTTTATATCACCCAGTAGAATTAAATTTGATCAGGAGGATTTTAAAAAGCTACACTACAGATTCTTATCTTAGTTACTGATGAACAGAAGCCTTTCATGGCTTAAAAGGGTTGCACATTCTCAAAAGTTATGAATATATATATATATGTATGTATATAATATGTGAATAAGTTTATTTTGGAAAGATCAGTATTATTGTCTCATTGTCTTGCTTAAACATGAGGAGCTACAAACACTGACTAGTGTAGAAAGCAACTTAACTCCTTATTGACTGGCCAAAAATAAACAAACAAAATTAAAATCATTAGTCTATTCTGAATACTAGTGGATTATTTATAATTTTGATAATACTCAGAACACTATTTGAAGGATGAGTATTCCTTTTATGATCAGGTCCATATCGGGTAGTGGCTGATAAATTATCTTCAAATTAGATGAATATTAGACACTGTGGTTTTACTCTCTGATGGGTGCTATTTCTCTGATAAAAGTAATGGCAATTTCCTTATGCCATCATGTGCTTAGACTGTTTAAAGTGAACTTTGTAGGATATTTCCTAAAACTTAGCCTGTAAACATACCTTCTTGTTTTATAATAATATAATGGGAGAAATTTTGTTCTGTTGAGTCCTTTATATGAAATACACATCTTTTAAACATGTGAAATCATTTGTAGATAAAACATTCATGTTTTACTGACATGTAGATAAAAACATTCTTACTTATTGATATGAAGAAGCTTAATATATTTTGCCAATTGTAAAACAATTATTGTTAGCATTTGTAAACAATGCTTCATTGATCTGGTTGAATTCAAGAGATTATTTTGCCAAACCCACAAAATTTAATATTAAAAAATTTTAAATGTTATTATTTTAAATGAATTTTTGTATAAGTACATCTATTTAAGTGTTTTCATTTAAATGGGTCAATATTCAGGGAATCTGGGTGGTTCAGTTGGTTAAGCATCTGACTTCATCTCAGGTCATGATCTCATGGTTCATGAGTTCAAGCCCTGCCTCAGGCTCTGTGCTGACAGCTCAGAGTCTGGAGCCTGCTTCAGATTCTGTGTCTTCTGTTCTCTCTGCCCCTCCCCTGCTCATGTTCTGTCTCCCTCCCTCTCAAAAGTAAATAAACATTAAAACAAATGAATGAATCAACATTCTTTATCATTTTGCCAACACAATTGATTGGGGTGTCTTCCTAAAGGCTACTTCTGGGTACATCGTAGAATGAGAAAAAAAGGTAAGAGTGGACGTACCCATCAGACATAGTACTCACATTCCCTTGGGCAGTAAAAACCATCTGAGGAATTTTCTGAAACTAGAAAACAGCTCAATCAAATTTTTAAGTAATGCCTGATTTGATCGGCCATGGAGAAACGTGCTTACAATAGAACTGTTCTTTGAAGGTTAAAAATCAAATAACAAGAGCCTTAATGCCTCTTCTCTGTCTTTGGACTTCCAGGCCCACTTAGTTCAAGGTGAAGCATGGGCCTAATGTCTATGTAAGTTGGCCTACCCAGGATATTATTCATCAGATATAACGGTTGCAAAAGCATGGTCAGTCATCCTAATGCTCTGAATTTACCAAGTGCTTCACAACCTCAGCCTGGTCTCGGTCCCCCCAAATCTCACCCAGTTTGATTAGATGCTTTGTCCCTCCCTGCTCTGGACTGCCAGCTTCTCATTTTGGGGGGAGAGAGAATTAAACTGGGCAGCTTGTCAACTGTTCATCAACTGTAGCCAGCAAGGAATAAGTTCTTTAAGAAAGAGGTTGAAAGCGGGGAGAAGGTGATTGGCAGGGCCAGGTGATAATGATGTGTGAGAAGAGCTGTGTTAATACCAGTGTTGATTCAACAAATATTCATTTAATGTTAATAATGCACCTACCACAGGCAAGGCATTGTTCTAGGCATTTAGTTTTAGAAAGAAATGGAGTCTATCTAAAATCACATGAAATTTTGTTCTGTGATGTTTAGTGGCCATAAATCACCAACATGACATTTTTGGATCTGCTAAGATGTCAGTTGCATAGAGTTAAACTATTATCTGTGTTCATACACACACACACACACACACACACACACACACACACACATAAAGATATTTTATAGGTATACATAATTATTTACTATCATAATTTTTATAGAAAAATTTCTACTTCCTACCATAGGATACTTATCAGATGTTTTTCTATACATAATTTTCACTATATATTGACTTCTCCATCATACACTTCTTTCAAATAATTTTGCAACAAACATAAACATTTAATGTTTTGGTTCCCTTGAAGGTAAAACTCACCATGTACTTTCTATCCTGTGCTTGGTGTAGTATCTTAATATTTAATAAAAGTGCATTGAATGAAAGTACATTTTTCACAACCTCATATATGGGTTTAAGAGCATATATTTTTACAAACACATCTGCGTGTTTGAGCTTACATATACACTTAAAAACACACATATAAACCTCAGTATATTGAATGGGCAAAGGACCCATTGTCTATAGCAGTGGTCTCTAAACTTTTTTATCAAGCATTACTTTGCTTGATTTGGCCAAATGCTTGCAAAATTGATTATTTAGTTTTAATATGAATTCTTATCTAATCGAGCTCATTAGTTTTATTGTTGTATATGATATTTATTCTGTGAATACATATAGTATACTCAAAGTTAGAATGAAATTAATCTAAGGGCACCTGGGTGGCTCAGTTAGTTGAGCATCCGAACTTGGATCAGGTCATGATCCTGTGGTTTGTGAGCTTGAGTCCCACATCAGGGTCACTTCAGTCAGTCCAGAGCCTGCTTTGGGTCCTCTCTCTCCCTCTGTCTCTGCTATTCCGCCCACTGTGCTCTCTCAAAAGTGAATGAACATTTAAAAATGTGTAAAAAAATGAATGAAAATTACCCGGAATAAACAAAAATCTAATGTCCATTCTGTTTATTAATGGTACAAATCTTAACTCTCTCAAACAATATTTGATGGAGACAATGCCATTCATTATTACTCATTATTTAAAAATTTTTGTCTTAATTACTTGAAATATAGATATTTAAAGCTCTAGTTTTAAGTTCAATTTATTTTGATACCTGCTGAATGATTTTCACCACTGAAAACGATACTTCTCAAAGACAAGTATTCCCAATTGGAAGAAGGGCATTATTGACCCCTCTTACTAAATTAGAATGCTAATTTTTCAATCCTATCTCCAATTATACAAAGGTTTTTTTTTGGGGGGGGGTTTTTTGTTTTTTGAAATTCACTCACACTTGTCTGATCAAGCTGCATTTTCTTTGCAGGAATCTTACAAAGTCAGTGTCAGTTTTGAGGGCTAACTAATTAAAACTAAATAAGGAAGCCCACAGATCCACACATTCCACTGTGTGGAAACACGACAAAAGCAAACAAAAGCCTTGATGATTCCTCCATTAATACTTCCATGCGGGGGCTCCTGGGTGGCTCAGTCGGTTAAGTGTCCAACTTCAGCTCAGGTCATGATCTCAGGGTTTGTGGGTTCGAGCCCCACGTCTGGCTCTGTCCTGACAGTGCAGAGCCTGGAGCCTGCTTCAGATTCTGTGTGTCTCTCTCTCTGCCCCTCCCCTCCCTTGCTCGTGCTCTCTTTTTGTTTCTCAAAAATAAATAAACGTTTAAAAAAATTTAAAAAAAATAAATCCATGCTATGCACCTCTCTCTTTCTCTAGGACACACTATACATTCACAGGGTCTCTCTGTGGGTTCTTAATACAGGATGGTGTGAGGACAGGATGCCATTTACATATTAATATTAGTAAAGTTTAATATATTTCTTATTTCTAGGTGAAATGTAAATATAAATTAAGTTTTGAGTATTTTGTTTTCACACTAAAGAGATAGTCTAGCTTTCCTAAGTGGTTACAATTCTCTTAGACCATAGGCCACAATCACTGATATCACGTCAAACTCACCAAACCTACCAAGTAAACGAATGTTAAATTTTTCCTTTATCAACATAACAATTTTTGTTCATTTTGATTAAATTAATCAAATATTGATTTTTTTTTATTTTAGTAAATTTATATATATATAAAAATATTCAGTCAAATCTAAAATAAATGTCTATTTACTAGGTCCAATAAGTATTTTGTAAATCCCCCATGGCATAAGGCATACTCATTACTCTGAACTGGTGCCTCTTAAATTACACTTTTCATAATTTGTAAAACAATAATTTTAATTGCTAAACCAACTGTAAATTGAAGTGTTTCTTAATAAAATAATAATTCTCAAATGTGAGGCATTTCTGTACATTTTGTTTAGGAAGAAATCTTAAATTTGTTTCTAACTTTATATTTGAAAGAATATAGATTACTACTATAATCCTCAATATTATTCTTAATTTACAAATGGTATAGTTAATGTAAAATAAAAAATTTTCCCTGTTCTTTTAGCTAAAAATTTAATATTTTACTCCTAAGGCATTTATCTGCACATTGTCTGTACAGAAAAAAACAAAAAACAAAAAACAAAAACCCTCCTACGCCTTAAATATTTAATTCCTCTAAGTTATCTTCAGTAGCTGCTGTGCTCACTCATGACAATTTCTAATTAATTTTAAATGGCATTTAATAGCCATTGTCCCAACAAGTACAGATGAATTAGGAGACATAATGCTTGTATTGTACAAAGAGTGGCCTATGTAAACTCTCAAATTAAATCCACACTATAGTCAAAACTCATTTGATGTTTGCATTTCCTACTTTGCAGGCAAGATGGTCTCAAAAGGCAGAATAGGGCTAAAGATGTGTTGGACAACTCTATAAGTACAGTCTCAAGACTCTTGTCATCTTAGCTGTCTAAATTACTTCAACAGGACTCAAGGGAATTTAAAGAGGAGAAATGACATGACAAACAATTATATTCTAACACTCTATTTATAACAATGCCCTTTCAGATTATTGTTCCTCCAGACTGACACATCACTGTAATCCCAGGGATGAATCAAGGGACTTATAGTTAGATCACGCACAGCTTGTAGGCAAAGAAAAAAATACGAATGAAGAGCTGACATTCAGGAAATATAGAGCGACTGAAGGATAAATTCAGCTGGGATGAGCTTAATTTATCAATGTCAATAACAACGGTGAACACATCGCAAGAATACATGCATATTAATTGAAAATAATTCAGATTAAATCACTGCGGTTTGACATTTTGAGATAGGCACTTTATCTTTTCAAGAAAAAGAGCACTATAAAATCTTTAATCTGAAAACACATCTTAATTGCATGTTATCACCTCCTAATTGCTTCTATATTATATTAAACATTTTGCTAATTACTAGCCTGATCATGGTGTAAATAGCTTGAGGCAAGAGCTCACATCCAGCTTAAGAGTCTTTGGAGCGCAGGAGAGCCCAGAGGAAGTTCAGCCCTTCCTGGGTTCATGGACTTGGACCTTCTTCGTGGGCTATCCACCTCTATCTCAGATCTCTGGTGAGATAAAGAGATAAAGAAGCAATGGTGAAGACCAGAGATGTTTATTCATCTGTCAGATTCTAACATTATTTGTGGAAAAAGTTTGCATTCTTTCTGATATTACAGATATGCTCTTTCAAATGGCGGTATGTGAGTTTATTTACGTTAAAAAGAGGCTCGGAGGAAGACAATTTTGCATCTATTTTTTAACTTTGACCTTTGGAACTTTGTCGGGATAAAATGCTGGTTAAATAGCCATTCTAAATACGGAAACTTTGCCCAATGTGGATGTATAAACTTTTACATATATTACAATTTAGAGTTCTTCCTCAAAGTAATGAATAATTTAAATTTTTTTAACATCTATTTATTTTCGAGAGAGAGAGAGAGAGAGAGAGAGAGAGAGAGAGAGACACAGAATCTGAAACAGGCTCCAGGCTCTGAGCTGTCAGCACAGAGCCCGACGGGGGCTGAACCCACAAACCGTGAGATCATGACCTGGGCCCAAGTCAGGCGCTCAACTGACTGAGCCACCCAGTTGCCCCAAAGTAATGAAAAATTTTAAATGGGTAAGATGTCTGTAACTGAATAGCAAATGCATCTCTGAGAAAAAAATAACCAAAATAATGACTACTTTTTCCATATCATCAAAAATATATGCAAGCAAAAAGATAATAATATGTCTTGTTGGTTAAAAAAATTAAATTAAACCAATGAAATGGTGTGTTGGGACAGTGTGATTGGCAAAAGTTTTAATTAATTTTTCTCTTTGTCCTCATCCCTTTATTCTTTAATAATAATCTCTATTTTTTTTTTTTTGCTAGAATTTAAGGAATTGGAATGATTTTACCATATTTTTTTCAGGAGGAAAATTTTCCGGGACACAATAAAATGTTCAAAATGTTCCAGCCTGTTTAATACATCTATTCCACTTCTAAGAATTTTCCTTGTGGAACTCATACTACAAGAATGTTTTGAAAAGTTTCATATAATGATCATTATAATAGCATTATTAATTAGGTTACTTATAAAAAATAATCACAAAATAGAAATTTATACACACTATGATAGTCATTTGGGGTATTTTTCGAATATTCTAGTTTTCCCCTTTCCAGGAACATGATAGGACTCCATCCCTCCCTCCCCGCTGAAGTTAGGCATGGTCATATAACTTTCAAAACAACTGTTATGGGCTGAATTATATCCCCTCAAATTCATATGCTGAAGCCCTAACCCAGGAGGTGACTATATTTAGACACAGTGCCTCTAGGGAGGTAATTAAAATTCAGAGAGGTCCTAAGGGTGGGGCCCTAATCTGATAGAAATGGTGTCCTTGGAAGAAGAGGAAAAGAACCAGATTTCTCTCTCTACCCATGCTCACACAGAAGAAGGCCATGCTTGTGAGGGCACAGTGAGATGGTAGCCATCTACAAGCCAGTAAGAAGGCCTCAGAAGAATCTCCAGACTTGTGAGAAAATAAATTTCTGTCATTTAAGCGATTCAGACTGTGGGATTTTGTTATGGAAGCTCAAAAAGCCTGATGTAGCCAATCACAACAGGCAATATTGCATCAGTGAAGAAAAATAAACCCTTTCTGTTCTTTCTTTGTTTACTTTAAACCCCTGGAATTGGGGGATATTTTTTTTTTCTTTTTTCTTTTTTCTTTTTTCTTTTTTTTTTCCCATGGCACAACCTAACCCAGCATGATTAAACTAAAGTTGTTTTTGCTTATCTGTTTTAAGGAATATTTGCTGTTTGATAAATAAAAATATGTTTTGCAATATTTAAAAGGAAACAATTTTATTAGTATTAAAGAATCATTAGAAATAAACTAGATTGTTACTCTAATATGTTATAATAAAATAAATGGCCTAATTAACAGAAAAGTTTTTAAATTAAATCATCCTTATTTTCTTCTCTACGTGCTTTGCTTCTTCTCTCGTGTGTGTGAGTGTGTGTGAATCATAAGTTCCACTTTCCACATAAACTTTTGGCTGACTACACGTTTCTGCTTCCACTATTGCTGATGTAATTAACTCTAAACGTTTGTTTGATTAATACTTTGTGACAACTTTTGAAAGTGATTCTTTTGATTTCTGTTTTCTTTTTTAATTTGGTTACACTCTCTGCATCTGGTCTATTGGCTTGCAGGTTGCCATTGATCTTTCTTTAATTATCCAGAGGACAAAAGATCATCTTCAATAAGGAAAGAGAAAAAAATGAAGGGGGAGGAAATTAATCCCTCCTCTTTTCATTGAATATTTGTCTGATCTTTGCCAGGTACTTTATTATTCTTTTCTTTAGTAACAGCTTAATGTTGTTCCAAAAGATTTTTTAAACATTGCCCTCTTCTGCTTGCTTTCAATTGTCTGTAACACTCCTTAAATTTAATAGAAGAAAAAATACCTGACCTGAGATTTTGATTTTTTTTTCTCCATTTATCAGCAATTTGTTGCCTTTAGCTATATCTGCATTTATTCATGTTGCTCTCTGGTCCTAAGGTGTGGTTTCCTATAATTTTCCTCATATCGTTCTGTTAAAATGTTTCATGTTAAAAGTATTTGTAATATTATATCATTGGGTAACTGTGAGGATTAAATAAGCAACCAAGTCCATAGTGGATTTCATTAAATATTAATTCTCTTTTGTTTCCATTTCTCCTATAAAATTCTAGGCAATTACTCAAAATTATTTTCTTCATTCAATAAAGTTTATTGTCTTTTTAAGTCATGATTATTTCTTTTATACCACCACTCTATGATGTTTCTTGATATCAACAGTTTTCATAATTGCTCCTGTCTTTTTTCCTTCCTCTTCCTCCTTTTCTTCCTTGCTCCTTTCTCTCCCTCCTTCCTTCCTTCCTTCCTTCCTTCCTTCCTTCCTACCTTCCTCTCTTTCTTAAGACACTCTCCAAGATTCTGTGAAATTCTGTGCTGTTTAAGGTTTGATTCTGAGTATTTGTCAAACCAAACAATTATTCATAAATATTTTTTATTTCCTACTTCTGTATACTGAATTTTTCTTCAGCTATGTCTACACTTGGATAAATGCAAGTGTTTCAGATTTTTAATGCAAAAAGTTACTACTGAATGAGACTTGAACTGATCTTTCACCCTGCTATTATGTACTACTGACTGACTCACCAAAGAATGTGGAACTCTGCAGAAGGTTCTGTTTCATGAGTTTATTTCATATTCCTAACACCACGGTGCACATATTTGCTTGAATATGTTATCTCATCCATATTCAAATGTAATATCACAATAGCTAGTAATTCCTGATAGAAATGATACTAAGTAGTAAAATATGGTCCATTAGTTGTGTTCCAAATATATAAATATAAGTATATATGTATATATATTTATGTAGCAATCTTAATAATAATATAAATTATGTTAAGGATGTGTAGCAGCAGAGGCTATGCCCTTCTGAACAGATGAATTTTCCTCAGAGGACGCTGATTAGTTCATTTTTCCTAATGAAGCTTCCATTTAGGCCAAAGATACTCTTTGCTTCCACTCTGCTCCCTTGTCTAAGAGCAAAAGCTTTTGTCTGCCTTTTTTTTTTTGAAAGATAGAGCAATTTTGCTTAGATTAAAGAGAAATCCTCAAGCTTTTCAACGTGGCCTGAGAGAAAAGTACCTGAGGATTTAATCAATATGGAAAATGAAGTGATTCTCTAGCAATTGTGTAGTAGTTTTTCTGGAATCCTACAGTTTTAAGGAGGAGAGGGACTTAATGATCATCTAAGCCTTTTTATTTTACACATAATAAAGATGAGACGAAAAGAGCATAAGTAACTTATCTGAGATAGTGACACAGAAGTATTTAGGCCTGGCTAAATGATTTAGTCACCAGTTATGTTATTTGTCCTGTAGTAGCCAAACAGGGGTCATTTCCCTCCACCCATACAGCTCGTAGAGAAGTTCTGTGAGTTGTGTGTAAGATTCGGAAACCAGCTCAAGGAGCATGAAGTTGGCAATATACATGAAATCAAGATGCCAGTAATTCTTCAAAGGTGTCAGCACATAGTAGAAGTCAAGTGGTGCCACCTTTGTTTCAAGCTATAGAGTTTCTGAGAACCTTAATTAGCAGTAGATTTGTAGACCTCTGTGAGTTATTCCAAAGTTTTGGGCATTTTTCTTTTTCTTTGAGGTATGTATGTAAATTAGTATGTTAAATAGGATAGCTTTGTTTAAAACCTACAGTGACTTTTTTTTTCTCAATTTTGAAAGCAATGTAACTAATGTTTTTCCTACCGCTAAAGTCATTTCTCTTTGCTCATAAATTGGAATTTAATCTTTCTAAAACATTACTTCCATTATATCACTCTTCTTCTTTTAAAAGTCAGAAGCTCCCCATTATACACAATAGAAACAAAATCTCCCCAGGCCACACCAGCCTACAGAAGCAAATGAGATCACATTAACATTAATAACTAGACTCTCACTGCCTCCTGCCCTCACATGAATTACACTGGACCCCAACCCCTTGCAAAGCACGTACCCCACCCAAGTGTTTCCGGGAGTCCCCAGAGGGTGTTTCCCTCTTGCTCTAAACAAGTCATCCTCACTGGGCATGGTTGGGACCCTGCTTGCATTTATAGTTCTCCCATTCTGCTACTCTTGTTCCCCAAGCTCACAGGCAGGGCAAGCTCACAGTTTCTTTGGGCACTGCCAGAAGCTGGATGCTGTGACTGCAAACCACAGTGCCATTCTCACATTAGCTCTGTCGCGTCATCTCTGCCCTGTCACCTGATCCTCCTGCTGGGCTCACTGCTGCTGTGAAGCACATGGAAGTTTCTGCAGTGCAGGTAGGCCCCCCTGATGTTCACATGCCACCATTACTCTGTGGGGCACTCGCCTTTTCTGGGCACCACAACCAATGTCCTATAGCTGCCAGCCGCCCCAGGCTGTGCTGGGGTCTACAGTAAAGAGTGGCACATGCATAGACCTGTATGGGCAATTAACAATATTGCCCCTTCTCCAGTGGTATACAAAGTTTTCTTTCTTTCTTTTTCTGTTTATTTATTTATATATATTTTTTAGGGTAGCCAAACCCTAAAAGAGAGCCCTCCAAGAGAGGAAAAAAGTTCTATTTGCTGTCAGTGAAAGTGCTGTTTTTCATGATATTGGCCAATGACTTCTTTGAGATTTGTTCCAGAAGTGGCATCCATGGGTGGTCCCATGCTGCCATAACATCCTAGGCTCTCCGGCTGCTCAGGCTCACAAAGCAAGTTGAGTCCTTGAGAAATAAACTCAGGTTTCTATGCCAATACCTGAATCTCACCCAGATCCTCAACGCTGAGTAAATTCACATATTCACCCAGATCCACAATTTTGCTCAATTCTCCTTGTTCAAACCAGCACCTCACAAAATTGTGGTATCATCCCTTTTTGCTTCCCTGATAATCCACATTGTGGAGGTCATATTTTGGAGTCATCCCCCAGTGTTTTTGCCTCCCTTAAACTTGCCAACTGGTTTAATATTTCTCCATAGTCTCAAAGACAAATCCACTCACATCAAGACCTATAGAGAAATTTCATACGAAGTCTCATTTGGTGTAGGCAGCTCAGCTAGAGGATCCCCACACAGTGCCCCCCACCACCCCTCTCCTTCTCTTCTCCCTTATGGGTCTCCTCTTCCTCACCCTCCTCCTTTTAGCCTAAGGCATCCCAGTCTTCTGACTCTCTGTAGAAACTTGTCTTCCAAGTCTCTTTAACAAATGGTGCTGGGAGAACTGGACAGCAACATGCAGAAGAATGAAACTAGACCACTTTCTTACACCATTCACAAAAATAAACTCAAAATGGATAAAGGACCTGAATGTGAGACAGGAAAGCATCAAAACCCTAGAGGAGAAAGCAGGAAAAAAACCCTCTGACCTCAGCCGCAGCAATTTCTTACTCGACACATCCCCAAAGGCAAGGGAATTAAAAGCAAAAATGAACTATTGAGACCTCATGAAAATAAAAAGCTTCTGCACTGCAAAGGAAACAACCAACAAAACTAAAAGGCAACCAATGGAATGGGAAAAGTTATTTGCAAATGACATATCAGACAAAGGGCTAGTATCCAAAATCTATAAAGAGCTCACCAAACTCCACACCCGAAAAACAAATAATCCAGTGAAGAAATGGGCAGAAAACATGAATAGACACTTCTCTAAAGAAGACATCCAGATGGCCAACAGGCACATGAAAAGATGCTCAATGTCACTCCTCATCAGGGAAATACAAATCAAAACCAAACTCAGAGATCTCCTCATGCAAGTCAGAGTGGCTAAAATGAACAAGTCAGGAGACTAGATGCTGGCGAAGATGTGGAGAAACGGGAACCCTCTTGCACTGTTGGTGGGAATGCAAACTGGTGTAGCCACTCTGGAAAATAGTGTGGAGGTTCCTCAAAAAATTAAGAATAGATCTACCCTATGACCCAGGAATAGCACTGCTAGGAATTTACCCAAGGGATACAGGAGTGCTGATGCATAGGGGAACTTGTACCCCAATGTTTATAGCAGCACTTTCAACAATAGCCAAATTATGGAAAGAGCCTAATGTCCATCAACTGATGAATGGATAAAGAAATTGTGGTTTATATACACAATGGAGTACTACATGGCAATGAGAAAGAATGAAATATGGCCTTTTGTAGCAATGTGGATGGAACTGGAGAGTGTTATGCTAAGTGAAATAAGTCATACAGAGAAAGACAGATACCGTATGTTTTCACTCTTATGTGGATCCTGAGAAACTTAACAGAAGACCATGGGGGAGGGGAAGAAAAAAAAAAGAGGTTAGAGAGGGAGGGAGCCAAAGCATAAGAGACTCTTAAAAACTGAGAACAATCTGAGGGTTGATGGGGGGTGGGAGGGAGGGGAAAATGGGTGATGGGCATTGAGGAGGGCACCTGTTGTGATGAGCACTGGGTGTTGTATGGAAACCAATTTGACAATAAATTTCATATTTAAAAAAATGATAAAAAAAGAAGAAAGAAAGAAAGAAAGAAAGAAAGAAAGAAAGAAAGAAAGAAAGATAAAGAAACTTGTCTTCCAGTATCTCACAGCTCATTCCCTTCTGATACAGAGCAATTTAGCTGCTCCTAATTTTTACCTTCAATGCACATATCTTCTATTCACCATGTGCTCAGTGTCTCAGACACTAGAACTTGTCCTTCTTAGAGGATGGTATCTGAGCTCACTTTGTTCTCAGAAAAGGGTTTGGCACTCAGCTACACAATCCTTGAGTAAATGTGGAGATGCAAATGAAATATTTTGGAAACACCTGACATTATTGTCTTGGATCCACCTACCTCCTGTTCCAGTGGGAGTAATCAGACTCTCTAGGGGTCCTGCTGTATTAGTTTGGGTGGGCTAAATAACAAAGTACCACAGCCTAGGCAGCTCAAACAACAGACATTTATTTTCTCCCAGTTCTGGAAACTAGAAGTCCAAGATCAGGGGGACAATGGAGTTGATTTCTTCCGAGGCCTCTCTCCTTGGTTTGTAGAAGGCTGTCTTCTCCCTGGGTCTTCACATGGTCTTTTCTGAGTGTGCCTATCTTTATTCTAATCTCCTCTTCCTATAGAAGCATGAGTCAAATTGGATTACAGTCCACACTAGTGACCTTATTTTAACTTAAGTTACTTCCTTAAAGATAACATCTCCAAATATAGTCACATTCTGAGGTTTTAAGGGTTAAAACTTCAATGTATAAATTTGTGGGGTTGGGGGACACAACTCAGGTCATAACACCTGCTTTCCTGATTGACCTGGCTATTTAGCTATTTTATGCCCTTCCCTCTAGGCACTTTTTCTTCTTACTACACCCCAGCCAGGCAAGGAGTATAGAACTGGTGACTCTTTGGGGCACTGGGGAAGGAGTGACCATCCTTGGATCTATCATTTAGCCCCGCTTCTCTAACACAAATTCACTGACTAAGGATTTCACCAGGAGGACACTTTACCTTTTTCATCTCATCACTTTAGTAAGTTTTTGTCCTGCAAGGAAAGGACAAAGGCATTTTCCAATTCTGTTACTTTCCCACTGGCTCAAATTAACTAGTTCTGTTGTTCCCTCAGCTCATTTTCCAAAAGGACGGTCCCCTGAAAAAGACTCCCCATTGGCAAATGGTCCTCAGATACCAATTTTGGCCATGATTAAAAAAAAAATGGATGTTTCTAAGATACAGACTTTTGAGAAATTCTTTATTTGTTCCATTATTTTCCAACCATACATTATGTATGTAGCATACATTTAGATAGATAGATAGATAGATAGAGATGATATTAGATAGAGAGATATAGATAAATATTAGATAGATATTAGATATTGTCTAATCATACAATGAGAGAAAAATGGATGTTTAAGGGGGGTATGTAAATTGGCCAAGATAACACAGACAAAGGTAACATATTTGGGGATGGCTTGTTCTAAAACAAGCTTAACAATTATATCATCCCTGACATACATTCTATAGCCACTGCTGGATTATTACCAGTGATACGAAGCTGTTGCAGAGTAAGATACCAAATGTGATGACAATGATGAATTTTAGGGTCTTCCTTCTCATATTGACAAGATATCTTTTTTGTTCTTGTTATTTTTATCTATTCTCTTACCAGACATGTGGAGTTATAGAGCAACTTTTCACAAAATGGGCTTTACATATATGAAAAGGAAAATATCAATTTTATGAAACTATGTTTTGATTTTTTTCCCGTAATCATCCCTAACTTTTTAAATTATCATCCTATGGCAAAATTTCGGGCCAGAAAAATCATATTTTACCTATTTTTAACATGTGCTGGTCCATAAAATCTACCATCTGTCAGCTGTCCAGATGCAAACACAACCTTGAGATGGGGTCTGGACTGCTGCAGAAGTAGGAGACACTGAAATTAATGTCTCCCTTGATATGGGTTCTCCATATTAATTAATGAAGATTAAATCTGTAATCGTTTTTTTCACAGCCATGGCAATGATGATTCTTTTGAGTTTGTTGGTTATGAAATCATCACACTTGTTTTTTTTTTTTTTTTAAAGTAAACTCGACGTCTAATGCAGGACTCGAACTCACAAACTTAGTGTCAAGCATTGCTTGCTGTACTGACTCAGCCAGCCAGGCACCTGCCATATCATGAGACCTTTATGTATGCATACTTGTTAGATTTCCTCCCCAGGTAATGTTTTGAATCTGAAGATAAATTATTACTTTTAGCTCTGAATTTACCATGCTTTTCCAGTCTACTGAGAGCTTTCAGACCTTGATACTGCCACCCAAAATATTAGTAATTGTGTCTGACTTTGTGCCATTCATACAGCCATACAAGTCTTCTACATCTTCAGACAAATCATCGATAAAAGCATTGCTTGAGACAGGGTTAACGATGATAAAAGGAGTCAAAGGAACAACTATTCTTATTACACATAATACTGAGTGCTTTTTACGTTGCAAGCACTATGCTAAAGTAGAACATATGCATTATTTTTTAATGTTTATTTTTCATTTTTGACGGGTGGGGGAGGGACAGAGAGAGAGGGCAATAGAGGATCCAAAGCTGGTTCCATGCCAACAGCAGAGAGCCCAATGTACATATGCATTATTTCATTTGATCTTCAACACATCTCTATCTAGTCCTTTGTAAATTGTTTTACTTTTTAAGAATTTGAGGTGAAATCCACATCACATACAATTAGCCATTTTAGAGTGTACGATGCGGTGGCATTTAATGCACTCACGACGTTGTCCAACCACCGCTTCTCTCAAATTCCAAAGCTTTCTCATTGTCTTAGAAGAACATCCCATATCTTAAAAGCTATCATTCCCAACCCCCTTGCCTCTATCCCCTGGCAACCACTAACATATCTTCTGTTTCTATAAATTTGCTTGTTCTGGCTATTTCATATAAATGGCATTACAGTATTTGTCTTTTCGTATCTGACTTGTTTCATAATTTTTCTTAGGTTCATCCAAGATGTAGCATGTTTCATTCCTTTTCTGTGGCTAGAGAATATCCCATCGCATGCATGTGTCAAAATATATTCACTCACTGAGGAGTATTTGGGTTGGTGGATGTGTTTACCTATTATGAATGATGCTGCTATAAACTGCTACCCAGGCAAGGGGTTTCGTGAACATGTTTTCTTTTGTCTTGGATATATACCAAGGAGTAGAATTGCTGGCTCATACAGTAATTTTATATTTAACTTTTTGGAGAACTGGTAAACTGTTTTCCACAATGGCTACCCCATTTTACATTCCTAACAGTAATGTGTCAGCGTTCCAATTTCTCCACATCTTCACCAGCACTTACTTTCTGTTTCTTTAATTATAGCCATCCTAGTAAGTGTGAACTGGTTTATTGTTGTGACTTTCACTTGCATTTTATTAATGACTAATGAGGTGGAACATACGCTAATGTGCTTTTGACCACCTCTTTGTAGAAATATCTAGTCAAATACATTTCCAATTTTTAATTGAGTTGTCTTTTTGTTTTTGCGTTGTATTGTTTTATGTATTCTAGGCATTAAAATCTTTATCAGATATGGGATTTGCAAATATTTTTCCATTCTGAGTTGTCTTTTATTTTATTGATAAAATTTGATACTCAAAAGTTTTTAATTTTCATGAAGCCAATTTTATTTTTTTAATTTTGTTGCTTGTACTTTTGGTGTCAAATATAAGAATCTACTGTCAAATCTGAGGTCATGAAGATATACCTCCCATGTTTTATTCTAATAGTCTTATTGTTTTAACTAATATTTAGGTGATTGATCTATTTTGAGTTTATACATATATATGTATATATATATAGAGAGAGAGAGAGAAAGAGAGAGAGAGGAAGTCCAATGTCGTTCTTTGTGATGTGGCTATTCAGTTGTTCTAGCACCGTTTGTTGAAGACATGATGCTTTCCAAATAGAATGTTCTTGACATTTTGTCAAAATCAATTGACCATAGATATTGGGTTTGTTTATTTCCTCTCAATTCTATTCCGTTGTTTATAAGGTCATCCTTAATCCAGTACCACATTCTTTTAATTATTAGAGCTTTGTAGTAGTTTTTATTTATTTATTTTTTTATTCATTCATTCATTTTTGATTTTTAAAAATTCTATTTATTCTCAAGTCAGTTAACATACAGTGTAGTCTTGGCTTCAGGAGTAGATTCCAGTGATGCATCACTTACAATCCAGTGCTCATCCCATCAAGTGCCCTCCTTAATGCCCATCACCCATTTTCCCCACTCCCATCAACCCTCAGTTTGTTCTCTGTATTTAAGAGTCTTTTATGGTTTGCCTCCTCTCTGTTTTTATCTTACTTTTCCTACTCTTCCTCTATGATCATCTGTTAAGTTTCTCAAATTCCACATATGAGTGAAATCATGTGATATCTGTCTTTCTCTGACTGACTTATTTCGCTTAACATAATACCCACCAGTTCCACCTACATTGTTGCAAATGTCAAGATTTCATTCTTTTTGTTGCCAAGTAGTATTCCATTGTGTATTACTTCTTTATCCATTCATGAGTTGATGGACACTTGGACTCTGTCTATAATTTGGCTATTGTTGATAACACTGTTATAAACATTGGGGTGCATGTGCCCCTTCAAATCAGCACTCCTGTAGTAGTGCAATTGCTGGGTCATAGGGTAGTTCTATTTTTAATATTTGAGGAAACTCCACACTGTTTCCCAGAGTGGCTGCATCAGTTTGCTTTCCCACCAGCAGTGCAAGAGGGTTCTTTCTCCACATCCTTGCCAACATTTGGTTCCTGAGTTGTTAATTTTTGACATTCTGATTGGTGTGAGGTGGTATCTCACTGTGGTTTTGATTCGTATTCCCCTGATGATGAGCAATGTTGAGCATCTTTTCATATGTCTGTTTGCCATCTGGATGTCTATTCCTGTCTTCTGCCTACACCTCAGCCCCAGCAACTTCTTACTTGACATGTCTCCGAAGGCAAGGGAAATAAAAGCAAAAATGAACTATTGGGACCTCTTCAAGAAAAAAGCTTCTTCACATACAGGAAACAATCAACAAAACTAAAAGGCAACTGAGAGAATGGGAGAAGATATTTGCAAATGAATATCAGATAAAGGGTTAGTATCAGAAATCTACAAAGAACTTACCAAATTCAACACCTTAAAAAAACAATATAGTAATTTTTAAAATAAAAACGTGAGTTCTCCAACTTTGTTTTTCTTTTGCAATATTGTTTCTAGTGACTTCGGGCCCCTTCAAATTTGGTATGATTTTAAGACTAGGCTTTTTCCATTTCTACATAAAAGGCAATTATAGTTTTGATACGGGTTGCATTGAATCAATAGATTACTTTGGCAAACATTGACATTTTAGCAATTTTAATCATTGAACATGTGATGACTTCCTATTTAATTAGGTCTTTATTAATTTCCGCATTATTCCTTTTTTTATAATTTTCAGTGTACAAATCTTTCAATTATTGATTACATTTATTCCTAGATATTTTATTATTTTAGATTCTTTTGCAGATGGAATTGTTTTCTTGATTTCCGTTTTGGATTATTCATTGATAGTATATAAAAACACACCTGATTTTACAAATTGATCTTGAACCCTGCAAGAACCCTTTGATTAGCTTTAATAGTATTTTTGTGATTCTTTGGGATATCTATGTATAGCATCATGTTGACTGCAAATAGAGATAGTTTTAGTTTTTCCTTTCCAATTTGGATATCTTATTTCTTTTTCTTGCCTATGTACTCTGGCTAGGTCTTCCATTACAATGTTGAATAGCAGTGGCAAAATTGCACCTCCTTGTTTTGTCTCTGGTCTTAGGAGCAAAGCTTTCAGTCTTTCGCCGTTGAATATATGATATTAGCTATTGGTTTTTTTTTTTAATTTTTTTTTTTAACATTTATTTATTTTTGAGACAGAGAGAGACAGAGCATGAACGGGGGAGGGGCAGAGAGAGAGGGAGACACAGAATCGGAAACAGGCTCCAGGCTCTGAGCCATCAGCCCAGAGCCCGACGCGGGGCTCGAACTCACGGACTGCGAGATCGTGACCTGGCTGAAGTCGGACGCTTAACCGACTGCGCCACCCAGGCGCCCCTATTGGTTTTTAATTAATGTCCTACATCTTAGAAAATTCCTTTCTACATGACATACATAAAAGTGTATTGAAGTTTTTCAAATATGTTCTGTATCAATGGAGATATTTATGTGGGTTTTGTTTTCTTTGTTCTATGTATATGATGCACTAAATTAATTTATTCTTATGTTGAGCCATCCTCATATTCATGGCATAAATCCCACTTGGTAATAGTGCATAATCATTTCAATTTGCTGTTGTACTTAGTTTGTGAATATTCTGTTGAGGATTTTTGCATCAATATTCATAAGAGATGTTGCTCTGTAGCTTTCTTCTCATGGCATCTTTGTCTGTCTTTGGTATTAGGGTAATGCTGGTCTCATAGAATGTATTAGGAAGTATTATTTCTCCTCTTCTTCCTCCTCCCCCCTTCTCCTCCCTCCTCCTCCTCCTCCTCCCTCCTCCTCCTCCTCCTCCTCTTTCTTCTTCTTCTTCTTCTTCTTCTTCTTCTTCTTCTGTTAAGAATTTGAGGAGAATTAGTTAATCTTCCTTTTATGTTTGGTAGAATTTACCAGTGAGGTCATCTGGTCTTGAATCTTTCTTTATTAGGAGGTTTTTGATTACTAAATCAATCTCTGTACATGATCTTTTGATCATTTAAGATTTTCTATGTCATCTTGAGTCAGTTTGGTAATTTGTGTTTTTCTAGGAATTTGTCCATTTTATATAGATTGTTATATTTCTTGGTGTATAATTATTCATTATTCTCCTAATACCCTCTTGATTTCTGTAAGATTAGTAAAAGATTAGTTGCATTTCTGTTTCATTAGTAAAGATTAGTTGCATTTCTGATTTTATTTAATTGTATTTTTTTTATTTTTTCTTTCTTTTTTTAAGACTAGGTAAATGTTTGTAATTTTGTGACTTTTTCAAGAATGAACTTTTGGTTTTGTTGCTTCTCTTTATTAATCATCTTTGGGATGCTGGTGGTAACATTATTTCCCCAAAAAAATAAAAATAAGGAAAACTCAAGAGGAATTTTGGACAGATGTTATACAAATTAATTTAACATTTGGAGGATATCAGTTTTGCAGCTATAGAGACTGAATCAGTTACTTCAATAAATGTAAGTAGTGATTTGCTTCTTCCATCGAAGTACTCATCAACTTCTCTACAGCACCAATAGGTTAGAAGATAGTAAATTATGTTAATGAAACAGATATTATAATTAAATGTACATTGTTATTAAGGAAAGGCTTTATGGTCTAATGGTGTTAGGAAAATATAAAAACTGTTGATTTTGCCAGCTCTCTTTAGCGAGTAGCCAAAATGATACTGTTCTCTTGGATTCTACAACTTTGCCAGAGTAGATGAAACTATTCTAAACAAAGCCTATAAACACAAGGAGAAAAAGACACTAAAACACTTAGAAAAGGGTATAAACAAGAAACCAAGTCAGCTGGTAAAGTAAAATGGAAATTTTACTAATGCAGATTCCTTTATTTCCCATTAAATTGTAGTTCTACTTTGCTGCTTTAGGTCTGTGGTTGTTGAATGCCCTCCAGCCATCAATCTAAAATAAAGATTTGCAATCCAGAAAACTCCTCCCAAATCACCATAAAAACAAATCAAATTAGAATCACAACTTTTTGGAAACTCAGAGAAAAAGTGAAGAATGATGTGAAAATATGTACTTTTCATTTCCATCAAACTCTGTTTTCCTGATTCCCACTGGACTACAAGTGTTGAAATTCTGAAAGAAAATGTTCATATGACACATTATCCACAGAACTCAGCAAACCAAATACAACTTTATAAGATGCCAAAATCCTAAGTGCTGTTAAATTACTCCCAGACTCTCTTTTATTGCAAAGTGCAACTGGTCTTAAGTACTGCTCATTGTTCACAATTTCACAAAGTTTTTGAAGTGAAATATTTCTAATTTAAGTTTACTAAAGTGGAATAAGCATGTAATTTCAAAAGAAAGCCAGAACACCAGAGATATCTATGCCCTTTTTTCCGTGGGTTGTTTCTACGCAATTTTGGCCTCCCCTAACCCATTATTATATCCAGTAAAACAAGATAAAACAATAAAACAATAAATAAATAAAGCATTTAAAATATAGAAACTTTAAAAAACATTCCAGGAAAGAGGTTTTAGAGTAGGAATGAACTTCACTAAGTCAAATTTATTCATTTTATAGATAAGAAAACTGAAGCCTCAAAAGGTCAAGACTTGATGAAGGTCAGCTAAATTGTTAAGGGCATAGGAAGACGTGAACTTCCACTCAGCGTAAGAAGTGACTTTCTAGTCATCCAAATCAGGACAATTTCTCTACCAATAATTGATATTACTGATTTTCATTTCATGCCTCATACACTCTAGAGTATTTCTAATTAATAATTTATTCTATTGTCCCTTTTGTCTTTAGATTATTTTAATGGTAATGTAAGTGAATTCTGTTAATAAAGCTGATTTCAACATGCATGGTGTTTAAAAATGTACTTTAACTTAAGGCTAGTTAATTCTTTTAAATTTTATATTACTATTTCCCTAAAATGCATTTGTTTATTGATCTTTAGTGTGACTTGATAGTGATCAAGTCCATTATTTAATCCTTATGTCCTATTCAATTCCAAAAAGGATGTAAGAAAACCAATGACATTAAAGCAGATATCATAGAATGGTAAAACAATAAAGTGTAAGAAGGGATAGAAAGCCAAGTAGTAAAGACAGAATAGAGATACGATAATGCCAGAAAAACGAATCTATAAGCTCTTCCAACAAAATTTCAATTTGAGCTTCCCGAGAACCAAGGAGAAAGGAGGAACATGATTGACGGTTTATAGAACTCTCATTTGATGAAAAGGGATTGTCTCCTTTTTTATTGTATCTTAGAAACTCAGATCTAAAACACACATGACATAGTATTTTAATGATTCCACTTTTTTTCTTTTGTCTGTTTTGTTAGCATGAGCATCTTAAGAAGAATTAATTATGTGAATTTTAAGTAAAAGTTAGTGAGTAGCATAAGACATAAGACCCGTTTTTAGTAATTTTATTGTTTTTATTTTAATATTTAATGCAGATATTTTGTTCATGACTTTCCTACTTTGGTCCTAGATAAAAGCAGTGGCATTTTTAGATTTTATAATTTAAAAATTTTTAAATCAAATAATTATTAAATTATTAAGTTAAATTATTAAATTTTAAAATCAAATAATTATTGTATATAATCCTATATAGGCAATTTTGTACAAAGCCATGATAGTAAGATGTGAGTTTGTAGCTTTTTGATGTCATACAATACTGATTAGAATGTAGATAGCAAAGATATTTCATAAATTTGGATAAAAAGCATGAGTGTAAAAATACACTTAAAGTTATTCTATAAACAAAAGGTATTTTTTCTGTCTAAACTTGTACAAACTTTTGTTTGATCTTTAAAAGTAGAAAGAAACTCTTTTATTGAGTTAAACACTTGCAACTTTCTGTGTCTTAAGATATTCAAGTCAATTATTATAAAATGGGGAAAATAATTTTTTATAATCTTTGTACAACTCAAAAATGTTCACACGATTTTTTTAAAAGTTCAAAAGCAATGTACTATAGTACAACAAAGCAAGGATTCTACAGATATTATTTTAAACTGTTAAGCCAAAAAATAAAATAAAATTGTTAAGCCGAAAGGAGTTTTGCTTTCAAAATCTGCATCCTCCAACAGCTACAATGATGAGAGTAAACATCCTCCCTCCCCCTAAAACTTCATGTCAATCCCTCATGTGGACTTTTTGGAATTGACTCTTTATTGGGACAGAGATAGAAGTTTTCACTCTTTTGCTAAACATTCTCTCTTCTCTGTCCCATTACCCCATACCTGGAATACAGACTCGTCACCACTCCTGACTTTACCAGTACTGGTTTCCTCCAGGTTACCAGAGACTTCTTACACAGGGATCTTTCCTGACTTCCGGCCCTACACTTGACCTTGTTGTTTTCCTATGTCCCAAACCAGTCTCCTTTGGCTCACTTGATCCTTCACCTTTCTTACTGTCCCTCTCTGTTGCTATTCATGTTTTTCTTCCCTTCTACTGCTGCCTTCCTCTTATAGGAACTCATATTTCTGTTCTTGATACCTACAATTTTAACTTAGCAGTTTTATTAAATAAGCCACTTTCATTGCTTAGCTTTTATTTTTTTAATCTGGTGACTTTGAACTGTGGAACTTCATTTAGAAGCCACTGCTTTTGTCTCAGTGCCTGTTCTCTGCAGCTTACACAAGCCCACATAAGGGATCCTCAAATGCAATATATCCAATAGGGAAACTGTCTCTTCCTCTAAGACCAACACTCCTCTCAAATCGCTTCGTTTCAGTCAGATGTATTCACATTTGCAATCTCTTAAACTGAAAATCTTCAGTAATGTTTTTTCTTCATATCTTATTTAAAACTATTTTAATATTTCATCAGTTCCTTCCAAATGTATCAAAAATAAGAAAGTCACAAACCAATTTAAACCAAATCATCACAGTTGAACACAGAACTTAAGTCTCGAAAGGAACAAATACTAGTTTACTAACTTCCATTTGATACCCACAGATGCTTACCCAGAACTTTATTTCATCTTATAAGGGTTCCATTAATGTTCCAGTTAAGATTGCTCATGACTTCTTTCCACATAATCTCAAAATATTCATTTTACCCTACTTTTTAATGGACAATGTCATATAGTCATGTGACTATATGGAGAAGATTTAAAAATGGCATCTTAAAAGAAACGGTGACCCCATTTCAGGAGCCCATCAAAATTTATTAGTCAAAGATTAGGCCTGGAATCAAACTAAGTTATATTCAAATACTATCCATTATGGAAGCTTAAACATTTTATGCCCCAGATGAATGTATTTTCAGTAGTATGTCTCTTACCTGGAATACTGTAGATTATTCCAAATCTATTAGGAATGTTTGTGGCAATAAGTAATAGGAAACCCGACTACGGAGATAAACAAATACAGTTTTGTTTTTGTTACATAAGGAGAAGCCTCGGATAAGCAGTTGCCGGTGCTGGTTGAGTCCCTCAGTGAAGTGACCCCCACAGTGTTTTCTTGCCATCTCCAGTATCACATCTGCATTCCAACAAGAAGCAAAAACAGGGCTCTGAGAAGGCAACAGGCGTTCCAGGATTTCCACAGCTGACTTTCTCTCAAATGTCATCATTCAGAACTTTTTTTTTAATTTTTTTTTACATTTGTTTATTTATTCATTTCTGAGAGACAGAGAGAGACAGAGCACAAGCCGGAGATGGGCAGAGAGAAGGAGACACAGAATCCGAAGCAGGTTCTAGGCTCCGAGCTGTCAGCACAGAGCCTGACTAGGGGCTCGAACTCACGAACCTCGGATCATGACCTGAGCCGAAGTCAGATGCTTAACTGACTGAGCCACCCAGGAGCCCCTATCATTCAGAACTTTTATTTGAAGTTCCTCCAATTGAAAGATGTCTGGGAATGGAGATTAAGTTAACCTGTAATATCCCTATACTTCCTTCTCTCTTTTTTTTGCCAAAGCTTACCTAAAATCTCACCTCCTGCATAAATTTTTTCCAACTGCTGTTGATCACATACATCCCGAATTCTTGTAGATTTCCTTTTCAATTAGAGCAGTGCCATGCAGTATATCACTAAAATCTTCAGGCCTTAATATTTTCCATTTAATGTTTTGTTTTCCAAAAATGTCAATGTGCACTGAGGGCTGAAGCTATGCTGTCCTCTTTTTGGTCCGCACGGAATGGAACACCTTGCTAGACAAATAGTGATACTCCATGTGATTTGGGGATTTATTTATTTATTTTTTAACGTTTATTTATTTTTGAGACAGAGAGAGACAGAGGATGAACATGGGAGGGGCAGAGAGAGAGGGAGACACAGAATCTGAAACAGGCTCCAGGCTTTGAGCGATCAGCACAGAGCCCAACGCGGGGCTGGAACTCAGGGACTGTGAGATCATGACCTGGGCCGAAGTCGGACACTTAACCGACCAAGCCACCCAGGAGCCCCATGATTTGGGGATTTAGATTCAGGGAAGCTCCAATCTGAAATTGAGAATGACTAATTTTAATTGTGTAGTCCTAGCAAGTGAATTTGCCTTTCAAGTTTATTTTTTTCTCCATAATTGTGAAAAAAAGATAACTCAGGAAAAATATGAGAAATTGGTATAATAAAATGTATCAAACATGGTATGTGTCTAAAGTGCATTATTTTCCTTTATAAATGTTTGATCATAGTTGATATGCATATGCTTTCTACTTAATATAATATGTGCAACTTACATTTTTAGATGCTCAAACTGAAAACTTTAGAAATTAATCCCTTTAGAAAGCCACTCTATTAAAAAAAAAAAAAGACAACTTCTGTTTTCCTTGAATTAAAATGTACTTCAATTTCATTTAGTACTAAGTTCAAGGCTATTAAATACATTATTTGCTGATTATATTCATTTTAGATAGAATTTAGGTAATCATATCACAACAATCTTTAAAGATAATATCTTTTCATATTTATTTTGCTATAGTCAGAGCTCAAGGGATCTTATCTGGAAGCTGTGTTTATCAAGAAAGCACACTGTTTTACTCACAGAGTATGCTTATTTGTGGGAGAGTGCTAAAGATTATGTTGTGGGGGGACGCCTAAATTACTTCCCCAAGTTTCTTTTTAGTGCTGCCTCTACTTTATAGCCCTGCATCTTTTTGTTAGTGTGGCTTTTCCATTAAGGTTTATTTTTTGGAAAGTTGCTGGAAATGGGTGAGCGTAATCCAAATGTATCAAGGTATTATTAGAGAAAAAATTAGCAAAGGGATTTAAAAGGACGCTTTTTAAAGGAAACTACAAGTTCCTACATATTAACTAAAATGTCAGTAGTTTTCATTTAAATTACATCCTTGCAAAATAAAAATGAAAACCAGTTTCAAAAGTTATATCCTAAAGTTATTAAAATATACATGAAAGTAGATAAAATTCTATAATGACCTCTCATGTGTTCATTATCCAGCATCAAACACTCAACAGATAACTAGTTTTATAGATACTACGCTATCTATTGCTGCAAAAGAAAACCCCAAATCCACAACACAACAGCAACCTCGTAGCTTAGAACCATAAACATGTATTTTCTTATTCTCCTTGGGTCAGAAATTTAGGGGCAGCTTAGTTGAGTGGTTCTGAGAGTCACTTGGAAGTTGCAGGCAAGATGTGACTGTGGTCACCTAAAGTCTGTCTAGGGCCAGAGGGCTCACTTCCAAGGTGTTTGTCTCACAGGCTATTGGCAGGAGGCCCCGTTCCTCAGGGGTTGTTGGTAAATGACTCAGTTCCTCACCACATAGGGCTACTGGATTGTTCTCATGACGTGGCCACCGTTTGCCCACACAGCAAGAGATAAAGGAAAGAGAAGAAAGAGGAAGCCATAATGATTCTTATGACTTAGTTTTGGAAATCACGCAGTTACTTCTGCCATATTCTATTTGTTACAAGTAGGTCACTGCATACAACTTCTATTGGAGGAGAGAGGAATCAAGATCCAGATCTTGAAAGGAGGAGTATCAAAGAACATAGTTTAAAATCACCATAATATATCCAGACACTTTCTACTCACCATTCCAATTATTTTGAAGCAATTCCAGACAGCACATCATTTCATCTGCAAATACTCCAAAAAACACCCCCCAAAACACAATCTCATTCTCATAACTGAAAAAAATAATTTTTAATGCCATCAAATGTATAATCAGTGTTCATATTTCTTTGATTTTTTCATAATGTTTTTTTACAGTTGGTTTGGTTTGTTTGAATCAGATGAAAACACAACATGGGGTTCTTTACAAGTGTTTTCTTGAATGATATGCGTCCACTCCTTTGTTCCTACATTGCTTCTTGTTCTTTGCATAAGAAACACTCAAGAAGGTAAGGAAGCAGATTTTCGCAGGCTACCTTTGAACCTGGAACCTGTGTTACCACTTTGGTTATATTCCTAATAAGCCACAGGTGTGCACTACAGGAGCGAGTGGAAACGGAGACAGGGATGTGATGGCAGTTAATTGTCCATAATCTATTTATCCCAAGGAGCACTTATACATCTGCTGCATATTTAGGTATTTGCTACTTGTAGTTTTTCAATGATTTTTGAGCAGAGAAGCATCTATACCTAAAGCACTATAAAAGGGAAAAATGCTATCAAGGGGCTTTAAAGTGGCAAGACAAAGAAAGTACAGCTTTTTGTGTCTCGGAAATGAATGGCTCCATTCATTTCAATAGGGATTTTGCTTTATATGTACTGTATTAGGTTTGGGCACTAAACACTTGACTCTCATTTCAGAATGAATTACTTTGTTAAATGCAGGTATTTGAACAGGATGGGTACTTTTGATACTCAATTCTCCAATCTTGTTTTATTAAATATTTTGTAATGTTACCCTCTGTTCTTTCTTTAATGTGTATGTATGTATATATGTGTGCATACATTTATATATAAATATGCATATGATATGTGTTTTTCTATATACTCAGAAAAAACAGAAGTAGCTCATAAAATTTGTCCTATACCCCATTTTTGTTATATTTCTAAATTAGTAATGGTTTTAGGTCCCTATTTGCAACAGCCGATTTTTTAAAGTACAATTACAGTTAATCGTGCATAATTGATATTCAAAATGTAAAATGCTTATGATTTTACAAACTGAAAAGTTTATAGCTTATTATATCATAACTGTGTATGGCAAATTTAGATTCAATCATATACTGAAAAATAATATTTAAATTAATGATTTATTTAGAAAACGTTTTGAAGTCACTTAAACATTCTTTGCAGGTGGTTGTTTCTCCAATCAATACATACACATTTTTTCATTAAAATACGAAGGGTTTTTTTCTGATATTGTATTTTCACCATGTGCATGTTGCATTAATAAATACAAACTTGACCAATCACTAGATTATTCATCGCTACATGAATCTGCAAGTCCAATATGACAAGCTTTCCGTAGCTGATTTTTACATTACTTGATAAAATTGCAAGAACAGAATTACTAATGGGCTCTTCAACTTTATTTCACAAGGCACAGCCATTTACACCGAGAAATGTACACAAACAAGACTCCTGTTTGCAGCTGGCATTAAACTTTGAGAGCAGTTGACTTTGTTATCTAGATCCAATTTTTAATGCTTACTGTTAAGTTTTCTTTCTTTCTTTTTTTAAAATTTCCAAACCACCAGAGGATGATTTCCTTAAGAATGTTCTCCCAGGTATGTTCAGAATATTAATTAGGCCCATCTATTTCTGTCGGGTAATCACAATGTCCACAGGCTGAATGGACTCTGTGGCCTGTGAAAGAACCATTCATATGCTTTAGTCTGCCCTAGCGCATTCTTTAACGAGTGAACATGGACCTTTTTCACAGTCATCTTAAATGTTTCAACTGTGTGTTTCATGTTTGGTTCTGGCGTCTCCAGCCATATAGCTTTTCTGCCTCTTTTGGGGAAGACTTCCTTGCTCTACTCATTTAAATGCTTCTGCCTTTATGACTATTTTACTGCCATACCTATGGGGCTTCTTACTGTATTTGCCTGTAACTGAAGGAGATTTTAAAGGAATTAAATTTATTCAGACTAAATCTTCTGGGGCATGCAAAGGCATCTTAAACAATTAGCAATAATTAAAAAGCATCTATTCAGACTGGATAAAAGGTAAATAGATTTCATTTAAATATACTAGTTAGTTGGTACGGTTTTCCCATTTGCATGTTTTTTTTACAGCCTCCTGTTGGTGAATAACTTTGAAATCACAAAAGAAAACATTGACTTTTGTCAGTTTGTATAATTTTTTACTCATGAGTGCTATTAACAAATTGCTATACTAAAAATTTAATTATCTTTAATTTAGATGGTGCGACTAACACTGGATATAATAGCATGACAAGGATGCCTGACTAAAACCTAGGTTTGCTGTTTAATTTTTAATCTTAAATTAGTGTGGAACTGGCTGAAAGATATATGGTTATTCAACTTCTGATATTTTCCTATACATTTCATTCTGATATTTATCTGCCTCAATGTATGATTTGCTTTGTGTAGTGAAAGGGTAAAATGTCTAATTGTTTTCTCAAAGTCCTCCATAAGTTGTTTCCAATTAGGACTTGTCTTATGGATAGTCAGATGCGATAGATAATATTTGTATTCAAAACATTTATAATACTTGCAAGTATATGTGTAAATGTAGCAATGCATGAAAGTAGTCTTTTGTATGTACATGTGTATGTGAGCAAACACACACACACACACACACACACTGTGATTTATACAAAAACAAATACACATAAGCTCTTTTGCTCAAAACATTTATAGTTTGGTATATTAGGCAGCCACTTATGTGATGTGTTTGAGGGGGACACCAAGAAAGACATCTAAAATCTATCACTTGATATTTTGGTGTTATAATTTCATTCATCAGAGTTTTAAGTAAAACTGTATTTTAAAAATATGTTCAGTTGACATATTTAAAAAATAATAACCAGGCTGGGAAAAAATATGACATGGATGTATTATACTGGAAGAAAGAAAGAAGAAAGAAAGAAAGAAAGAAAGAAAGAAAGAAAGAGACATGAAACACCATGGGAAATACTAACAAAAAAACCCGTGGCTACCCAAAGATACATTTTTTTTTCAAAGGCTGTCCAAACTCAGCCATTCCTTGATAGTCAAAAACATGTGTAATAATTTTTGGTGCAAAATAGCACCACTAAGAGTGTTATTGAGATTAAGCTTATAGATTGGATCTCCTATAAGACATCCAACACGACTCATGTGCATCTGCCTACCACCTCAGGCATTTTGCAAATACATTATAAATAAGAACTTAGAAATAAAATAGAGGGAATAAATAATCACTTCAGGAGGAAAACAAAACTGAAAACATACTCACTTTTTAGTGATGATTGGTTATACAATCTTTAGGTATAGAAAAAAAAAGCACATGGCTTGAAAGTATTCTCAGCTTTGGGGAAACAAAATATTTTTTGCATCATGATTAACTGCAAAAAAGACATCAGTCAAAAAAAAGTCTGGGTTTAGAAAACGGTTCTGCTAACACATTGTCTAAGTGAACTTAACCCACCAAATATGAGCCTTTATAAGGAGAATAATAATACATTCCCTGAGGAGTAGTTGTGAGAATTAAGAAATAACCTAAGTGTAATAACATAATATAATAACTATCTCAGGAAAATGAAACACTAAAATGTAATTTCCATGTAATTAGTCTCATGTAATATTGTTAGACCGCAAAAGCACTATCTTCTAAATACAGAATAATAGAACGGTTGGCAAGACATAATAAAGATATAATAAAGATTTTAATGAAAGTAACATACTTTATAACACAAAAATCAAATATGTGTTTAAATGACATTTAGAAACTGAGAATTCTAGGGCTATGTCAGCATGTGAGTCCCTCAAGTTTAACCCATACCTTCAGGTTATATTTCTTTCTGATTGGTGAGGAAGATTGTGCTGTACTCTTCTTCTACCCTTCCCTATGATCCATTTCTTGTGCTGACTTCCATCCCTTAACCTGACTCACTTGGGATGTCCCACAAATGCACCAAGGCTGCTGAGAGAATCTTCTAGAACTACTTCATCTTTTCAAAACACTTGGCTCCCAGTCCCAGTAGTTATTTTAGTTCACAAAAGCCTTATTAATATTTTGTAAATTAACATGTTATTATAAAATAACTCTGCATTTAATATTTTAGTTTTATATTCTCAGCAGTCTAGGCATCTTTTTTTTAATTTACATTAGTGAAAAAAGCATTTACATCTAATTGTTCACTGGCATTCTATAATTTGTACTTGTGGATATTGAAAATAAATTTAATGTGAATAACTATCCAATATGCAGTCTTGCTATGCTATAATGTTAAAAGAATAATTTTTATATAATACTCTATTAGGATGAGACACTTTAAAATATGAATAAAATGGTAGAATTCAATTATCATTTAATAATATGACAAGTTAAAGCATCTGACTTTGGAACTGTTTAGAAAATTTCTGTATGCATCATTTTATGGAGAAAACTAAAAAAAGATGTTACTATGCTCATGATTCTGAGATTTTTAAGCATAAGTTTATAAATAAGGTGACACCTAAATTTTGAAAGTTTTGGATCAATTGTTTGTTATCAAACTTTACCTCATCATATAAGGGGAAAAAATCATCATGTGAAATAAAAAGAATAATTACCTATAAGATGAGGTGACTTTGAAGGATGTTTTGGAGCTAAGCACAGAGAAAGTAACCAGTCAAGGATATTCAAATTCTTATAATCTTGGCTAAAAGACAATAGCTTGTCTTTTGGGGATTGCTAACATTACTGGTAACTAACACTACTAATTAGCTATATAATTTCTGTGACTTTAGAAAGGACTGCTCCCAGCTAAAATAATAAAATTTATTTTTAATCTAGAAGTTTCCCTAAAGAAATCTGTACAAGTTTGAGAAAAGTATGGCTTTATTAATGAGCTTATAATGACTTGCTTTAACTAATGAGTGGTTAACATTATTCCTCATCAGTGGTAGATCTCATTCTCTTGATGTCCAGTAATATGATTGAAAAGCTATACTCTGATATACATATATTTTTATACTATTTTATTTTGTGTCCATTAAAAAAAACTATTAACAGTCTTGTGAGGTAGGTATAACCCAATATAGATCACAATTCTGAAGATGAGGTGAAAAATGGACACAGCAGCAAGATTGTTTTCAGTTTTATATCAGTCTTTTAATCCATTAAATTTAACAGAGAAAGCCTATTTTTTATCATAACTTTTCCTTTTGAATTCCATGAAAACAAGCTGTCCCCAAATGTAAAGAGATAATGTGGCTCAAAAGACTTAAGTCAATGTGGAAATCCTGGTATGCCAGTTATTGACCCCATGATCTTAGGAACATTATAGAAACTCTCTTAAAACCCATCCCCCCCCAAAGAAAGATCATATTTTCTTCCTCCAGGGAAATAAGTAAATAAGTAATTTGAATTCTGCGTAATATGAAAAGTGTAGTATTTAACCTACAGAGTTGTTACAGCTATGCAATACAGGAGGCAACTATAACAGCACTTGAAAAAGAAAGAATTTGAGCATATGGGAAGAGGGGAAGAGAAGCGAGGGAGAGAACAGCAAGAGACTCAACGATAGAGAACAAACTGAGGGTTGATGGAGGGATGTGGGTGGGGGATGGGCTAGATGGGTGATGAGTATTAAAAAGGGCACTTGTGATGAGCATTGATTGGTATTGTATGTAGGTGATGAATCACTGAATTCTACTGTTGAAACCAATATTGCACTGTATGTTAACTAAAATGTAAATGAAAAAAATAAAAATAAAAATAAGGAAAGAAGTTACTCAGTATAATGGTTATACATATAAAATATATATATATATATATATATATATATAGTGATACTTTTTCCTGCTGATCAGGTTCCAAAACAAAACAAGTGTTTTGATCAGACAGACCCAATGTATAAAAATGTCTGGAAACAATAAATGAATGAATAAATAAATAAATAATAAAAATGTTTAGAGTGTTTTCAACCTAAAACAGTCCTTTGAAGAGTCTATCCATTAGCTACCAATTTTGAGATCCTCAGAACTGTCCAAGACTGCCAATCAGAGTTAATTTCTACTGTACATTATAATAAAAAACCCTGAACTTTACATTTATTTATTTATTTATTTATGACAGAGCAAAAGAGCACACGAGCAGACAAGAAGAACAGAGAGAGAGAGAGAGAGAGAGAGAGAAAGGAGAGCAAGAATCCCAAGCAGGCTCTAGGCTCAGCATAGAGCCCAATATGGAGAGCTTGATCCCACGACCTTGGAATCATGACCTTAGCCAAAGTCGAGTCAGCCACTTAACCTGTTGAGCCAAACAGGTGCCCCTGAACTTTATTTTTAAAATAAAATTTATTAAAGAAGGACTCTGCAAATGATCTTAGTCTGTTCTTAACTAACAATTCATGTACCTAAAGAGCAGACTATTGAATGTGAAAGTTTTGCAACCTGAATCTCTGTTGTTAAGATCTGGACATAGGGCCTGTGAACAGTTAAATAAAAACAACTTAAAATTTCTTTGTAAAAAGGAAAGCCTTAACTCCCTTGTGAAAAGGAACGAATATATAGATATAGATCTAAATTTTTTAACAGTGACCAATTTATATTTTATTTTTCCTTTAAATTAAAAATAATTTTAATGTTTACTCATTTTTGAGAGAGAGAGAGAGCAGGGGAGAGGCAGAGAGTGAGGGAGACACAGAATCTGAAGCAGGGTCCAGGCTCTGAGCTGTCAGCAATGAGCCAGACACAGGGTTTGAACCTACGAACTGTGAAATCATGACCTGAGCCGAAGTCAGATGCTTAAGTGAGCCACTCAAGCACCCTGAGACTTTCATTTAAATTTTTAAAAGAATGAAAACAAAGATGAATGCAGAACTTCTGCTTCTAAGTCATGTTGAAATAAACAACTTGAGCCAACCCTCTCCCTGAGAACAACCAGAAAAGCTAGATAAAACATTTTTTTTAATTTATGTATTTATTTTTGGGAGAGAAAGAGTGGGGGAGGGGCCAGGAGAGAGAGAGACAGAGACAGAGACTGAGACAGAGACAGAATCCCAAGCAGGCTCCACACTGTCAGTGCAGAGCCAGACCCTGGTCTCAAACCCACAAACTGTGAGATCATGACCTGAGCTGAAGTCAGACGCTTGACCGACTGAGGCACCCAGGTGCCCTGGGATGATCATTTTTGCACTAGAGGCATCCGCAGAGCAGAACTGAGCAAAACTTCCAAAGGCCCCTAAACTAGGAGGGTCCCTACTGGATTCCAGTGTCTGCCTAAAGAGCGTGTTTTGGTAAACATCCTCACCAGCACTGTCTAAAATAGGAGCCTGAAAGCCTATTATTTTGGGATGAAGAGAAACTGGAAGTAGACTATCTCTAGCAAGTACTAAAGCCTACCTTTAAAATATCCGGGGCGCCTGGGTGGCTCAGTCCGTTAAGCATCTGACTTCAGCTCAGGTCATGATCTCACGGTCGGGTCCATGAGTTCAAGCCCCGCATCGGGCTCTGTGCTGACCGCTCAGAGCCTGGAGCCTGTTTCGGATTCTGTGCCTCCCTCTCTCTCTGACCCTCCCCCATTCATGCTCTGTCTCTCTCTGTCTCAAAAATGAATAAATGTTAAAAAAATTAAGAAAAAATAAAATAAAATATCAAAAACCCTGAGTACATTAAGTTAGTTTGGATTTCAATGTCCTAGCCACCCACCAGGAGCAAGTGTGAATCCTATTTGGAAACCTGTTATGAATATAACGTTTCAAGCAAATAATTGACCCTTAATAAAAATTAACTATAAATTGAAAGGAGGCAAATGAATGAAAACCAGTAGAAACAAGAGTCAGTTGAAATAATCGTAGGGTGTCGAGATAATGTAGTAGAGAGCTGCATTCTATAATATATCTATAGTTACATGTTTAAGAAGATAAACAAGAAAATGGAACATCTTGTCAGGAAATTGAAAACTACAAAAAACAACAAAACAGAAATTCCAGAACCAAAAAGTATAGTAAATTAGGGCACCTGGGTCATTGAGCATCTGACTTCAGCTCAGGTCATAATCACATGTTGGTGAGTTCAAGCCCCACATCTAGCTGGCAGTGTTGAGCCTCTTGGGATTCTTTCTCTCTCCTCTTTCTTTGCCCCTCCCTGACTTGTTCTTTCTCTCTCTCTCTCTCAAAATAAATAAATAAACTTTACAAAATATATAGTAAATTATACTAGGAACTCAGCAGAGGGTTTCTTAATAGCTTAAACATATCTGAATAAAAAACCTCATAAGCCAAAAAAATAAACAAAAGAAAATGTCCAGAATGAAGTCCTAATACTTTGATTACCAGTATTATTTTCCATTGCCAAATTTCTTACATGGCCAAAGAACAATGAAAAAAAACATGTAAACAGAACAAATGAATATGATTACTGGCCTAAATACAGACACATACAAAGAGAAAGATGAAAATCTAAGTATACATACTTTCCAGTGTCTATTTTTAATCATGAGTTGCCTTCACAACTCAACTAATACGGAATATTTTTTTCCAGGATTATATTATCAACAGGTATGTGGGGATTACCTAGAATTTCTAACATGCCTCAGTATTTGACATCTTAAAGATCTATGTTGACTTTTTGTTTATTTGTTTACTTGCCCTTATTCACTGGCTTTATCACTTAACTGCAGTCTCCTTGGGGACAAAGGCTTTCTCTGTCTTCTTTCCAGTTATCCCTTTGCACCATCTGACACTTTGCAACATCCTTAACAGATAATAGGTACTTGATTAAAGTTGAATAAGTAAATGTTTAAATGAATTGATTAATAAAGATAATCAGTCTGAAAAATATATCCTCCAATAAATTCTTTTCTTTCCCTTGGTTTTTGTCTAATATCTATTGCTGAGACTACTTGCCATCATGTTTAGCCTTTTTTTTAAAATTTTTTTAATGTTTATTTTTGAGAGAGAGACAGAACATGAGTGGAGGAGGAACAGAGAGAGAGGGAGACACAGAATCTGAGGCAGGCTCCAGGCTCTGGAGCTGTCAGCACAGAGCCCGACGTGGGGCTTGAACCCACGAACTGTGAGATCATGACCTGAGCCGAAGTCAGATGCCTAACTGACTGAGCCACCCAGGCACCCCTGTTTAGTCTTGACCTCTAAACAAAGAGGTAATTAGTAAAATATTTGCGCATGCATAGTGGTTTCCTGGCTTCTTTTAACCTGTCAGAGCAAAAGTTTTACACCTCTGTGGATCTGTATTTCCAAACACTTATATGAAAAAAAAAACATATTTAATAATAGACACTCTTAACATAAACCAGTACAAGGAGATCTTACTGAAAAATAGTAGAATAAATTGAAATCTGAAAACACCATATGCAAATAGAAAATGATTAAAATTAAGGCATTAATTACATTAACAGAAGTTTCAAATATTATATAGAATGTCAGGAATTTCTTGAGTTATCCCTAAACTTATTTTTATCTATGCCTGTGGGAGTTTACTGATCTATTGCACCTCCTTATACTTCTGGACCTGAAGAATATACTATGAGTATATTCTGATTCATAATAACTGAAGCTCCTTTAAGTTATCCCTTAAATATTCCTCTTCCTCCAATTCTCAACAGATTTTTTAATGGATTTCAATTTTAGGCATAGCTATTCATATATTTAGTTCAATTCATTGCTTTAAACTCAAAAGATTATTTCACAAACTTCTGGGATCCTCTTTCATAAATGATAGTCCATGAGTGTAGCTGAACTCTATTATACTCTGATGACCTTATAAGAAATTATTCTAGTTTCTGATGCCATATAACAACCCCTCCAAAACTTAGTTCTATGAATTGACTGACTGGTTCTTGCTTGTGGTCTGTGATTACAATTAGATGCAAGCCATAAATATTCTCATTTGAAGGTTCCACTGGACTACCGTCTGAAATGGCTTTTCTCTCACAAGTCTGGTACCTTAGCTGAGAAGGCCAAATGCTGTGAAGCAGACTGGCATCTCTATCTCTGCATGGGGCTTTTCCATGTGGCTAGTTTGGACTCACTCATGGCATGCCAGGCTCAGGAATGTCAGGTTTCTTGCATGGTGGCTGGCTTCCCCAGGGGTGATCCTTCTGAGAAAGCAAGAGAGAAGCTACTAGGCTTCTTATGACTTGGCCTTAAAAGTTATTGTCATTTGCAATTCAAATCAAAACTTGTTAAAACTTTTTTTAAATTAAAATTAAAAAAAAATAATTTTTTTTAGATTAAAAAAAAAGTTACACAGGCACCTGGGTGGCTCAGTCAGCTAAGCATCTGACTCTTGATTTTGGTTCAGGTCATGATCTCATGGTTCATGAGTTCAAGCCCCACGTGAGGCTTCGTGCTGGTAGCATTGAGCCTGCTTGAGATTCTCTCTCTCCCTCTCTCTCTTTCTTTCCCTTTCTCTGTCTGTCAAAATAAATAAAATTTAAAAAGAAGTTACATATAGTTCCATTGCATTCCATTGATTCTACAGAGGCTGCCTAGATGCAACATAGAGGAGTACTACACAGAAATATGAATGCCAGGAGGCACAGCTCACTGGGGCATCTCTCAAGAAGGTCTGCCATCTTTCATAACCTCTTAAGCCAAGAAAAAAATTTAAACCAAAGATTCAATAACATCCTCTATCACATACAAAGAGTAATTTTCACACTAGGCTCTAGGTGTGCAATATAATAGAGACACTCTCTATGGTCATTATTAGTTTATGCTTGTTGTTCTGGTTTAGCACATTGATTTCCTGAAGGAGTCATGGTATCTTGACTAAAATGCTGTTTAAAACTTAAAGTATTTCAAGATGCACTTACTGAATACCTACTATATGCTAAATGTTAGGTGTACACCAATTTTAAAAATGCTGTCTTATCTTCAGAGTGTTTAAGATAAGGACAGACAGAGCATGCAGTTTTTACATCTCAATTTCCCCTTGGACAGCTCCTTATATAGTTTTTCCAAAAAAATTTTTTTTCTCAGACCCTCACATTTTATCTGGAATCTTCTTCATGCTGAAAAGAAACTATCTTTCAGGTCCAAAAAGAGTTTAGCAAATGAAACAGTACAAGTGATAAATGTCAACTGTTACTCCTTCTTTCCTTCCTCTATATGATTTCAGGTGGGATTTATTAAGAGAAGATGTATTTCTTCTTCTGGGTCACGAAGAACATTTTTTTATCTGTAACCTCCAAGGAAGCTCATGGTGAAATAGATAAAATGTCAGAAATAATTAAGAAAAATGCAAGGGTATCCAACAACCTAAAATTACACCTTTTGGTGAAGCCTAGTTTTCATCTCCTTGGTCCCTTGACAGATATAAACACCAACTTATCACATTCTTTAGATGATGGTGTGTTAAATCAATGTGGATGAACTCATGGTAGAGTAAATGGGAAGGATGAAAAAGAAATTCTCTTAGCAATCAGAGGTCATGAGATCTAGGAGGTCAATATACACTATGCAATAGATACAAGATCGAGAAGCCTTCAGCATTATATAAAAAGCCTCCTAAATCTCTCTCGACATTTTCACTAGTTTCAATCATACTTCCACTTTCATCACCTTTTAACCTAGTATTTTCTTTAACCACAAAAATTGCTTTTTTAAACACATGTTTCAGTCTTTCCCTTTTCCTCTCAGTATTAGTGCTTAGATCACTATGGTAGTAAAATCAGCACACAGGGAAAGTGGACTGCCTGTATCAGAAGCGTGACACCTCAGCATCACAGCCTCTCCTTTGTACACACCCAGCACCTATTTTCTTACCTCAGTTGAAATACTCTTACTCTAGATATATAACATGATTATAATGAAGTGCACTTAGGAACCAGTTTTGTTTCTGATTGGCCATGATAAATAGATATGGACCACTTATTAATATTCTATTAATTATTTGAAGCACATACTGCTAAAATCTTGGACCAAGTAGACAAATTGCTGCAACTACATTAATTGGCCTATCTAGAATTTTTAGTTACTCATTAGTAGTGGTAGTTTTAGTCAAATAGATAAAAGCATTCAAATATACCGGTGTCAAGCACGATGCGGAAGTTGCCCAAGGTAAGCATAAATTTAGCTCTGCTCTCCCAAACCATGCATTTTACACAGGCCGGGTCAGCCTTAGACTAACCCTGTCTTCGGATGGGTAAATATGTTTAATTCTGAAAACGATATTAGATATTCCATTTGCCTGTAGATATAAACCACAGTTTCCAATATTAGCTCTATAATCACTAAAGGTATATAATTGGCCTTAGGTCTCCTTTTCTGATAAACTTGGATAGGGGAGAAATTATTGGCTTTTAAGTTTCTAGAGATACCAGTGATTCTAAGGCTGTATCTGAATAAAAATTCCAATTAATGTGATCTACAATAACAATATTTTATTACATCTCGTGCAGCAAAGTTGCAGTGTTCACTCACAAATATATTTTTGTATATATTCTATAATATCTTGGATACCTCACAAAAATTGTCTTAAGTGAGGAACTAAAAGCTATATCCTTGTGTCCCGAGACATATATTTTGGATACACAAGTAAACTCTTACTCTATTTGCAATTAGAAAATACACCTTGAGGTACTCAAGACCACATTATGTTTTTAACACGTTCACCTTCAATTTTTTTTTAATTTACCCTCCAACCTTCAAATTTTTAATTCAAGTTTTTATTTGGCAACCATGAGATATAAAACAATGTGGAATATTTTAAGCTAAATACATACTTAAAAGACATTTTTGACATTTAAAATATACATACTTTAAATAATAATTTAAATGAAAGTATATTTTTTGGAAGTTGATTTTCTATATTCATAAGTGTGTACATGTATGTACATGTTAAACATATTTTATCTACACAGAACTCAATATATTGCTATTTTGTATTTTTTCTTTTTTGACAATTAATGATCATATATATTTGAGGTATGTAATTTGATGATTTGATATACCTACATATTGTGCAATAATCACCACATTCAAGCCAATTAACATATCCGTCACTTGAGATAGTGATCACATTTATTAGCAAATTCCAAGTACAAAATGAAGTGTTGTTAACAGTAGGCACATTGGTGTACATTAGATCTCCGGAACTTACTCATTTTGCATAACTGCAACTTTGTACCTCCTGACCAACATCTCTGAATTTACATCTCCCCCAGCTCCTGGACACTACCAGCCTTCTCTTTCTTTATATGAGTCAACTATATTAGATTCTACATATAAGTGAGATCATGCAGTATTTGCCTTTCTACAGTGGGCTTATTACACTTAGCATAATGTTCTCCGCAGTTATTCATGTTGTCACAAATGATAGGATTTCCTTCTTCTTTCAGGATGAGTAATATTCCTGTGTGTGTGTGTGTGTGTGTGTGTGTGTGTGCATGCGTGTGTGTGTGTGTGTGTGTGTACTACATTTTCTCTCTTTATTCATTCATTGTCAGACATTTAGGTTGTTCCCATATCTTGGCTATTGTGAATAATGTTGAAATGAACATGGGAGTGTAGAAATTTTTTCAAGATCCTAATTTCATTTCCTTAGGATTTATACTGAGAAGTGCTCCACAGTGTATCTGCAGCATTCCCATTTTTCTCCAGAGCTCTCCTAGAACTATTTCCATTGGCATGTAGTTGTTTATTCATTGTTCTTGTTTTTGTTGGAACAGTCCTCCTAGTCTGCCGTCTTGCTGATGTCACTCCTCAATTTACCACTATTTAATTTTGATTTATTGGTAAATGCCAATATTTTCCAGGTTATCATTTTTAAGCTACCGTTAAATATACCTATTATTATTTGCCAATTTTATTGCTTTTACTCTATCCCTCCACTATGGGAGGTGGGGAGGTTGAAGACTCCAGATACTCCAAAAGGCAGGTTCCAAATGAGTCACCATGTGAGCAGATAGTGAAAGGAAATGATTGTCTTGGCAACTGAAACAAAATTAATGCTGTCGATTCCGACCCTTGTATCTGATAACTTTAGAGTTCAGCAGTTTTCAGGGGTACTCCAATACTAAGTCAGATGTCTTATTACTAATGGAAATATATCAACTGAATACCTTTTTTTTTTAACTGAAGTGTAGTTGATATACAATGTTAATTAGTTTCAGTTGTACAACATAGTGATTGGAGAACCCTGTTGCTTGCAAGTGTCGTCACCATACAACTTGCTACAGTACCATTGACTGTACTCCCTATGCTGTATGTTGCATCCCTGTGACTTATCCATTCCATAAGTGGAAGCCTGGACCTCTCACTCCCCTTCTTATTCATGAGTTGTGTCTTTTCAACTGTAATTTTGCTTGGGGTACTTTGACCATACAACAAGAACCTCAGTTATTCCAGCTGAACACTTAAATAGCAATTTAATCTGTGAATAAGGGTGTTTCGAAGAGAAAATTGAAAAATTTTATCTTCTGTGTCTTATTCCAACATTTTTATGAACTCTAATATTCAAATATTTTCCCAATTTGAAGTAATATAATTTTTTGAAAAGAAATTATAACATGTAGAAAAATCTAAAAATTCATCATTCTTATTTTGCTACATTTTATTCCAGTATTTTCCACATGCATATTTTGGAAAAGTGCCATATTTTTCTCTTTTTCTCACTTATTCTTTCTCTCAGGAATATGTTTCTTAACAGTTTATCTTATCACTGTGACCTTTTTTTAAAAATTTTTTTTAACGTTTATTTATTTTTGAGACAGAGAGAGACAGAGCATGAACGGGGGAGGGTCAGAGAGAGAGGGAGACACAGAATCCTAAACAGGCTCCAGGCTCTGAGCCATCAGCCCAGAGCCCGACATAGGGCTCGAACTCACAGATCGTGAGATCGTGACCTGAGCTGAAGTCGGACGCTCAACCGACTGAGCCACCCAGGCGCCCCTCACTGTGACATTTTTAATGGCAGTGTAATACTGTATCAATACCATTACTATTATACTCAGTGTATTTGAACTATTATGTTATGGTTAATTTGTATTATCATATCATTTCTTATATAAGCTATTGAAAAATAATTGTATATAAATATTTTTCTGTGTCTCTATTTCCTTAGAATATCTTCTTAAAAGTGGAATGTGGGATCAACCAGAATATCATTTTGCAGTTTTTCTTACATATTGTCAAATAACTGTCTAAGATTCTAGAATAATTCTACAGTCTGAAATGTTTTCACCAGTTTATGCTTCTTCCATCAAAATAAGGAACCTCTAATATCATCATAGTCTATTCAACACTGGGATTTGTCAGTAGAGTATCAATGGGAGCATGTTGAAATTCATTTCTTTATTAGGGGGCATTGAGCTTATTTTTATTCTTTATTGAATATTTATATTGATTTTAAGTAAATTATAAATCTTCAGCTCTCATCTACTTCTCTGTTGATGTACTTTCAATTTTCATTTTCCCTTTTAATTTTTAATATCAAAAGTTTTTTTTTATTTGGTAGAAGTCAAATTAATTTCCTAGTGTCTAGACTAGACTCTTCCTACCGTATTTCTTCATCTTTATGTTTATTTGTTTTTCCTTTTTTAAATTTTATTAACGTTTATTTATTTTAGAGAGAGCACAAGCCAGGAAGGAGCAGAGAGAGAGGGAGACACAGAATCTGAAACAGGCTCCAGGCTCCGAGCTATCAGCACAGAGCCTGATGTGGGGCTCGAACTCATGAAAGGAAAGATCATGACCTGAGCTGAAGTCAGATGCTTAACCGACTGAGCCACCCAGTTGCCCCGCTCTTTATGTTTAGGCAATCCTTCTCAAGCCCAAGATTAAGAAAAGAATGCTTTCGGGGCACCTGGGTGGCTCAGTCGATTGAGCTTCCGACTTTGGCTCAGGTCACAATCTCACTGTCTGTGAGTTCGAGCCTGTGTCGGGCTCTGTGCTGACAGCTCAGAGCCTGGAGCCTGCTTCGGATTCTGTGTCTCCCTCTCTCTCTAACCCTCCCCCACTCATGCTCTGTCTCTCTCTGTCTCAAAAATAAAAAAAATAAAACATTAAAAAAAATTTTTAAAAAGAAAAGAATGCTTTCTATTTTTTTTTTCTTCTGAGTACTTCATGATTTTGTTACATTTAACTTTAATTTATGGGATTTATTGTAATGACAGGTTAGATGAGAAGGCCTCAACTGGGCCAGTGCATCTACAATAGTTCATTTAAACCACCATGTCAATTCCATGAGATAGACATCACTCTTCTTAACAGAAAACAGAGAGAAAGATTTTATTACAGATGGTCAAACGTCTAGTAAGTGGTGTGCTTAACTGTTATAATCCACAATCATATGAACAATAATCTTCTCAGCAGCTTTATTGATACAAATTAGCTTTCCAGAAGAATTTCCTGGAGGACTGCCTAATGAGACTTGATTATGAAACTTTGCAATTAGTTGGTTCCAGTCTCTGCATCATCCAACCAAAATGCTTCCTTTGCCCTTGATGAACTTCACCAGATGGCTGCTCTACTATGTACTGCTTTTCACTAGAGACTAGTATTACCATCTTACTTCTAGTATCAACACTAATATCTGCTTATCTACTTCTTTCAAGCATAGAACAGCCCTTTCTCCTTGTTTCATATAGGCTCAGGAGGGCAAATATCAGGAAATAACTTCTCATGAAATTTTGCTGAATGTTTAGAAACAACGGGAGGGAATTTCAAAACAGAAGACAATAGTACACAAGTCCAGGTGGTCTCACTGGAATGACCCTGACTTCAATAAACTAGAAGATCTCTCCCCCACTACTAGAAGACAAAACTGAACTTTACCACTTGAAGGGGCAGTTCACTCCCAAAACTGCCACCACCAATAGGGCTCCAGGCATCTTGGTGTTTCAGTCTAGGCTAAAGTAACTCCTGACCCTAAAGGGAGGAGAAAAGTTTTCCCTTTACTCACTCGCTCATGAACTTCTTGAGTCTTGATTCCCTGCCCCAGCATTCGTGTCTTCATAGTATAATTTAAAGTGGGAATATACGTTACCTTCTAGGGGAAATTCTATCCCTAAAACACACCCAGGTCTGATCTATCTACGGTGGTCCTATGGCACCAATAAAAGGACTTAATACAGCAATCCAATACCTCCAAAACTAGGTTATTAAGACCCAAGCAATACATAAACAATATTAGTTACTAGATTTAGCCATGCCAGGTTTGCTCAGATTTATTTTCATACTTTTCTAATCAGCTATCTAACACAGTTTGTGATCTATTCCGACTATCTTTATCCGTGTGGAAAAAGCAGCCTCCCCTCTAATCAATGACTTAAACAAATTTATGTTGCTTACAAGTTTGTCTATAATTTCTGCAGGACTTGGTGTGGCAAACTTGTCTCTCCCTTGTTTTGCATGAACAGAGATGGCCTGATTGCTGGGAACTAGAATCGTCTTAAGGCTTATTCACTTACATGTCTGGCAGCTGTTGTTGTCTGTCAGTTGGGATTTTGACTCCTGCTACCAGGCAGAACACCTACACATAATCTTTTGATGTGGCTTAGGATATTGTGTTTGGGTTCAAAGGGTGAGTGTCCCAAAAGGCAGAGAGCCAGGTGGTAGTCATATTACTTTATGAGGTAGAATCGAAAGTCGTGTAGCATCATTGCCACCACATCTTATTAAATCAAAACAGCCACAAAGTTCCACCTAGTTTCAAAGAGATGGGAAATAGGCTGTAATTCTTCACTGAGGGATGACAAGGCTCTGGAAAAGTTTGTGGGGCCAGAACTATTATTGTGTCTGATTTTATGAAATACAATCTGACACAGCCTTCCCTCTGGTTACAACATCCACATTCATAGCACATGTAAAATAACTTCCTTCTTCCCTAGCCCCTCCCTCAAATCTCGTCCCATTATCATTTCAGGTTCAGTTCAAATTTAGATTATGTTCACTTGCATAGGAGACTCCTCAGTGTGTGGTTTTTAAATATCAGTTCCTGAGAATAGTTCTTCTCAATTAAGAAAAGAAACAAACTGTAAACTAAATAGATAGGTTATCAGCTTCCAACACCCCCAACATACAATGGCAGGACATGCATTAGACAGATACTGGATACGCTTTTATTTAAAAAGAAGTGAAAGAACAGACCCAGATCAATCCCTGGTCCACAGAATTCTGAAATCTTGGAAGTCATGTGTTGATAGTCCCTTGAGTGGTGACTTTTATCTATTTTATTTAGGGAACTTTTGTTTATTAATTTATCAGCTTCTAATATTTAAAATGCATAGACTGGGAATGCATTAATGGATAATTTTGTGATTATAATAATATAAATATGTGTTTTAGGTGTGCATGGATGGGTCAGTAGGCAGAGTGAGGCAGAGTGTCTCTTGATTTCAGCTCAGGTGATGATCCCAGGGTCATGGGATTGGGCTCCATGCTAAGCATGGAGCCTGCTTGGGATTCTCTCTCTCTCTCTCTCTCTCTCTCTGTCTCTCTCTCTCTCTTTCTTACTCTGACCTTCTCTCCTGCTCGCACTCTCTCTCTCAAATTAGAAAAAGATATGAGTGTTTCAATTTGGGAAAAGGTTCAAGGAGGAATTCGAAAGCAAAAAATAGAATCAATAATCCAAATACGAATAAATACTTGAAATCAAAATGATAAATACAACAAAAATAAATTATAACATAAATAAATTAAAAAAACAACAAATTAAAATCTGCTTATAACTTTAAGTGTATTTTGAAACTTAGTACGTGAATATAAGACCAAAAAAGTATGGTAGTCGTGTTTTGTTTTTGTTTGTTTACTTTAGGTTTGTTTTACTTTATGTTCTCCTGGGGTTTACTAAAGGAATAAGAAATGAAACCAACACATTTTGTAGAGTATAATGTAAGCTTTTTAGAACTCTTGAGGATTGTGAGAATCTGGACAAGCTCATCCTCAAAACAACTGAAAATTAAAAATAGAATTACCAACATTTAAAAATTTACTTTCATTCAAGTGAAAATATTTCTAAAATATAAAGTCTCCTGATTTTTTTGATGCAGCCTTGCTCAGTTAAGATCATTAGTTTTACTTTATTCAAATAAATACAAAATTCTTGTATAAGATAATAATAATTTCAAAATCTGTGGAAATATGAAGTTCAAACTTTTCCTTTATCTGTTTCTGTGAAACAATGATTACCATCCTTATTAAATGGCTAAGTACACTGAGAGGCAGACTAAGCCAAATAGAGATATGAAAAGTTGAGTACAACTTACGTAAACCAGTATGACAGTTCCAACTCTGTTTCAGAAATTAACACATGGACATAAGAAAAAAAAAAACAAAGTCTGATGTCCAAGATTATTTTACTTTATCCCCTTCTGGAATCTACTGTAGGCAAAATAAATCATGAAAATGAAAGGGCTACTATAGTTTTTGAAATTTTGAACACTATCACTTTCCACTAATATTCATAGACTAGGTCATGGCAGCCCCCATGTAATTTGTTATTTCTAAGCTTGACTTTCAAGCTGGATAACTAAGTTCAGGGCATTGTGAATGAAGCAAAAATAAATCATTTTCAATAAAATTAATGAAATAAATCTTCTTTGAGCAGTAGCTCCAGAGCCTTTTTGATAAGTAAAAGTCAATTTGAACTTTGCCTAATCGGTTTTCTTTGCAAAGGTCTTACTTGCTTGGTTCATGTTTTGTACCATGTTTCAAATAGGTATTATCTCAAGGTGGTGGGAGCTAGAATACATTGTTTGTGGCTGTGTGATTACATATTTTTGTAAAATATTTATGGCAGAGTACTTCAAACACCATTTTGTAGTGAGAGTAGAGAAAGTATGAAATAAACTCATATTCATTCTTTGAAATTCAGTTTTCCAAATGTTTAGTTCTGGAAGGGGACTGAAGTCTGCATTTTGTTTCTGAGGTTTCCAGATTCCCTTCTGAAACTCTAACATCCCAGTGACACACTGGAGAATAATGGCCAGTGCATCTTACTGCAAATGTACATTCCTCAACCCTTCAGTGCCCACTGAATATCTTCTAGACTGGTTTCATAGGACACCAAAGCAGAAAAACAGCCAACCTGCATGATCCTGGAAACCTTAAAAACAACAATGGATAAGACAGTAATTTATGTACTCAATGCCCCTCTGTCCTATTCAGCACATTTTGTAGAGTAGCTCATTTTCTAAAGCACTTTGAGAGGTCACCTTTAATGAAATCAAAGCTTTTAAGGGGAAAGGACTGATGATATTGCAGTCCTGATATTCTCTCTCTACCAGATGGGCATAGTATTAGATGCTTAACTTAGCACAGTGTTAGCTGCAAGATGCATGAGTTCCAAAATGATTCTAAGTGTTCATTTAACATGAGGCTTCCTTTGAGAAAAGGCTGCCAGTGGTGCATAATTGTGCCAAATGTGCAGTAGTTTCATAATGTGGGCTGTAATCCACTAGGAGCTAAATCCTGCTATTACTCTCTTTAGGGAGACTTCTAAAATTCTGCTCTTCTTATTGTGAACAGTAACCTGGAATAGTCAGAGGTTATTGGAAATCTCCTTAAAAAATTGCTACACGTGTGTTGAAGCTTTCTTAACGTAAGTCACAATAATGTGTTTATCAATAGGGCTATCCCTAGAGCCACAAGATGGAGCATCCAGCATATAATTTCTTCTTCTCTAATAAGTTATTCTTTTATTTTATGTATTATGCTTTAGTTATAATAAAATTGACTCTTAAAGATTAGTCATTGCCTTCTTCAAAAACTGTATTTTTGTGTGTGTGTACTGGCAGGGACCCTATTTCCATGGTATTGGTGATAGATACAATGGAATCTGGCCTTCTGAAAATGTAGATGTGTGCAGAAGCACGCCTTTCACATGCGATTTCAATTCACTGATGACATATCTGTACTTGTGAGCGTGTGAATGCATCTGTAGCTATGTGTGTTGCAGTGTTGACATTCACCCATCGAAGGAGCAAACCCAGGAACCATTTCCCAGAGCACTGCCACATTCTGTAACTGTTCAGGCAGGAAGTGAAGAGTTCCTTATCTAACTGAACCAACCAGGGGCCTTTAAAGGAAGCAGAATGCAATTACCCAAATTGAAATTTGGCTAGGACACTGCAGCTAGTGACTCCACTCTTCCAGAAAATACCAGGACTCTGGTTTTATGTCTTATCTGAAAGTTGTTGCCCATATTCAAAAAGTGCCTTGCTTTCATACTTTGTTAGGCAACCCAGAGCTGAAGCTGCCATTAAAAAAAAAAAAAAAAAAAGTAATTGGACGAGTAGTAAAATGGTGCAATCAGTCCTGATAGAGGCAGGTGTTTTATTTTTTAAAAGACAGAAATAAGGATTTTGCTTTTCTTAGACCAGTTCTCTGTGCATTTCTTGCTTCCATGACTAATGAATATTGCATCCAGATACCTACGATTTGTCATGAAAATTAACCATGTCTCTTACCAAAGCAAATGAAGATAAACAATAATTTCATTCTGTATCTTTTCATATAATTTGTATTTAGAGATAGTACATTTTAAATTTCTGATATTAGTAGAGCTTCCATATACCATCAGGTAATTAAAATATTAATGAATTTATATGCAAGGATTTTAGTAAAACAGATTCAAGATAATAATTGAGAATGATCACTATTAATAGAGATAAGATGCATGATAAGTATCTAATTATTAACTAAAGCAAGTCTTCATAATATTTAGTGGGAAAGAATTATTTGACACTACTTAACCATAACCTAAATATATTTCAATATTCAATATATTTCAATTGACATTTCTAAAATAACACAATTTCAGTATATGTTTCAAACAGACCTAATAAATGGATAATAAATGCATCTCTTAAAAAGAAAAAGGCTTAAAGACTTTTTAGTAGCCTTAATTATTATAATAAGATTTGGTTCTTATTAACTAAGGAAATATTAAAGGAAAGGTAATTCTGATGTTAGTTAAAAGGAATGATAATGTAATTCAATTTACAAGGGTAATAGTTTTCAGTTTAAGTTTTATGTTTCAAATATCATACAATTATCCAAGTGTCTCTACTTGTGAGTGGAATTTATTTTCTCATTTATCTTTATACTCATAGAACTAATCCCAAAGTTACTCTTAAATGTACTGCTCAAGCTTTTCTATTTCCGTTTGGGTCAGGGGGTCAGAGCACTATTCTCATGAGGTCAGGGTCATCCTCATTAGCGTTGCTCTGTTCGGAGACCGAAGATTATGCCTTTCGTCCTGAGGAGCCTGGGGTGCCTGGAAGGAAAAGCAGATGGATCCGGAAAAATCTATCATAGGCATAAGTGCCCCGACTAATGGCAGGTCAGGACTGCCATTTTCATATACAAAGAATAGCATATTATTATTCTTCAGCCTCTACATTCTTCTTAAATTTACTCATAAAAAAAAAGGAACCCCCCCCCAAACCTGCTTACATCAGGAATAAAACAAAAAGAAGTTAACATATTTTAATTTAAAACGTATGTTTCTCCAATAATAAAGATAATAATGGAGACTTTTATAAAAGCATTGCATTTGCAAGATAGTTTATTAAATAGGTCTAATTAAAATTTTTTCACAGAAATTTAATGGCATGAAGAAATTCTCATAATGTAATTTTAATTAAATTATGCTCATAATACAATGTTGAATTGTGTAGGAAATTTTATATAATAAATAAATATTATTCTAATTATGTTGCTATTCATTAATTATATTATATATATTAACATTATGTTATAATTGTGTAATACTATTAATACTTAATATCATTTATATTATAGTATATACTATGGTATTACATATTAATTATAGTTATATTAATATATTATAGTGCATGATTATAATGTTATAATCCCAAAATTATATTATTATATTATTATATCCTTGTTGGAAACAATCTTCATAAGAAGCAAAACCAACATACAAAAGGCAGCAGAAGCAAGGAATGGGATGAGAGAAGAAAGAAGGAGAAAGGGAAGAGAAAGGAGGTCAGGAGTGACTGTAAATGACATAAGTGGACACCCTGGGTTCAAGTATGTCTGAAGGAAGACTGATTTACTCTGATCCAGAAATCCCACTTCTGGGTAATAACCAAAGGAATGAAATCACTGTCTAAAAAGATATCTGCACCCCCACTGTTAATTACAAAAAATATATAAATCCCTGCTTTTTTTCTTAAATTGATTTGAGTTAAAGACTCAAAAGATTTTTTACTAATTCATCTGGTATTTGCTTCAACTAACAGGTATTTGACTAAAGAAATCTGCGTTCATGCTTGCATAATGTTTGAAATTCCAGTGTGTGTGTATACCTTACGGGGGGGGGGAGCTCATTTCATTTAAAAAGAAAAAAAACGATATATTCAACAATTTTAGGATTAAATTATTTAAGAGTTGTTTAATGATAAAAATATATAATAGAAAAGGCAACTTAGGAAATAGGAGGAAAGATTTGCAAAACACATATTTCATAAAAGGGTTAATATCCAAAATGTATGATGAACTCATATCACACAATAGCAAAAAAAAAAATTGATTTAAAAATGGAGAGGGAAACTTAAAAGTCATCTTTCCAGAGAAGACATCCAAATGGTCAACTGGTACATGCATAGATGTTCCACATTTCTGATCATCACGGAAATGGAATTCAAAACCACAATGAGATACTACCGCATACTTCTTACAAGGGCTATCATCAAGAAGACAAGGGATAACAAGTGTTGGCAAGGATGTAGAGATAAGGGAACCACTGTATAGTGTTAGTGGGAATATAAAGTGGTACAGCCATATTGAAAAACAGCAAAAAATAAAAAATCGAATAATCATGTGATCCAGAAATCCCACTTCTGGGTAATAACCAAAGGAATGAAATCACTGTCTACAAAGATATCTGTACCCCCACCGTCAATGCAGCATTATCCACAATAGTCAAGATGTGGAAACAACTGAAGTGTCCATCAAAGGATGAAAGGATAAAAATGATGTATGGTATATATATATATGGTACTATGTAGTCATGGAAAAGGAGGAAATCCTACCAACTGTAACAGCATGAATGAATGAGAAGAACATTAATCTAAGTGAAATGAGCCAGAGAAAGACAAATGCTATATGATCTCACTTATGTCTGGAATCTAAAGCAAACAAACAAACAAAGAAGTTGAACTAACAGAAACAGAAAATGGAATGATGGTTGCCAGGGGCAGGGAGGTGGGACAAAATGGGGAGACACAGGTCAAAGGGTATAAGCCTTTAGTCATAATATGAGGAAGTTCTGGAGACCTAATGTATACCATGATAACTGTAGTTAATATGTATTATATACTTGAAATTTTCTAAGAGAGTAGATCTTCCCAGGTATTCTCACCACACACAAATAAGTAAGCAACTATGTGAGGTGATGGATGTGTTAATTAACCTGATTGTGGTAATCATTTCATGATGTATCAGATCATCATGTTGTATACTGTAGATACGTACAATTTTCTTGTCAATTTTACCTCAATAAAGCTGGGAAAAAATACATTCGAGGAATTGCATATAATATTGCTCATTAGACGTAAAAATAAGAGTTCAAAACGTAGCTTTATTGAGTGAATGTAGTGAGCACTTACCATGTGACAGTCACGTTAGATGCTGGATGAACAAAGATAAGTCAGTGTCCTTTGACAGAACAGGAAAGGAGTGTAGCCTAGAGATAGAGACAGAAAAGTGAAGGTCAAGAAACAACTCATCCAAGTGCTGAAGCTGATAGGCATCTTTATGATATAAATGATAGATTAGGTTAGATAGATAAATAGATGATAGATGATGGATAGATAGATAGATAGGGATGGAGCATGTCCATTTGATACATACATTTTAAAATACATTGTTGTCTTTGTAGATAGATATGCCAGTAATGGCTCTTTCCTGACACTTCAAAAATAATTTAAAATCCAAATAGATTTTACTTGGAGCCTTAAATAGTTTTCAAATACTGTGACATTCCAGAGTGAAGTTCCCATGAAAACACTCTTCTTCTTTCCTTTTCCTCCTGGACTGGATATGGTAAAGATCAGGCAAGGCTCCAGATGGACAAAGCATGGATAAAGGGCAATTTTAGAGAGATGGGTAGATGTGGAAGTTTTCCTGGTCTTGGCTGCTGCCTTGCGCCGAGAAAATGTCACCATCCTCAAAGTCACCTGGAGACTGCAGCAATATTCCTCTGCTGCTGTCTGACGTGTCCGGAATCACATACTCTCTCCAGTACAAAGGACTAAAGGACATCGTTCCGCAGACCACTCAGCTCATTCCTCAATCTGGGACTATCTGAATTTTTAAGTCAAATAATGAGGGTCCATGACAAGATCTCTCTACTGCCTTTTTCGCTTTGACAACATCAGCCAACATTTTGGATCAAGTTTACAGGTTTCTCCTCCCTGCCTCATGAACCCATCCAGTCTGCTTTCTCTTTCCATCCCTCCTGCTGCTTAGGTACCAGCAAATCATGACAGTGTATGGATGCCTTGCTTCCGAAACTACTGAACTGGGGCCCCAACTCTTTAACTTTCAAAGCTCTAGCTGAGCTTACAGAATTGTCATTGTATGTTAAAGAAAACCTCCAGGAAAATTGTTCTCTGGAGGATTCTTGTAAAATACTGTACTTAGTTCTACTTAAAGGGAAGGTAACCCAAGCAAGAATAACAAAGCATTAGAATGAGGAACATGAATTCTAGAAACCACAGCAGAAGAAACCCCTTTAGGCTGTAAACTGCTATTTTAGTACATTTTGTAGGAAAATGTGATTAAGTTGACCAAAATTGAGTTGCAAAACGAGATGGACCCAAGCTATGTAGCGCCTGATACAAAATTAGGGAAGATCTTCTTTAAGAAAAGTCCTATAGGGGCACCTGGGTGGCTCAGCTGGTTTAGTGTCCCACTTCAGCCCAAGTCATGATCTCGTGGTTTGTGAGTTCAAGACTGCATAGGGCTCTGTGCTGACAGCTCCGAGCCTGGAGTCTGCTTTGGATTCTGTGTCTCCCTCTCTCTCTGCCCCTCTCCCACTTTCTCTCTCTCTCTCTCTCTCTCTTTCTCTCTCTCTAAAATAAATAAACACTAAAAAAAGAAAAGTCATACAAAATTAATTTAAAAATTAGGAATTAATGTGTATTAATTTAAAATGAGAAAAGAAGTAACAGCAAATTAAATTTTTCAAAATGCTGACCAAACTATAGCATATACCACGAATAAAGAGGCCCATGCAAACTTCACTAGTGTCTCAATAATCCACTTCTGATTCCAAATGATTTTCCTAGGTAATTGTAAACAATTCTCCATTCTCAATTACATTGTCTTTTTTTTTTTTTACTCTAGTGCTTTCTCTCACCCATATCTTTCTCTATTCAGGTTTAAATGTACTAAACATCAGCCAGCCTAATTTTTAAACATTTCCCTATGACCTATATCCCACTACTAATATTACCCTAATGCTCTGCAGCCAGACTTATGTCTGACATTTTTCTGACCCCCTCTGACTCAAACACTGTGAGAAAGCTGGCCTTTACCTTCACCAAGACATCTCTTGCTAAGAGCTACCTAAGGTTAATGATGGTATAAATCCATGTCTTCACCTAAATTTTCAGCATGATTTTACTCTGTTAATATTCTTATCTGAAACACCTTTTTCTCTCTTGACTTGGGTGGTGCCACAGTCTGCTCATCTTCCTCACTTCTGTCTGGCTATGCACTCATTTTTACTCTCTTTCTCCAGTGTTTCCTCTGCTGCTGAGTTATTAAATGTGGGCATTCTTCAAGCTCAGGCATAGGCCTCTTTTCTTCTGACTGTATTTTCTGAGAAATCTCTTTCAGGCCCATGGTTTCAATTGACATCTATGAGAGAAGACTCACAGATTAGTAGCTCTAAACCACATCTCCTCTTGGACATCTCCAACACAACAAATGTGGTATGTCAAACACAACAAGCACGTCAAACACAACAAATGGTGCTGTGCTCTTCCCCATCAGACCTAAGCCGGCACCATCTTCAGTTCAGTTCCTGGGATGAGTCACCTCTAACACCTCCCTAACTCTCACACCCAAGTCCAATCCACTATGAAATGCTGATAGTTTTACACCTCTCGAATATCTCCCCAATTTATCCACGGCTCCTCCTATGAATGCTTTCACTCATCTGAGTCACCATCATTTTACGCCCAAAGCACCAGGATAGCCTACCAAGAATCTTTCCCTAGTTGCCACAGAGTTGTCACAGACTGCTTGTAAATTACCTGACCATTCACTCTCTCTTAAACACTTTCAATGATTATCTATTAAGCTTAGGATGTTGACCCAGATCCTTCTGATGGCCAGTAACATCCTGCATGGTCTGGTTCTGCTTACGTTCCCTTAGCCTCCATGTCTCAGCCTTCCTGGCCATCTTTCACTTGCTGAGGCCTGCTGCACTCCCCCATCGATTCTCTGTGCTCATGAATTGTCTTTGTTTGGGATGCTACTGATTTCCCACACATTTATGGAATCTCAGCAAAACAAAAGCAAAACAAAACAAGCCACTTCGTTGGGAAAGCCTTCCCTGGTTTCTACCCTCACACCATCATCACCACCACAATGGATCAGATTTCTGTATCTCTACTGTAATAAAAAAAAAAACACCTTTCTTTTCATGATGAGCACCTAATTTAGAATGTAACTACATATTCATATGATTAATGTCTTTTACTCATGTGAGAGCTTTATGAGAGCAGGAACCAATTCTGAATATACCCGCCATTACATCATTACCACCTCACAAATTGCCTGATAGATATTAATCTATTCAATCAACGTGTGTTGAATGTTGAATGAAGTAGGCCCTCAACCCTTACACTTCCAATAGGAAGTGTAGCTCTGCCTTAATAAACAAACAAAAGCAAGAAAAATAATGAACCAAACAAAAAAAAAACAAACCTAACTTGGCAAATAGCCCACTCTTGAGACAATTGTTCCAGCTCACAGCTTCAATCCTCCTCTACACCAGCTTTCTCGGATTTTGAAGCTCTTAATATCTCTACTTGGCTGGTCTTTCTTTGGTTTCTTTGCCTTTAGAAATCTTTCTTCATAGCATTTCTGTGAATGTAAAAAGTCTCATAAGATACTACTTCTGTAAATGTTGCTGCTTCCCCCATCATCTGGCCACAGCTGGAAGCTCCAGCTGCCCATCCTAGGCCCTGCCCAACCTGGGCCCTGCTACTCGAGGGACTAGGACATCTCCAGGCTTTCCACCATGCTCAGGACACATATCAGACATATACAACTGGAAATGAGAGCTTCCAGTTGGTTCTACAAGCTTGAATTACTAAAATCAGCCCTTCTTAGACCCTATACCATGCTCTAAATGCATTTATATTCCCTTTGTGCCCCATCATCACCAAACTGTCCTATGTACTCCTCACTAGGATAATCTATTAGTATATGTTAACGGAAAGTATATCTTAATGAAAACAGAGAGCCTCTGGAAACAGTATTGTGTTGGGGGGAGAAGATCTTTCAGCATTCTTTATTTGATAGATTTTTTTTTGCTTTTACCTGTGTTGAGATATATTGATATATTTTATTTAGCTACCTAAGATAGCTCAAATAATAAACTAATGCTCTCCAATAGTTAACGTCAGTTCTACAAGACTCTCCCAGAAAAGAGAATACTGACAAAACTGAGTTAATTGAAAGCCATGGCGGTTTGTGGACTGTATGGAAAATAAATAACACACAGCATCTGCCCTAGAGAACTTACATCTGCTATCAGGGAAGTTTAACTATGATGAGATAGACAAAGCCTTCTAATTCATCAATAACTGCATGAGAATATTTTAACGATAAATCTGCACATAAATTTAAAGCATCCTAGATATGAGACTGAAGATCTCAAAAACTGTTGGGAGAATTTTTGATAACCTCATGGACTTCAATGGAATTAAATCAACAAAATGATTTAAATAGGCTTCTACCACTTTCTTAAATTAGTCATGCTAAACATCTGTCTGTGGAATAACGTTGTGTTCCAAAGTAGTATACAAATGTTTATTTTGATTGTTACTTATTCCCTTAACTATCTATAATCAATAAATAATAAGCACTTTGATTTATTTGAGTATCTATCACAGTCAAAATGTTACACGCAGGGCTTGAAGTGTCTTAACTCATTTATCCCCTTAATAATTATTTATATCAAGAGCAATAGTATGCTCATTTTACAGCTGAAGATACTGAAGTCTGGTATTGTGCTCAAGATGACTTAGGTAGTATGGCAATGATGATTCAAAACAAAGTATATGACCCATGCTTCTCAACTGGGGACACATTTAGCAATGTGTGGAAACATTCCTTATTGTCACTACTCGAAATGTACAACTGACACCAACCATCCTACAATGCACGGGGCATCTCCCAACAACAAAGAATCGTGGAAAATGGTACTATTGCTGAGGCTGAGAAAATCAGTGCCGAACAAACCAAGGTGGCTCAGGAACACTTGACCAAAATTAAAAACTTTAAGTAATTAAGGGTACATATGTCATCTATTAAAAGAAAGGTGGAATTCTTTCAACGATTATCACAGACAGACCAAACATCTACAACATGGGACCTGCTGCTAACAGGCTAAAGTTGAAAGGGCCATCATGCCCAGTCCAGCTGTATGAAGTGGCCCTCTGCTTATGTGTCTGGTCACATGTGTAAGCCCAGGAAGTGTGTTACGAAGAATTACAAGGTGGGGTAGAATGGAGGCTGTGGTGTATCAGTGACTGAAGGTCACGATGAGGCGCTACAATCTATTTCCGGGTAGAATTGGAAACCCAAACTATAGGATTAAGGTGCCTCTGAAACTGAAAAAAGAAGACAGATTTTAGAATTAGAAGATGACCCAAAATATTTCCCCAGTGAGTCACTTCCCAGTTGCTAAGAGGAGTTAGAGTGCATGCAGATGAATTCACAAATTCAGAAATCCATGAATAAAGAGGATCGACTATAATAAATAACGCACAGGGAGATTCTTAAGATTATGTAAATATTATGAATTTCCTCCTAACCTCCCTGCCCCACCCTTGATTTACCATCCGGTTATTCTTATCTTAATAGGTGCTTACAGTGACAGCTGCAAAATGATAATTCCTAATTCCATTGTTCCTTCTCTATTTATTTGTCAGCACTTGACTGTAAGGAACAACTTTCTCCTCTCTTCCTACTTATTTATTTAAGTACCTGCTATTATCAAGGATTTATGAAAGCCACTTTTAATTAATGAGTTATAACACATTACTATAATTGTTCCATGTTTGCCCTAAGAGGGTCATTTTAGACTGTGAAATCACCAATAAAAGAGCAGAAAATATGAAAAATGTAGCATTAAATTGACCGTGAAAGGATTGCCTGTTTGCAATATGAAAGCTAAAACAATAAGGCAGAGCATCTCCTTGTTTGACCTCAACTGGGACTTGCATATCTTTAAAAGTTAATTTTTGAGGGGAGAGGGGCACCTGGGTGGCTCAGTTAAGTGACCACTCTTGATTTTGGCTCAGGTCATGATTTCCCACTTCCTGAGAGAGAGCTTCGATTTGGGCTCTGTGCTGACAGTGCAGAGCCTGCTTGGGATTCTCTCTCTCTCTCTCTCTCTCTCTCTCTTTCTCTGCCCCTCCCCCTGCTCATGTGCTGTCTCTTTCTCTCTCTCAAAATAAATAAGTAGTCTTTAAACAATGAGTTAATTTGGGGATTGCAAACAATTTTTGGCAAGCAGGCAAATTCATAAATACAGAATCCGTGAACAGTGAGGATCAAAACCCTCACTGTTACTGATAAATGCTTATGATCAGGGAAATCCTTTAATAAAAGGTCTGATGAAATATTTCAGTTGATATTGCCCTGTATTTGTCATAGTTCTGGTGATTTGGCTGAAGAGATAACACAACAGTATAAGGTTACTCGTCATAATTTTTTAATTCTTTAAATTGTTAACTTTGTCACAAAATACTTCTTTAATTTGAATCTAGTATCTTTAAGGCCAGTGGTTCTTATAAGGATATACATCAGACTTACTCAGAGTTTCATAAAAATACAGATGTCTAAGCCTTACTGAATCTCTTTACATCATATTTCCAATGTATTCTTTGTATATTATGCATACAGTGTCCCAGAATTATCCTCTATAAAAAGTATTCTCATCTTGTTTATAAATTAGGTGTAACATTCACTGACTTTTTGAAAATGGGCTTAATCAGTTACCTCTAGAGACAGTTTATCTACAATTATTTTTGTGATGACTTTATTATCATGTTTTGCATGCCACAGAAACAACCAACATTTTTGTCACATACAGAATCTTATTACGAACTCTCATTAATTCTTTCACACTTGAAAATTTTCAGAAATAGATTAACAATAGCAATTAAGTTTCTGTCTTCTCTCATCTTTCTTTTACTCTGGTCGTCTTTTCCATAAGCTACCAGCATTTTTGTTCTCGATGAAGACTGTCACATCACCAGAAAAGGACTATACCAGGGACTTCGCACTATTGATGATTCAAAGAATAGATGCTCGGGTAAAAGCTTCTGATGGCATCATTTACAGTCTGGGATATGTCAAGAATAAAACAATTTCATGAAAGATGAACCCCAAATCCAGTGAAAGATGACAATTTGCTTTTGTAAACTGAAAGGAAACATTTAAAAACATTTTCCATTGACCCTCTCCAGAAGTTCCTAAGGTTTCTGACTTTTCAGGTTAATTCAGTTTTTTACACAGGCTCAGTAAAAATCTGTCCTCATTTCTACCAAGATAATTGATTATGCAAGCATATCTTCATAGGGCAATAGAGTTGAAAATAATGTTCAATTATTCAGGTGGGACAAGCCACTTTTAAGAAACCACGATTGGCTTTACCTATAAAGTTGATGCCTACAAAGTCCTCTCAGGGAGACTACTCTGGTGCCTGGCTATACAGTCCCAGGGTTACAGATGATAAGAAAGGTCACTTCTTGGAAATAATCTTGAGAAAGAATACACAGTAAATTAAGAATTTCGCTGCATATATTCAAATAATCATACCAAATCTAATGAACCATCTTTATTTTGTGATCAAGAATAATCTTTCTCAGGGTTCCTGGTGGCTCAGTCAGTTGGGCATCCGACTTTGGCCCAGGTCATGATCTCACGTTTGTGAGTTCGAGCCCCACATCAGGCTCTGTACTGACAGCTCAGAGCCTGGAGCCTGCTTCAGATTCTGTGTCTCCCTCTCTCTGCCCCTCCCCCACTGGCACTCTGTCTCTCAAAAATAAACATTAAAAAAATTTAAAAAATAATAATCTTTTTTTGAGTTTATTGAGATCACAAAGGAAAGGTAAATTATGGATACAAGAGATTATTAGATATTTTCTCACCAACAGGGTTAAAAGAGACCACTGGATATCTTTTCAGTGGAATATCATGGCTTTTGGAGGTTAACTGATCCTTTAGGAATGTCCACCTTATTTTTTTCTTTGACTAGAATATTTTACAACTTTTTTGAGATGGATGTTACTTTCTAAAAAAAAAAACCTAATAATATTGCAAATAATTTCTGTCTATAAAGATACAAATGTGTCTGATGGAATGCATTGACCGACGCATACTGATCTATGCATATTAAGCAGTTTTCCTAGTTTTAAATCCATTTGTAAATTCATGCCAGTATTTGTTATCTCACTATAATCCTGTGGTACTTTGAGTTTTCTTCAAATCAATTTTGTTCCTTCATTAATTTAAAATCTCTGATGCATGTTCAGTTTATATCATATGACAATCATGATTTTACCTTTTTGCTAGAAAATTATCTTCTAACATGTAGCACTCAAAAAATTAGTTTTTGGAAATTGAAAACAGTCAACCAACTACTGCTAAAAGTGACTGGTAAGAAAGTATTTGGGTGAGTGTGGGTGGCTCAGTAGGTTGAGCGTCTGACTCTTGATTTTGGGTCAGGCCATGATCTCTCGGTTCCTGAGTTCAAGCCACATCTAGCTCTGCACTGACTGCATGAAGCCTGCTTGGGAATCTCTCTCTCCCTGTCTCTCTGCCCCTCCCCTACTTGCTGTGTGTGTGTGCATGCATGCACTCCTTCTCTCTCAAAATAAATAAATAAACTTAAAAAAAAAAAGAAAACTAACTCCATATTCTCATGAGTGTGAAATTACTTGTTATCTTCACTATTTATATGAATGTACAAAGTTTTCCTAACTTTGAGTGCTTACTATCCTTATCATCATAACCTGCTCAGAGGAGACTTAATATTTTTGATGGTATAACACAGGTATTCTTTTATTTTTTTGATTTAGAAAAATTGTATTAACATTTATTCATTTTTTTTAATATGTGAAATTTATTACCAAATTGGTTTCCATACAACACCCAGTGCTCATCCCAAAAGATGCCCCCTCTCAACACCCATCACCCACCCCCCCCACCAACCCTCAGTTTGTTCTCAGTTTTTAAGTCTCTTATGCTTTGGCCCTCTCCCACTCTAACCTCTCTTTTTTTTTTTCCTTCCCCTCACCAATGGGTTTCTGTTAAATTTCTCAGGATCCACATAAGAGTGAAACCATATGGTATCTTTCTCTGTATGGCTTATTTCACTTAGCATCACACTCTCCAGTTCCATCCACGTTGCTACAAAAGGCCATATTTCATTCTTCCTCATTGCCACGTAGTACTCCATTGTGTATATAAACCACAATGTCTTTATCCATTCATCAGTTGATGGACATTTAGGCTTTTTCCACAATTTGGCTATTGTTGAGAGTGCTGCTATGAACATTGGGGTACAAGTGCCCCTATGCATCAGCACTCCTGTATCCCTTGGGTAAATTCCTAGCAGTGCTACTGCTGGGTCATAGGGTAGGTCTATTTTTAATTTTTTGAGGAACCTCCACACTGTTTTCCAGAGTGGCTGCACCACTTTGCATTCCCACCAACAGTGCAAGAGGGTTCCCGTTTCTCCACATCCTCGCCAGCATCTATAGTCTCCTGATTTGTTCATTTTTGCTACTCTGACTGGCGTGAGGTGATATCTGAGTGTGGTTTTGATTTGTATTTCCCTGATGAGGAGCAATGTTGAACATCTTTTCATGGAAGCACAGGTATTCTTTAAAAGCCATCAGTAAGACTTCAGAATTTGAATATAGAAAATATCTATCAAGTGTTCAAAAAATAGTGGTAAACATGTTTGATGGACAGATAATATATATTAGAATGAAAGACACATATTTAAAATGAAGCCATGAAGGTATGCTGCCAGTTACAGATGTTTATGATAGCACATATATTTCTATTTGGGAATAAATCTAAATAAGATCCTCTTGATCTAGGGGAAGAAAAGATAAAGTATAACAGAATTCTAGAGATTATCAGTAACTTCAAGGACAACATGTGCAATGGCATGAGAGTAATAGAGAGCCTGATGTGGAGCTTGGGTCCGTATAACGGGAGGTCGTTTGACATTGAAGGACAACTGAGCCCACAGTCTCAACTCTCAAGGTCTTTTGCTTAAGGGCATGGAGGCATCAGGCTTTCCCATGGCCATCAATGCTATAGTCTTACCCTTTTTATCATTAACAATTAAGGACCAACTGTACAAAAATTTGCATATATGCATTTTTATTTAACTGCAACTGACAAAAAAGACATGTTTGAACCTCCAACAATTTATTCACTGAAATTGACCTATGCTAAATATCTTTGCCATTCATTAATGCGTTGGTATAAATAAGTGAGATATATGTGCTACTATTTTAATATCCACAGTCTTATTCTGTTCATGTCCTCTAAAATGACAGTCGACATTAAGCATAATCACTGTCATGCACTTCCATGGCGTGGAATATGAGGAGCTGGGAGGAAGTCTTGTATTCACCAGACAGAGAGGACAACCAGGCTGAGCAGAGTGGGAAAGAGAAGGAACAAGATGAAGGGGAATCTGTAGGTGAGAATGTCGTTCCCTTGTTGCAGGATACAACTAACTGAAATGGAGAAGAAACAAGTACCTAAATGATCTCAAAAGGGAAAGATGTGTATGTTATGGGGTCAGAGTGCTAACTGAAGGAATAAAATGTTCTCTGGGAAGGAGTAGCCACGAAATCTCAATTGACAAGTTAAATTATATGGATATTATTATTAACTTTGAGACAACACAACAGTCTAATAAAATAATGAGTAAGATATACGTTACAGATATTTATTTAGATCATTTGCTAAATTTCTCAGGGGGGAAAGAATCATTGCTAACAAGACATGTTGTACATTTACAACTTTTCTGGGACTGAAAAACATTGCCTAAAAGCACTTCCAACACTATGGGATGTGACTAATGAGCCATAGGAATTTTAAATTAGACCCCCTTGTCTTCTTAGTTAAATTTAGCACAATTTACATATAAAGATAGATAAGAAACTAGTCAGCTAGAGTAAAAAGACACACAATTTTGATGGCTGGGAACCAGTTTTAGAAAGATGGTTTAAGTTTTAAACATGCCTTAAGAGATTTTCTTTTCAGGGGTGCCTGGGTGGTTCAGTTGGTTGAGCGTCCGACTTCGGCTCAGGTCATGATCTCACAGTCCGTGAGTTCGAGCCCCTCATTGGGCTCTGTGCTGACAGCTCAGAGCCTGGAGCCTGCTTTGGATTCTGTGTCTCCCTCTCTCTCTGCCCCTCCCCTGCTCATGCTCTGTCTCTCTCTGTCTCAAAAATAAATAAAAACTAAAAAAAAAAAAAAAAAGATTTTCTTTCCAGAAATGAAGATATGGAGAAGTAGGGAGGCAGAAAACTTAGGCCATCTTGCCGATACCCTGGGACCAAGTAAACAAACCCCCTTGAGATTCCAACTGGAAAAAAATAGAATACCTACACCACAGCATGAAGTGTGAAGTACTATGTAATGTATTTATCACATGTGATTTTAACAGGGTTTCTGCAAACATGGATCAGTATACACTCTAAAGATAGCATTAAAAGGTTTGGCTTACTCTATATACCTCGTAATTCAGTTCTTCAAATAGTGGGGCCAATAGTGTGATAGACATTGAGCCATGCAGTAGGGATATGGTGACGAACAAGACAAAGTCCCCTTCCCAAAGAGCTCAGCACATAATGTCTTGAAAGGCTATGGAATTTTATGGATTTTTTTTTTTAAATTGAGAGTTTTAGAACAGGAAATTCTGCTTCGTTAGTGAGTCAAAATAAGAATACAGTTGACCCTTGAGCAATGAAGGGATTAGAGGCACGGATCCGCACACATTTGAAAATCTGCTACAACTTTTGACTCCCCTAAAACTTAACTACTAATAGCTATTGACCAGAAGCTTTACCAGTAACACAATCTATTAACACAAATTTTGTATGTTATATGTATTGCAAACTGTATTCTTATAATAAATATGGAAAAAAGAAAATGTTATTAAGAAAATCACAAGTATAATATGTTTAGAGTACTGTACTATGTTTCTTTAAAAAAATCTGCATATAAGTGAACCTAGGCAATTCGAACCCATGTTGTTCAAGGATTAACTGTACTTTTTACTATAATAATTATTTTATTAAAATAGAACACATGTCACAGAATAAATTATAGTTCTGCAAAGAGAATCAATTTGGCTTTATGAAAATGCACTATAGTGGCCTTAGGTTTCTCCTTTTGTCACAGACCAAAAGAAGATGCATCAAGAACTTCACTAACTTGAGAATCACTAAGTCTGACACATAAAAATGGTTTGCAGCGTTATGCATCCTTTTTTTTGCAATAGGAAGAATATGTCAGGTCACTGAACAGGCAAGGGGAGGAAAAGGAATGGATCACACTGACATAGATAAACCTGCATATCATCTACCAACAAAAGATAAGATAATAACCAATTTTAAAATGTAACATGCTTCCTGGGGATTTCCTGTCCACTTTTAATACCTGTATGTGAATTTTTGATCAGGTAATTCTGTAACATCTTGATAAAATCTGATGCACTTGTGGAATTTGCATTTTTATTGGGGGAACGGAGAAAGATAATTTGGGATTGCCGGGCACATACCTATTGCGAGGCTGAGTCTGAATAGGTTTTCGAATCTGAGGACCACATGTAGCTGTAAGCATCTGGAAGGCAGGTCATAAGGAGAATTGGAAATGAGAAAAGATCGAGGAGAATATTGGGAGAGAGCCAAAGATAAACTCAATTAAGAATACCTTTGTTTTCTTTCTTACCATGCTGTTCCAACTCTTGTTAAAATAATCATCTCTCTCTCTCTCTCTCTCTCTCTTTTTTTTTTTTTTTTGGACAGGACTTTAAACAGACACATACAATATAAAATGGAAAACAACTAAGTGGCTCAGCTTAAAGTGGGAATGAAAGGCCCAACACTCTAGCTGTAGGAGCTGTGCCCTCTGCAGTCATGGCTGCCAATGTTCAAAACCAATGGTTTTGAGAGGATGTTATAGACAGGGTAAGAGAGGCCGCAATAGGAAAAAACTCAAGAGAGCTCGTGTAAATATACGGAACTCATGAAATGTAAGGAGTTATTTGTGTTCTAAAACCATGTACGTTTGCAAGGGCTTGCATTTAGCCTTAATTATCATACAAGGCTGACATGTAAATTCTAAGGTGGCAGAAGGTTGGATAAAGAAGATAAACTGAATATCTACGTTTCCCCAGCACAAAACTTATTCAGCGTTATGGACTGAAAGTTTATGGTGCCTCAAAATTCATCTGTTGAAATCCTAAGAGTGCGTGTATTAAGAGGTGGGGCCTTAGGGACATAATTAGGTCGTGAGGGTAGAACCCTCATGAATGGGATTAGCACCCTGATACAAGAGACCCCAGCAAGCTCCCTTGCCCCTCCTGTCGTGCGAGGAGGTAGCATGAAGACGGTCATCTGTGAGCCAGAGAGTGGGCTCCCACCAGACACGGAATCTGACAGCACCCGGATCTTGAGCTTCCTACTCTCCAGAACTGTGAGAAATGTTTGTTATTTATAAGCCACCAGTATACGATATTCTGTCACAGCGGTCTGACCTGACCAGGATGTTTTAGTTCTTTAAAAGCAGATACAAGAGAGTGGGGGCTGGGGGGGGGGGTGCAATTAGAAGAAACTTTGAGGAAAATTTCTGAAAGAGAGAAAGCCGAAGAAACAATAGCCAAAAATATCTACACAAGACAGCTGTGGAGGTGGAAGTGGCTCAGGCTTTGAAAACCTATATTCATCACAACAGTGAGCAGGCATCAGCCCTAGTGGAGTCTCAGGTATTAGTTGGAAATAATTAATTGCAATTCGGAGTAGCCAGGTTGCATGACCAATTTACAGGTGTTCCCTAAAGAACTGTTAGAGCAATGGGGAGGAAATAATCAGAGAAATAAGATTTTTCATTACCAAAGAAATGAATCTCAAAGTAGAAATGACCTACATGCTAAATTTTTAAAAACTAATTTGAACATCTTGCTTGTAGTTTTTCCTCAAAACTATAAAATCAAAATCCACTTGCTGTTTTGAGCCCAAAGCAAAGAAAAAGTAAACTATATCTGCATCTCCCCACCCCAATAACACCTGTGTTAGCTACTGTTAACATGATGTATTCTTTCGTTTTCTCTATGCTCACTTCAAAAAGCATACACATACCAACCTGGAGAGCAAATTTCCTAATTTTTTAGACAAAAATGGGATCGCAATATGCCACATTTTCCTGTGATTTTTCTTTTTTAGTATTATCTGAACATCCCTCTGGATCCATTGATAGTGCTATAAGGATGATGTTCATTCTGCAGAAAATATTCTTTTCCATTCTCTTCATGAGGCTTTCTAAGTTTGTTCAGGTCTTAGTTTATTTCCTTATCTATCATTTTCTATCATATCACCCTGTTTTATTTTATTCTTAGTATGTAATCACTCTCTGAAATTAGCTTATTTATTTATTTACTTTTTTCTTTCTCAGCCTCAGTAGTACATGTGTTATAAAAGACATACTTTCCTGTAGAATTTGCTTTAATATCAACACTTAAAACAGGATGTGAACGCTGTAGGTATATGTTAAATGTTTGTTGAATGAATAATGAATAAGCTCATTCCTTTTTTATGGTTGCATAGCATTTCCCAGCATGAGTATACCTTAATTTATTCAACCTGTCTCCTATTAATTGACAATATAGTTTGCTGATTTATTTTTGCCACTTATACAATGCTACAATAAACATTTCTGTACATATTTCCTTGTATATCTGTGGTTTTATTTTTATTTGATAGATTCCCCAACCTGATATTACTTGGTTAAAGAATGTATGTGTATGTGTGTGTATAATTTTAATAGATATTACATATATCTATTAAACACATATGTGTCTATATATAATTTTAATAGAAACTATTAATTCTGTTGCAAAGGGGTCATAGAATTTCATACTTCTGCCTGTATATGTAAGAATTCTCACTTCCCCACATTCTCATCAGCACTGGACACTATGTATTAAACAGACACACACACAGACATTTTGGATGAATGCATGGACTAAAATATCTACCCTGTCACTGCTGATTCCATTTCCATTTTCCCACTACTGGTGAAATTAAACATCTTTTCATATGTTAATATCTATCTTCCACTGACATTCCCTGCTCTGTAAATTGATGGTTTATATTTATGGGCTTTTATGTACTTATCAATTTACTTGTTATTGCAATATATATATTACAAATATTTACTCTCAGCCTTACATGTTCTTAGGCTTTGTTTATGGTAATTTTTCCATGTAGAAAGTTCAAATTACTTTGTAATCAAATCTCTTAATCTTCTCCTATAAAGTTTCCTTTATTGCTTCTGAATGTCTTCCCCACCACATGGTTATACAAATAGTTTCCTAATTGGTTTGTAAATATGGAGTGTGTTTTACATTTCTGTCGTTAATCTACCTAGAATTTATTTTGCAAATGGTGTAACAAAATAATCTATTTTTATGCAGGTGGGTAGCTACTTATGTCGAATGTATTTATTAACTAGAATGAAATACCGTCTTTATTGCATATTAAGTTCTACTTATTTTGGATCTTTAGTCAATCCCATTAATTTAGTGTCTATTCTTGTTTCAATAGTTTTCCTAGGTATACAATTTTGATTACTGAAGTTTTGCAGTATATTTTAAATCTGGTTGGATAGGTCCTTCCTCATTAGTCTTCTATTTTTTAAAATGTTGGGCAATTTCTACTGAAATTTGAACATAGATTTAACCTTAGTTAGTAGGGATTCTGATAGACTTAAAACTAATTTTATATAATCATTTGAAAGATTGACATTTTAATGATATTGATTTGATGCTGTGGTTGGCTTCCCATCATTTATTACTCCTCATTGTATGCACATGGTATGAACTCTAATTTGAATTCAGTCATTCACATGTTGCCCACATTCCATCAGCTTGGAGAAATGCTGAATCCCTCTGTGTCTCTAGGATAGGGGTGTGTGGTACACAGTAATCAGCATTATCCCATCTCCTGGCCCATATTTATGGATAGTCCTGGGACCCATACTGGGCAATGAGGCACAAGAAGAAAGTACTTGTGGGCTTCTGAGAAAGAAATCTTATTTCTATAAAGGAGCTCCCATATGTAATCTACTCTTTGTTTCTTCCTCAAGTCAGTGAGGAAATCTGCAGCCCCAGCACTGTTGGCAGTGCCTGGCCATCCCCAAAGAAAGCAGAATGAGGATGAAACTGACCAAAGGCAGAACAAAGAAGCAAAAGGATACACTGAGCCACAGTGTATCCAACTCTAAACTTCCAGTTTGTAAAGTAATCAATCCCCTTTACTTGTGCTTCATAGACTTTAGTGTAAATTAAGAGTCATCTGGAAGGCCTAAAACATAGATTCCTGGGCCCTGCCTCCCAAGATTCTAAATCAGTAGTTCTGAGGTAAACCTTGAGAATTTGCACTCCTAACAAGGTCCCAAGTGGTGCTAATAATGCATCATGCTCACTGGCCACATTTTGAGAAGCAGTACCTTGCACTGTTGCAGCCAGTTAAGAGTTTCATTTCCTCTGATTTGTAAGCAAACACATCCTAACTGATACACCATCTAGGAGTGCTTTAGGCTCTGTTATGGTCAGGTTCCTTGTTCATCAATAAAATGTGTTTGTTTGTTTATGTACTCGTTTATTTACTTATGAAATTGTATACTTTCCTTCATCTAGGTCCCTTTGCCTTCATGGTTAGTTTATTACGTGGGTTAAGTTAGAGGTTTTGTCAACTAACATAAAGACTATTTTAGTGCCCCTAACCAGTGAGGGATATGTTCCAAGACCCCCACTGGATGCCTGAAACTGCAGATGGTACCTAACCCCATCTAGATTATGTTTTTCTCTATGCATCCCTAAGATAAAGTTTAGTTTAGAAATTAGGCACGGTAAGAGATTAACAACAACTAATAATAAAATAGAACAATTATAACAATATATTGTAATGAAAGTTATGTGAATGTGGTCTGTTCTGCTCTCTCTCCCAATATCTTCTTGTTCCATACTCCCCCTTCTTCTTCTGATGATGTTAGATCATAAAATACCTACTTGATGAGATGAAGTGATGTGAATGGTATAAGCATTGGGACTACCACTAGGCTGTTATTGACCTTCTGAGGATATGAGAGAAAGATCATCTGCTTCCAGACCACCATTGACCATGGGTAACTGAAATCTCATAAAGGGAAACCACAGATAAGGGGAAACTTCTGTATAAGTATTTTTTTAACCCGGGTGTAAAACTATTGTGTAGGCATGCACGTAATATGTAAATATAGTTTTTGGACATATATTAGTGTTCAGACAATTTCCTAAGATGATGATAAGAGATGATTTGCATTATAATTTCTTTGGTTTTTAAGAATAAAATCTTCACATTCAAGATCCTGGCAGAAACCAGACAGCACACTCTAAATTTTTCATTGATGAAAATTTAATGGACTATATACAGAGGACTTAACAGGTTTACAGGAACATGATTGAGATGGGGATACAGTCAAGTGAAAGATCAAAATAAATATTTCTCGTATTAGTACCATGAATACTGAAAAAATTGAGAATGTATATTAGCGAACCAAGTAATGACCCTCAAAAGAGAAAATATTGGAAAAAGATGGTTAAAGAAAAATAATTTCATAAAATGAATAACTGAATCAAAGTAATTGAGGATACCATTTAAAAATAATATTCTCATGGGGTATTTGGGTGGCTCAGTCGTTTAAGCATCTGAATTCTGCTCGGGTCATGATCTTGCGGTTCATGGGTTTGAGCCCTGTTTTGGGCTCTGTGCCAACAGCTCGGAGCCTGGAGCCTGCTTGGGATCCTGTGTCTCCCTCTCCCTGCCCCTCCCTCCCCCACTCACAGTCTGTCGCTCTCTCTCAAAAATAAAAATAAGCATTAAAAAATAAAAAATAATTATATTCTCATAGTATTACTTATAATATTTCAAATTATCATAACATTTAGTGGTGACAAGTGAGGAGGATGAAGAAAGGTAAGCCAGGCTCCCATTTATGGTAGGAAATAAATTAATATGGTTAAATTTAAATAACACCAGAAAAACGAATTGAGATATGTATGTTAAGATTTTAAGGATATACACTAGGCAGAGGGAAACAGGATTTACAACTTCAACCCACAAATGAGAAAAAGAAAAAGAAACAAGTATGCTTGATGGATCAAGTTAAAAGAAGATAAGGAAAACACAACAACAGAGCAGAAGAGTATCGGTGATACACAATATGGCAAGGAAAAATTCAGGCGTTGGAATTCACATATACACAAATGGATTAAATTCTCCCAGTCAAGGTTTAAAAAAAGTAATTGTAAGTTTTTTTTAAAAAAAGATAAGTATCTAAAAAGTAATGTAGTAGGCTAAAAATTAATTGATGGTAATTAAGTACTAAGAAAATACACACTCGAAGAGAGCAATTATCCCAATATTGAGATTGGACAAAAGAGAATTCTATTAAAAAGGAAAAGGAGATACATTGAATGTGATAAACTTAGAGGACCATAAAAAATACAACGGTCATGAAACTGACACATGGCTTTGGAAAACAATAAAGTGTAAACTGGTTCAAAAACCTAGAGAAATTGACAATTTCACAGTCGTAGTGGGAAAAATCAACTGATTAGGTGACTAAAAATTGAGAAAGATATAAATCAAAGGTGGCAAACATTTTCTGCAAAAGGCCAGGTAGGAAATACTTTAGACCTTGGGTTAGGTGGCTTTTGTCCCACAACCCAGCTTTGCTGTTGTAATGTGAAAGCAGACAAAAACAGTACATAAATGAATGAGCTTGGTTGTGTTCCAATAAAACTTTATTTACAGCTGTAGGGGAGGAAAAATAATTTCCTCTCCATCCTTCTGAGTTCTTGGCCAAGACCACTGTAATAACATTGATTATTACAATATTATTATTACAATGTTATTATTATTACAATATTATTAAAAAACATTGATTAACAAGAGCAAAACTAACAGAAGCTTATTAACATGTATAGCTCATGAATACATCAGAGGTCCTGGGGAAAAGTGAGTAATTTTCACAGAGGTGGCTTAGAATTCAGGATGAAATGCCATTTTAATAAGGACAGGGGAGGAGTGATGCAGGCCTTCTAGGGAAGAGTAAATGATGCTTAAGAGAGAATAGATGGGAGGTGTGAAAGTTTGTGACAAAGTTTGTCTGGGCTGGATGTCAACTTCTGGTCTCCTCTCCTGGGGGAAGAGTCAATCTTCCCTGATTGATGAAACTCCTGGGGGAGGGAATCTATGACAATCCAGTTCCTTTTGGAGGACTTATCTTTAATAAATAAGGGGAGTATAGTGAAAACCTCTCCCTGCATATACTACTTTTTAAGTGCCTACTGCTCAAAAATAATCAGTATATCAAACTGCGTATTTTGGGATGGCATTTCCTGAACTTCTACAGTCATATTTTGGGGTAACGCATTCTGCTATCCTTCACAACTCCAGGTGACAGATAAGATTTGGCCTATGATTATGGTTTGCCAACCTATGATAGGAATTATTTGAATAGCATGATGAGGTAATTGATCTACAAATGTATAAGGCAACCACTGAAGAAGTGAGACTCATGAGATACACTTAGGAAGCAACTACTTCCATTCCAAAACACCACTCTGTGGGGCTAGTCTTTACTTGGGGTAAAATCTATTATTTTTCTGATCACTCTTGGAAACTAAGAAGTCCTTTGGTCACTTTGTGTCATAATGCACATTTGATTCAATAACTCAATGTCTAGTCCCCTGTCGTAGTTGAAACCGAGCGCTTGATTTAATTTGCGCTTCTGCCTCCTCTCCACTTGTCTGCCGTCTTGACGGGAAGCATGCAGTGGGGCAGCAGGGAGCATGGTTGACTTCTGCAGTATGTTCCTAGCTTGAGATTCTATTCCTTTTCCCTCCTACTCACTGGGTTCCTCCAGTGTGGAAACAGGTATGAGAGGAAAATTAGTGGACAGAAAAAGGCTTTCTTGGCCTGGAAGATATTGAATCTCATTCTTTCTTTCATAGATCTTGCACAAGTTCTTCTGGAGACAGCCAATCACTGGGTCCCTTGATAAAATTAAAAGCATATCCTCTTGTGGGTGACGTTTGATCCAGTATTTGGTCCTGTAAGGCTTCTGGCCTCTTTTCACAGAGGTCACCTCACCCAAATCCCAGATAGCCATCTTGAGCTATTCCTAAAATGACCCCATCTGATTTGTTTTCCTAAGATCCACACCTGGTCTTTGGGTGTAAAGAATGTGAGCGCATGAATTATGATACTGAATTCCGATCCCAGCCACAGTATGTTGTCTGCACCAACAAATGAAGATTGTTTCACTAGTATATCTATAAAAGCTATGGTAATATGGGTGTGAGTAGCAGAAAGAAAGTACATGTACTAATAATATCTAGGATTAGTTTACATATAGCCAATCATAGCATGGGTCTGAAGAGGAACCACACTCTTACGGGAACCAATTACAGAAAAGGAGTTCCTTGCCACAGATGTAAATAATGCATCTTATGGTTCAAAGGCACTTTTCTCTCACCTCAGGGCCCCAGTTGTTCCTGCGCTCTCCCAGCACTTGAGTAATCTGAATAGACAAATGCCGGCCAGATTCTGACTACCAAGAGCCATTGTATGGGACCCAACCCACAGTGATGGCCTAGACTGCTGCTGGGGAGAGAAGCCCTCCACTAAGGGATAAAGGGACTTTTACCAAAGTACTACCCAAAGTAATATGCATGTACTATGTGCATTAACAGGAAGGCTTAATTTGAATTGCTTGAATAATTTTGCGTTAATATCTTTTTAGGTTTCTAATCCCATAGCAAACGTAAGTGGTTTGGAAAGGTTGCCTTTAATCAGTTTTCACATGAATGACTGTCAATGGAGTGAATGTCACCACTGCCCACACATGCAGCTTTAACTATGAGACATGCGCACCTTTAGCCCTCTGTCAGGGAATTTCTCTTCCCATCCACTTGCAATCTACTCTGATGAGACAAGGAGCTTCACACAATTTGCATTCTTTAAATTTCTCAGGAATGTGTCTGATATTGTAGGGAACACATACCAAGCTGTCTGGGTGGTCTCAGCAAAGTCTCTTCCACACTAGACTAGGTAAATTTGAAGCATTTCTCATCCTTCCACAGAGGGATGGGTGATACTCAATATCCATCAACAGTTCTCTCCAGGAAAAGCCCCCCTCACCCCCCCCATCTCTCTTTATTAACTTATCTCTGGCTGAAGTATGAGTCTGCAGTTTACATGAGCTCGACTTTTGGTGGGCAAGAATTGCAAAGCTGATTTCAGGCCCTTCTTGGCAGGATTTGTATACCTTGATAGAGCCCCTCGCCGTAGAATGGGAGAATACTTGCCACTCAGTTTTTGTGACCTCAGCCAGACCTGAGGTAGAAAGAGTCCCCACATAGCATCCTCTTACACAGAAATTTTTCAGTAGCCATGGAAATTTCATTTACAAAATTTTTTTAATGTTTTTATTTATTTTTGAGACAGAGAGAGACAGAGTGTGAGCAGGGGAAAGGCAGAGAGAAGGGGAGACACAGAATCTGAAGCAGGCTCCAGGTTCTGAGCTGACAGCACAGAGCCCAATGCAGGGCTTGAACTCAGGGACTGTGAGATCATGACCTGAGCTGAAATCGGACACTTAACTGACTGAGCCACCCAGGCGCCCCTGGAAATTTCATTTAGAAAGATCATGTAATCTTTTACACAAGGGAGATCTCAGTGAGGACCCCGAATCAGAAATCAGAAATCACTCAAGGTACATTGAAGGCAATAAACTGTGAAAATAAAGGCAAAAATTTATTTAGACATCATGAAGACTTCTCTAAGCAACCCTAGGTTAACTTGGGAGATCAAGGCTAAAATTAAATAATAAATAGAAATGAGCAATGAGAGTACTACTTGGCTCATCATGTGAATATAACTGAAATGCTACACAGAAGAAAATACTTAGCCCATTTATTAGAAAACAAACAAAACTGAAAATAAGGGTAAAGACGCTCTGAGACGGAAAATGAAAGACAGGTATGGCTGTTGAAATGTACAGTCCAGTTACTCCTGCACACAGTTGGTTGTCATAGCAACAACTGAGATTAAAAAAAAAAAAAGGTGGATTAAGAGGACATGATATTGGATGCCCAAGGAGTTGAGACTAACTAAGCAAGATTAGGAGGAAGTATTGATCTTTTTAAACATCCAGTGGGATAAAGTGCCATGAGAATTGCTAAATTTGGTCAGTATTTTCTCCTATTCCCATCTTGGAGCTACCGCACAGTTGAAAACAAAACACAACATACAAAAGGGAGCTTGTGATTGTATAAAATGGAATTAAATTGGTTTAAGTAAAGGGCCAAACAGATTGCAGTTAAATGAAGTGTTGGTATCTACAGTTAAGTAATTCCATCCTAATTCATTTGGTCGTAATAAAACATTTAAGCATACACATTATGGATATAAGGTCACCCACTGTTTTGAGTCTCCCAAAAAGAAGCTCATAGCTAAGTTGTAAATTAATTTAAAGGGTTTTATAAAATTGTAAATGTTTTGCTGAGCCTTTAGAAATGTTCCATGGGAAATTACTAAGAATGCAATAAAAATATTTTTAACAAGCTTAAACCAGCAATTGAAATTTTTCTAACACGAAAGATGATTATTTTTCAAAAGAGGCTCAGCATCAGAATTTTTTTAAGATTTAAATTCGTTTAAAGAAATATTGTTGCTTTTCTCTATTTTACCCTTAGTAAAAAATTTCAAATGATTCAAGAAAACAAAATCAATGTATACTCCTTTGAGAAGGTCAACCTGAGTTTTGAGTTTTTAAAAGATGTTTAGGTCTATTTCATGTTGATTTTAATTGTATTCTAGTTTAAAATATCTAGTCAGATCAGACTCTACTCAGTTTTTGATTACTGTTTTTATGAATTCTTTCCAAATACATCATTGACTGTGATAACAATACAATGCAAAGAAATCAGTCTCATCCTACCGAAGAATCAAAACATAAATATACTTTGTAATTATACACAAATGTAATACATAATTTAATAATAAATGGGGCAGTTTGCCTTTTTTTCTTCTCCCCAGATTGGAAGGGCAAGGAAAGGAGAAATCAATTCTGCTAGAGGAAAAGAGGGTCAGAAAGACCTCATAGGGAGACAAACCATAAGAAACTCTTATATACAGAGAACAAACTGAGGGTTGCTGGAGGGGAGGTGGGAGGGGGGGATGGGCATGAAGGAGGGCACTTGTTGGGATGAGCACTGGGTGTTATATATGTGATGAATCACTAAATTCTATTCCCAAAATCATTATTACACTATATGTTAACTAACTTGGATTTAACTTAAGAAGAAAGAAAGAAAGAAAGAAAGAGGAAAGAAAGAGAGAGAGACATCATAGAATGCATAAGTCTTGAAATACAGTGGCATTTACCAGCTGGGTAACAACACTGTGTGCACGTGTGACCCTTTTTACTAGCTCTATTGCCTCAAGTTAAAGAGGGAAGATTACGGTTATGGACACCAAACAACTATGCATTATGTGGAGTAAATTACTTCGGGCAGGCATGTCTCTTGACCTCTCAGAGATGACCCTTATGTCTAGTGCAGCATCACAGGAGGGAATAGTTTTCTCTAGAATGTGTTAAATGTTGATTCATGCAGACAGGTTCTGCTGGCATTGTGTTGCGGTTGTACAGTTGTTTACTCATTACTCTAATTGCTACCATACCACCTCCATTGAAACTAGCCGTCAATTAACAGTGCTTTTAACCTTGTCAGGAAACGATAGATAGCGTCACACAAGAACAATTTTAAAAGCAATGACAAGAGTGGAAGAGGAGCTGGAAACTAGAAAAACTATAATAAGATGTTTTACAGGGCAAGAGGACAGCATTTATTTGAAATTTTAATAAAATACAGAATATCTACCCCAAAGTGGGTTCTGAATAATTGATCAAAATGAAGCTTATTCCTCACAATTTATCATACTTTTTAAAAAAGGCACATAATTAAAAATTCCAGATGAGTTGAGAAATTACTTTTAATGAATTCTAACAAAAGACTTATGAATATGTTTTTTATGTTCCACGGCTTTACCTATACTCACTTCCCTACAATGTTCCTTCTTGGATGTAATTGTGGCTAATCTGGGTTTTGTTTTAATATTTCTTGCTAAACATCTGCATCTTTTTCTCTCTATTTAAAAAATTGTCTGACATCAAAGCATTTTTACGCATACTGAGAACCTTCATCAACTGCTGTTTGTTTCTCTTTGGGAACATCCCCAATCCCCCTGAACCTAGGCAACCTTAGCAGGATATATTCTCCTTCCCATGTTCTCCTATTTTATTTCCAGCGGTGTCTGATGTAAAACAGATTTTAAAGTTCATAATAGAACGGAGGTCAACATGAAAGAATCTAGGATCCTGGCCTTTGGTTTTGCTTCTGGTCTTTATTATTACAACAAATAGTTAGTTGAACTATTATTTTCCATGTCATAGAAACACATTGAAATGACACCCTTTTCTTTTTAATCCTAGATGAGGATTTTCAAAGGAATCTCAAATATGTAAGAACAGGTATAAGGAAAAAAATATAACAGTAAGAAAGTAATCAAAATGAACTGTGACAGTCTAAAAGTTTCTAAATCTGGGAAGCAACAAGTGTGCCGTCTAACGCCCTGTTCTACTCCTTTCCTGTTTTGATCCAGAAAGCATCTTCAGTAAGGTCAATCCCTCCACCTGTGTTTTGGATTCTGCCCTCTCCTCCTTCATTTTGGAATATACACTGAGCATTTTCTTTCTTTCTCTTCTATGCCATCAGCTTTTTAAGCATGAACCACTTTCATCCATTTCAAAACAACACCCAGCCTTGTCCCATCTCCACAGCACCCACGGTGTCTGCCTACCTCTCTTCTCTCCTCCACAGCCAGGCTTCTCCAGTGGATGACCTAATCTCACTTCATGTCCTCGCCTTTTTTTCCCCTCTTTAACCCATTCCAGTCTGCTTCTACCAGCATCACACTACCGAATGGCTAAGTCACCAAATCCAAAGGCCATTTTTTAATGTTCCTCTTAACAGCAGTCAACTGAGAAGGCCCACCTACCTTCTTGAGATACTCTCATCCTGGGCATCAAAATCCTACAAGAAATTACTAATCTCACATCCTTCCTGCAGGTCTCCCCCTCCCCGCCTTCTCCCAAGTCCTTCCTTTCCTCTCCCATGGTCCTCTCTTTAATCTGATAAATCCTAGGCTCTTCGACTATACCATCCTTTGGGATTTGAAGATGTATAATCTGTAGAAAGAGACAGAAAACAATAGAGGGACTCAAGAAAATATTACAGAGGAAAAGAGAGGTATTTCTATAATAAAGTGTTGGATGTGCAGGGAAGAACGAGAGGAAAAAAGTCAAATACATTCTTTGTGAGCAAAATAATTTTATCCTTTATGTTGAGCCTCTTTTCTCTGAGACAGAAAACCACTGGGATATTTTTAAAAAGAGACATTGAAGCAGGTGGCATCTGAGGGAGATGCAACAAGATCAGAAAGAAATCATATTGAATGATTAACCTGATATCCTCAAAATTGTTGACACACTTGCAAATAAGGAATGGAGATAGTTTGAAAATATTCTTAATGGCTTGACGTTCTCTTTAGAGAAACTCATCCATTCCCGCATCAACATGGATTGGATCTAAGAAAATTCCTTCTAAATATATGTTGTCAAGCCAGACACTGTCTCTGAATGATAGATTCAGATATATACTCACCATTTGATATCTCCACCTAGATGTAGAAACAGATTGAACATCTGCTCTCTCCTCCCTCTAAGACACCTTCTCTTCGAGGGCCACTTATCACCTTGAATGTTGTCCCTGTCTGTTGAGTTGCTCTACAAGCCTTGGATTCATCCACGATAAACCATTAAAAGAACATACTTTAGAGTCCTGAGCCAGTCAGAATGTTTGTAGCTACAAATAACAGGATATGTAACCAAAGTGGCTGAAGAAGGAGGGATGTATTATTTCATATAACAAGAAGTAAGAAAGTAGTAGTTTTCAGGATAGCTAATTCAAAGATATGGCAAGGTCATCAGCACAGCAATGATTTCACACCTCCAAACAGCTTCCCTTAAAAGCTCAAGGTGGTCGATGCAGTTTCAAGCATGTGGTGTGGTCACAATGACAACTGACCAAAGTCAGACCAAAAATAAAATGGACAAAGAGATCGTGCTACACCAAGAGAAATCTTATGCAGCAATATTAATATCAAGTGCAGTGGCACTTATTTTGGAATAAAATCCCTTGGGTCTGAATTCTAGTGCTACTAGATGTTCGCTGTGTCAGCTTGAGCACATTACTTAACCTGTCTGTGCTTCCATTGCCTTTTTACCCCAGACAAATAATTCTTAGGAAGGTCAATCACAACACATAGTAGTATGCAGATGACTCTGGCCTGACCATAATAGTACCACAGTCTCAGGGCACCTGGGTAGCTCAGTCCATTAAGCATCTGACTCTTGATCTCAGCTCAGGTCTTGATCTCGGGGTCATGAGTTCGAGCCCCATGCTGGGTGTGAAGCCTACTTAGAAAAATAGTACCACAGCCTCTGGCCACTTGTGCTTGGTCCAGAAGTCTGGCATACTACCTGAGCCAGGGCAATCAGAACCTTTACTAGGATTATTTATACCAAAGCCAGGAGGAAGGTCATCTTCCCTCTGGAGCTACTAAGCATGCTATGACCTCACTCCACTCTCTACCTTTATGATACAAAGGAAGCTTTTGGAACTGAAGAAAGAAAGTAGCCAGAATTTAGAGAAAAGCTAAAATGAGAGCTGAAGAGAAAGAGGAAGAGTCTAGATAACACTGTTAGAATCTAGCTCCACCTTCCCATTAAGATAAACCACAGTTCACATTCTTTTGGCTTCAGCTAGATTAAAATGGATTTCATTTGCCTACAGAGAATAGCACTGGTTAGCTTTAGATTCATGGTATAAACTGGTTGCAAACTATAGTTTTTGCCCTTAATAGATCTACTGGTCAAATTTTATCATTAGTATGTGAATCTTAAATGCCTCTTCTCCACACTTGGAACAGCAGAGCTAACACTCAAGGAATATGAACCAAGAGGAAGAAGTTGGACATTTTTAACTAAATCATGTGAAAATAGGTCACTGACATTATCCCTGGACACATGGAATCACATTAATCACTTACCATTATGCCAGGCACATAATAAGTATTCAATAAAGATTTATTTCCCCTGGTAAGAACTTTTAAAAGATAATACAAAAAAGAAGTCATCCCCATCTTCGATATGTATACGGATATTATTCGTCTCTCAGTTTGAAACTTAATATTTGAGTTTGATGATAGGAAAAATGTACATATTTTCTGGTCTTTTTAAAATGAAGATGCTATAAATTCTTTCTTCATAATTTCAGATTTTGTCAGCATATGTACTGATGTGTACTGAAATGTTTTATTAACTACTTTTTCACTATAAGTTTATTTTACCATTTAAAATTATTTTAATGTTTATTTATTTTTGAGAGAGAGAGACAGAGTGCAAGCAGGGAGAGGGCAGAGAGAGGGAGACACAGAACATGAAGCAGGTTCCAGGCTCCACGCTCTTGGCACAGACCCCAGTGTGGGTCTTGAACTCACAAACCCTGAGATCATAACCTGAGCCCAAGCAAAACACTTAACCAACTGAGCCACTCAGGTTTCCCATATTTTATGAAGTTTGAGTGATCTATAGAGTATATTCAACCCCTTACTACAGTGCCATATTAATATATTAAAAAATACATTCAGAGGGCCTGGGTGGCTCAGTCGGTTAAGCATCTGACTTTGGCTCAGGTCGTGATCTCACGGTTCATAGGTTCAAGCCCCACGTCCAGCTCTGTGCTGAGAGCTCAGAGCCTTGAGCCTGCTTCGGATTCTGTGTCTCCCTCTCTCTCTGCCCCTCCCCTCCTCACGCTCTGCCTCTCTGTTTCTCTCAAAAATAAATAAGCATTAAAAAAAAAAGAAAATATTCATGGATATCTTGGACAGAGAGAGATAGAAGAAAATAATATGAAATAAATATGAAATTGAAGACTTTGAAAATACAATGTTTATTTAAAAGCACACAGTAGAAAACTCTCCAGAAGAAACTAACCACTCCATCCCCACACCAAGCAACATGGACATCTCAAAAGAGGAAATCCCAACGCAAAAATTGGACTGGGAATCAGGAATTATACAGTTTTACTCTTAAATCTACATTGACCATTCAAATGAAGGATTTTGGGTGAATTATATTCTGGGCTTCATTTATTCATCTGATTTGACTCTCATAGTCCTTATGGCTTAAGAAATAAAACAAAAGAATTCTATATGAGAATTCAGTGATTCTCATCGGGGCAAAAGTCATGCAAATAACTTAGATGAATGATTTCTTGTGTGTCTTCCCAATGTCCTTGTGAGAGTTCCTCTCTTAGGTATTGTTAGTATGTAACAGGCTTGTAGTTGTCACTCTTCCAAAGAATAGGGGTCTTAGACCCCTATCATTCAAAGGAATTGGTATCTACCCACGGGACTTCAGGCCCTACCACAGGAAAACTTCAGGTTAGTTAGGGGAATGTTGGGGAAACATGGCAAAAACAAGAATGATCTTGGTTTATCTAGAGCCTGTGCAACTGTAATTAAACATGAGTTTTTAGTCAATGACAAATCATTATGAAACCTAAAATCTTGCTTGAGCTTGTCATTAATATTCCCAGCCTATTAACTTTTCCATCAATGTTATTGGCCTTTTATAAACTGGGATTTGGACATGTTTGGGACCTGTTTACTCTCCCTACCCCGCTTTCTTTGGGGGGGGGGTGGGGGCCAAGTGAGGGGAGGAAAGGCTGCGGTTCTAGCAGGCATGACTGGATTTCAGAATCGTTTCTGTAACTGGAGGGAGAATATGCTTGCAGGTATTCCAGGCCATAGCTCTCTGAAAGATCCTCCCACATGGCTTGCTTAGCTTTTACTTTCATTTTGTATTAAACAAAAAGTCATTTGAGGGCTATTTAATGCTCTGGTTTGTGTTTTCCAATACCAGATAAAAGTTAAACAGATGAACCATTTGGGGGGTAAGGATTGGGAAATCCACGGCTGCTAAAATGCTTTAAAGTTTCAAAATGGTTTTGTTTTTTTAAACCCATTTTCCATGTTCCAGCAGCTGTGGGTTTTCCCAGGGCTCCCCCTGTGGCTCAAAAGGGAGCTGCTTAATGCTTAACAGATGAGCCAATTGAGTTTTTAAATGCAAAATTAAACTTAAAGTGCACAAAGAGCACAGGGGAATCCACAGCCAAGAATAGCTGAAGGAGGCGAGTGCACTGCAAGCCCTGGGCTGGGAGATTCAGCCTCTTCTACGCAACCGGCAGCAAATGAGAGGAGGGTGCGGGCACATTTATCTTTCAATCAATCCTCCAACAGGCTGTAATCATCCTCCGCATTGCCAAAAGTTTTGCATAACCACTTTCCTTGCATTTATTTATATATGTTTACGTATTTTTAAGAACAGAAAAGAGAAAAAGAAATAGATGGACGAGCTCTATAGATTACAAGGACAAATATGTTTTCATTTCCATGGGGTTTGTTCTCTCTGTGAAAGTGAGAGAATTGGGTTCCCTCAACACTTTTTCCCCTCAGATCCCTAGGTGCTTTTACCTTATGTCCCAGACACTCAGCAAGAGATCATCCAGATGCTCAGAACGTTCAGCTTTGAATGTGAGGAGCCAAAATGATTGTGGACTTTGGTTGGGACACAATTTGGCAGGTTACTGGATAAACTGATGATTCATCCAAATATGTGAACATGAGAAAGCATTGCAGTTGGGTGCCTAAAAGTAAGATTTGGGGAAAAAAAAGATTTTACCAACTTTCATAAAGTCTTCTCTGATTCAAGTCAAATCATCCTAACACCTCAAAGAAAAAAAAATCTCCATTTTAATTGTATAAGTGCTTTTACTAAGGAGGCTCCCAACATCATCAAAACTAAAATTCCATAGATACACTCTCTTTCACTGAAGATGATGAAAATCACTCTTGGATTCCAAATTGTGGAAATCTTTTGGGGAACCATCTCATGATTTCAACAAGTGTTTCATAGCAATAAGTACATTGGCATTCCAGGATGGAATACAGCCCCGGTGAGTCCTTGTTATCTATAGCATTTTAATTGCATTTGGGGAATATTTAGAATAATCTACAAGAGTGCTGAGAAATGGCAAACTCACTGGAAAACTGTTGCTCAGATCTTGTATTCATATTCAGCTTTTAAGCTAGGAAAACATTGGAAATCCTTTAATAGCTCACTTGGAGAAATCATTTTAATAGATAGTAACCCAAAATCTTGTTATGTCAACAGAAACTTCCCATTAGGTTACCAAGAAGACGGTACTAGAAAGCTTTAAGCTCACATCTGATGTCTTACCAAGTCCAGAAAAGACTACTACAGCCATACAGTTAAATAAGCCTGAAAAATACACAAGCATATGTACATATGTTTTCGTGTGTACACATACACATGAGCACATGCACGCTCATACTTTCTAACCTTATCCAAAGCTACCTATTTGATTACAAATTACATTCCTTAGGCATTTTTATCACTTTCAAACTTTCAAAGTCAATTTTATTATTTTAGCTTTCACAAGCTATCATAGCTGACTCACCCTCAACCTCAGCCCAAAAAGAACAAAACAAATAAAACCAAAACCAAAACCAAAACCAAACACACACACTCACACACACACACACACACACACACACCAACAAACTATAAAACAGATCATTAATATTTGGTCTTCACCTTCTTTCTGAGCATACTTCTCAACTCTTGATTCTTTAATGGAACAATTATTTTACCTTAATCATTTACATTTAAATGTGAAATGGTAAATTGTGAAAGGCAACCTCAAAAAATAAATTGAAGATGAATCTTCCGACTCTGCATTTGGGACTGTGTGTTCAGAGACCTCTACCTCTTAGGCAATCAAATCCACTTGAGTCATTGACTATATCCAGCCTTGTCAGTTTGCCGGAAGGAAAGATACTGATGAGGTTGGGCTCCTGCGAAAGCAATCATATGGTTAATTGCTTTAGTGTGAACCTAGCCATTGTGATTAAAGCCTAGGACTTGTGTTTAGGTAGAGCAGAGTTTCCATGCTTCAAGGCACTCCTTGGCAGATCTAGTACTCTCCAGGCCTTGAGAAAATGTGCTGAGGCATCAGCATATTTCCCTGAGGAGTTGCAGTGTTTGGGGGATCATTCAATCATTAGACCATATTCAAAGAAATGGGGTTAATTTGAATACGTAATCATTGGATCACATATTCATATATTTGCAACCTCTTTGAAAGGGTGATCATCAGAATGCAGATTTAAATAAACAAGAACATATTCAAAACTTGACATATGATGTGCCTGAATTTAACGCGAAGCCGTGCTCACCCCCAAAGCATCTTATACCTGTCATCTAATGATTTACATGCCTGTATACTCTACTGATGTACTTTTTCATGGATGTAAATTAAATAGACAATCTGCTCTACTTTTTAACAAAATGCTATGGCTTATCTTTTCAGAATTCTGGAATTCCAAATCTAGTAATCCTTCTCATAGAATGTGATTGTTAACAATTAGGAGATATATATATATATATATACACACACACATACACACACACATACACACAGACATACACATGTGTACATATGTGTATGAATATATCTATAGATTAACTTTCATGCATATAAGATTTCAAAACTTTTGTTTATGCTTTCTCTCTTTTTGTAAAACTATATAGAACCAAAATCATTATTCCTTCCCTCTCCAGTGAAATGTTGGCTTCAGAGTTCACTTTTTATAAAGAAATTCTAAATCATTAAGCAAGTAGAATACTATCCTCTCTCTTCTTTTAATTACCCAACATACTTTTGAGGCTTATAGAAGGGGAGGCAAACATTCATTGATGCATAAAAAACAGCTATCCATGTTCCAGTAATTCAAATCCAACGCCATTTTGAATAGATTTTTAATATACTCATGGGAGTCACACAAGGATAATTGATGATGATTTCAAATTACTTGCATCTTGTTTATCTTAAAATCTACCCTATAATCTGTTACTACATGATGGGCAATAATATTCTGTTAATTGTAAAACACAATGAAGTTTTATTAATTTAACTGTATTTATTGCTCCTCTATAACCTCATAAAAACTGACCCCTCTGTATATAAGTTATTTTAGAAACCCTACTTTCTCGGAAATAGATGCAGCTATTAAGATTTTACGAAATATTAACCAAAAAGGGGAGCGTTATGGTATAGTCCTCATCATTTTGCATTGTTCTCCAAACAGTTGCCTTCATTTTCAGGGTGGATCTCTGAATGTTAATAGCGGATGCATCACGTGCAGAAGCCGGGAGCGTGCAAGCCATGTTTGGCATATAGATTCTTTGTGGGGGAAAAATGTTACACAAAGCATGCTGCATCAAGTGCCTCATTGCAGAAATGGAATCTTTCTCTTAGATCGATTTAACTCAGTATTTTCTATCACTGCACAAATTTGCTCATAAAAGAGTTAAATATCAAAATTGAATGGGAAGTAATAGAAAAACATAACCTCTATTCCCCAATGCAAAAATCAAATATGCAAATATGAAAATGAGGGGACTCTGCTTCTTCCCCTTATACAACTGATTAAATTGTCACTGCTGGAGATTACATGGGTTTTATTCCCTTTACAGCCATACTCAATTGGACAGACAGAAAAATATATTGCCACAGACGAGACCCACCACCTGGGTACACTGTGCTTCCAGTTGCCTGCAGAGGCCTGGTCCAAAACTTTGCAGCTACCCCTTTAAAAAAAGAAAAGTATTAGATGTGATCATTCATGACAAAGCGGATGATCTCTAAAGTCCTTTCCAACTTAGAGATCTCAGAAAGACAAAAACTCCTATCATTACCAGATATGAGCCTTGCAGTGTACGTCTCATGTAACAAAACCTTCACTAGCAACGCTCTCTTTTTATAACGATCCTAAAGCCAACGCATTCATTTTGTATGAGACTTTCACGTAAACAAACAAACAAAAATTAACAGAGGCTCTTCTCTTTCTGTGTTTCCAATTTATTTCCTAGCTGATGGATACGTCTATTTCCCGGCTGATCAGTTTTGACACGGAACACACCACCCCCACCCCTTGGCTGGTCTGTCCCTTCCAGATGGAAATGTTTGATTTTTAGAAACAGAAGAATTACCTTTGCTTCTCTCATGTCTTGATGCAGTCCCGATATGGTTCTCACAGTCTGCCTGGATTTAATAGAAGTTAGTGCTCAGTGACTATGTCGCCTGGCTGTGACACACTGCACTGCAGGCTGAGCAGAGAGCTGCCTCCAGCTGCAGACGAGGGGTCTCCGTGTTCAGGGCACGCAGAACTAGTTTGTTAATGAGATCGTAGAGATGTAGCCACAAGGACAAGAAGATTTAACAACTAAAAAAGGTGATGGGATGATGTTTTGAGTTGGAGCATTTGGGCAAAAATATAACAGCAAAAAAAACCCAACCAATCAAACAACAACACAAAACACAGTGAGCAGATGCTTCATTGCAAGGACAAGTGAACAGGAACAAGTCTATTTGCCTGTAGATTTGTGGTAGATATACACATGCTACTTTGCTATAGAAGGGAAAGAATTGATCCCCAAAGAATTTTTAGGTGTCTTTTTGTATGGCTGGAAACACTTTTGTTGTTGTTGTTGTTTTATCCATTCAGCAAAATGATCTTTAACAGATTTTTTAAGTAGATCAGACCTCTACTCCGTCTTCTGATACAACTGCAATTTGAAAACTGTATCTTCTTTAATTGGGTGGATGAGCAAACAATCAAGTTTCCTGTTTCTGGCATCCAGATGGGTAAATTCATAATGAAATCAAGTGATTTCTTTATGCCCCAGACCCAGAATTCCATATGCATTTAAAACACAGACACATATATCATGCTTAAACATGGGCTTCTGTTCTAACTTGAGAATTGGAAAAGCGTTGCTTTCTGACATCATGTATGCCCTTTTCTTATAATAAATCTGCTCAATTCAGGTATCTTTTTGCCATCGGAATTAAAAGCAGAGTTGTGCATGTTCTTCTGGCTTGAACATATGTACACTTCAACCCTGCATTCTCTGTGTGTGCGCTTTTTCCTCTGTCTTTCCCATGTGTCTTTGTTTTTCTTTTGTTTTCTTTTCAAGACTTCCCAGGGTTTTTGTTTTATCATATTGTTCTCTTTGTATTGTTCAACTGCTCTTTGACAAAAGTTCCACATTTAATCTAATTTTCTTGTTTTTGTTTAATTTCCCCATAGTTTTATATTGTTGGTTTTTTTCTTTTGGGGGGGGGTTGTTTTTTTTCTCTCTTTTGGGATATGGTGCTTATTTGTAAAAAGACAATTCCAAAAGTAGAATAGTGCTATAGAGACAAACTTTTCTACTGAGTGTCTTTATCTTCTAATACTTTGGCTTTTGACATCTTTATTCCGTCAACCAGTACTGTCCATTTAAAATAATCTTTTCATCAATTACAATTTCTTTTCTACTACTGATATCCTTCATTGTCATTCTTTTCTTGGGGCCTTGGTTTCTCAGGCACCTGGTTATTACTAAAATGTGAACACAAGTTAGTCAGCACTTAGTATAAGCACTATGCTCAATGGTTTATCCATATTCTTTGAACTCTTGGCTACAACTCTGAAAGGTAGGCATTTGCATCCCTGTCTGATATAGGGCCTAGTGATAAAGGTGTTGCCTTAAGGCCACCCAGTAACTGTGATAGCAAGTATTTGTTTCTAGAACCATTAGGCATCAAATCACCTTCTCTGTCAGCTAAATTATATTGAGGCAATGAAAATCAGAAGGGTGTTTTGAAATTCTGTTATAAACAGGGGAATATATGCTCCCTTGTTAAACTTCACAAATATATAGTTACTTCATTATTTGTATCTACTTATACCCTGAAATGGTTAAATAGAAATGACTCCTTATATCTTCCTTTTGATAGCATTTAACATTAGTTTTATTTGTGATTTAAAAAAAGAAGAAGATCAAAACTACAGTTACTGTCTTCAACAAAAATTTTAACGAAAACTAGGTCCAAATTTTCTTTGTACATATACCAATTTACTAATATGTGGTTCTAACTGTAAACAAATTGCGATAGTAAGTTTCCGGTTAGTAAAGTAACCAGGGAATGGCAATTCTAGAAGCATGAAGGGATCGTGTTGTCTGCAAACCCATAGCGTGATATCTGCCTTCCCAGTAATGACATCAGTGATCAAATATGTTTTTACAGTTGTCAAAGTAGTGGATCAGACATTTAATCCCAGCCTGCTTGCAGCTGCCTTTCTCCATCCTTCCCTCCCTGTATTACATTTGCCTTTTGGGAGAATAAAAATATTATGTGTTCCTTTATGTTCCTCATTCAGATTTAGAAACTCTCATACTTTCTGCAGTGATGTGGGCGTGCAGGTGTCATTCTCTAAACAGGTCAGTTTGCAAGTTCCATAAACCCACTGTTTAATCATTACCGTCTCCTTCATCTTATTCTCACAACGATAGTACACACACACACACACACACACACATTTACTTTTAATAAGCAGACACTTATATTGGATATTCCATTAGAAGTCTCTAATATTGCTCCAAAAGTTATACTTCTAGACTTTGGATAAGAGCTTAACAAAATTCTCTTTGATGGATTGCAGTCCTGAAAACTGTTCTTGTACTAAGCTGCAATTAATGTTTGTAACCAGCAGTCTCCTAAGGAATTGCACAAAGAACAAAGTTAGCAACTAGTAGACTTGAGATAGCTAGAGGGCTTCGACCACAAAGATGGGATAACAGTAATGTAGTGATTAAGAGGAAAGATTGGGAAGTAAGGGAAACTTGATTTCTTTGAATTTCAGTTCTATCATTTGTCACCTTTGTGGTTTAGGCAAGTTACCTCATTCTTTTGAACCTCAGTTTCTTTACCTGTAAAATGGGATAATATTACCCATCTCCAAAGGTTACCAGAAAAACTGAATTAGGTAATGCACATGGGACATTTAGGACATGGGTGCCTGGGTGGCTCAGTTGGTTGAGCATCTGACTCTGGTTCAGGTCATAATTTCAAGGTTCTTGAGTTTGAGCCCCAGGCACATCGGGCTCGCTGTTGTTGGCACACAGCTATTTCAGATCCTCTGCCCCCCCTCCCCCCCCGTCTCTCTGCCCCTCCCCCAGTCACACATGTGCTGCCTCTTTTTTCTCTCTCTCTTAAAAATAAATAAACATTAGGGGAAAAAAAAGGAACATTAAGGACAAAATTTGGCATTTCTTAAGCCCAGTATAAAAGATGGCTGAAAGCATCATGGTCATTTTCACTTTTATCATAACTGTGCAGTAATAAAAATTGACTTCTCTTTCTTTCTTTCTGTCTTTTAGCACCGTGTAATGGGCCACAGAATCCTTTATCAAACTTGTGAGTGACATTTGAGGTCCTAATATTTCTTTCTTATTGTTGTTTTCCCCACGCTATGATAAACATACATAACTCCTATAACAACTTTAAGACCAAGATCAAACCTGTACTAAATGAAACATACATGAGCCAGCCCTTCCACATACATCATAGCACTTGAAATGTTTGTCTACCGGCAAGTATTTAAGAGCATAATCCGTACAATGGCTCCCACCTTGCTATAATAACTTTTGCTGGTGTCTTATTTCCTTAGTACAAATTTCCAAGGATAACCCCAATGCCTGGGACATAGAAGGTGTTCAATAAACTGAGCTGAACTGGATCTATATATCATCTGCCTTAGGCAAAGCACAACATTCATTAAGGGTATGCTTTATTCATTCATTTGTATGTAACATGTGCCTTCATTCATTCAGTAAGCACATGTTTACAGTATGATAGGTACTGCTTCCAAAATAGTCCACGCAAGGGCAGGGGTCATGTCTTTCTCACAGATACCTGTATCCCCAAGACATAGCACAATGCCTGGTATCAGATAGGTGCTCAACAAATAGTTGCTGGATCGATTAAGTTCCATTTTTGGATGGATTCCTTCCAGAAACAGCCTGGAGAATGGCATGTCGAAAAGAAAAACAGTCAACAATGTAGCAGTAGTAAGACCTGTCTGCCACAATTACTTGCCAGGCTAAGTGGAATCAAATCTTAAAAGTTTGCTTCCAGGTTTCACTACTATGAGCCCGTCTGTTTTAGGCTGCGTCTGCCAGTGTTTCTAACAACGGTTTGCCAATCAGCAGTTTTCCCTTGAAGTAAAAAAGTAAGAATGAATAGGCAGTGAAAAACTAGTGATGGCTATAAGCAGCAGTAATAAATATACAACTTGGGAATTATATCAAGTTTGGCAAATCTCATTATTGACAGTAGGGGAGATCGAGGTATGCTAGCTTTATCGGGAGTTCCTTCTATAAGAAAGAAGTAGTAAATTTTGCTGAAAATCATAGGACTTAATTGCTTAGAGGCCTTACAAATCAGACCGCCACTCTAATGTTTACAGATGAAAAAGTTAAGAGGTTCAAAGACCAAATACAAGGTACTTGGAGCCAGAACTAGGTTCCTGGTCTTGGACGTTTAAGAAAATAAATAATCTCACCACTGTATCACAAGACTTTTCAAATATAAATTCTAACATGGCTAATTCCATGAACACTGACATTTTAAATTATCTGTAAAATGTCAAAAATCTAACCAAAAGCAGAAAATGTGCAATAAAACATTCAACACGCAATTGGTGTTGTTTTCTATTAAAAAGGTTTTAAAATAATAGAAACTTCAGCTGTTTCAAGCATAATGTACTTCTATTCAATGGATCTCCTAAATCCAGATTAAGACCAGGGTAGGTTCCAATGGGCATGCCTTTTTTCCCCCTCAGCCATTCATATTGTATTTTAAATTCATGTTAGCAACTGCCTATACAATCCAGGGAGGAGAAGGAGGGCTAGGGGTGGTGTTGAAAAAGATTCTGAATGTAAGTTTGCAATTTAATCTTGGGAGATGAGACTTTAGAGGGGTTCTTATGTCAAGAACACCACACAGAGTTGTTTGCAAATAGCAATTTGGAAATACATATATATTTTTTTAATTCGTCATTACAGAATTGCAACTGACCTTTACCAATACTCACACAGTAACAGGAAAATGATGATGAATTCTATACCAGATTTGTTCATCTGGAAGTACAAGGCACAAATTTGGGGAGGGGGCATGTATTTCAATATTGCTACATGAAAGAAAGAAGGTTAAGTTAATTTCTTAGGAAGTTACTACTTTGGGGCCGGTTATAATTAAGCATTCATTCCAAACTATATTGTCTTCATGCTGCTGTTTAACTGGGTGGCGTGAATGTTCTTGAAAAATGAATTTATCTGTATAATCTTCCATAGACTTAACAGTGAAGGGTGACCCTGGAGGGCCAGGATCAAGGCTTTAAAATGAATGAATGTAAGCATGTGTAATTATTTCTTTCAAATTTATAACAACATTCTTGCTGTTAACAAATATAAATGTAACATTTACTAGGAAATAAGAGACCGCAGACGGAAATAAACAAACCTAGGATGTAGTTCATCTAAGTAAACACTGAGGTTATAAAACTTCAAACTCAAATATCAAGAGCCCTGCAAATTAATGCTACACACAATAGACCCTTTGGAAGCTAACCTAATCCACCCCCCTGAATCTACATGAGGGCCATGCATAACAATGCAGGAGCTGGGTTTCCATTAAGAGTTTCCTCGCAGGCTGTCAGCTGTTTGAAGAAATAACAATTTCCTAGGCATGAAAGCTTTTTCAGAAGGTTCCCACTGATGTGTAATAAAAGTGACTTTCCTTTTTTTTTTCTTCTACTTCTTCCTCCCCCCACTCCCCAAACCCAGATGTAACTTTGTAGGGAGGAAAGGGGTGGACTAAGGCCATAGGCCCCCTACTAGTTTACCTTACGTGGATTATCAGTGCAGGTGTTAATATAATTGAAGGTGTGGTAGCAGATACAACCCCCTAATAGCTTTTCCTGTATGGAGATTACCTAGGTAGAGAATGCCGGAGTACCTGAAGAATAGGCAAGTGAGGACCTTATTAACATATCACCATTCAGCGGCAGCTGCATATCTGGAAGAAGAAGAAGAAGAAAAAAAAACCTTTAAAGAGCCTATTCATCTATGTTAATGGGCCCATTGCACAGCACATTGTGTGAGAAATTAAGTCTCTGGCTGTGAACTTCCTGTGCTGTGCAAGCCGCCTTGACTCTTTTTTATTGCTTCAGTGTTATTATCTCCTCCTGGAAATAAAAACAATCGTGTTCTCACATTTGAGAAGCCAAAACATTCTGAGATAACAAACTGGAGATGCGGGTTGAAAGTTTCTTTTGTCTCCCTTATTAAGTGAAAAAATATATTTTGAAATTAAAGCGACCCCCAAATCTACATCAAAGCGCATCGAATTAACTGAGCTGCCCTGTGAATCATAAAGTTTTTTTTCTCTCTCTCTCTTCTTATAAAATACACAATTAAATTGCTTTCCTAGTTATCGTTCCTTTTTTAGAATTAATTTTTGACGACAAAATATGTTAATTTATTCAAATTGGACATGATTTTTAAAAATGTGCAACTGGCAAAAGAATTGCTTTCCTTCCAGAAGATAAGTATAATAAACATTAAAAAAAGAATGGTATTTTTCGTAGGCAAACAATTTCAATTTCAGAACAGGCTTGGTTAGCATTCCAGACATTAAAATGGAAAAGGTAATTTAAGATTAAGGAAATTCCTCCTTTTAGATTAGTTAAAAGCCCAGAATGTTCTCTCCTGCCTTTTTCTTGGTTGTTACAAATGTAAACCGATATACAATTGGCATAAAAGCGAATCCTTTTCAGATTAACAGGAAACATTTCCATCATTTTGTGTGCACATTACATCATCATCACCACCAGCATCATTAACAGCCTCATCATAAAAGAAAGGGCTAATGATCAATACTAACTGATTACAACTCAATTAACAGAGAACCTCCCAGTGCAATTAAAAAAAAATCTAGTTTACTTCAGACTTGAAGCCATTTTCTAGTTAACCTAATATGTTTTACTATTTAATAGGTTTGATGAGTATGGGAGACAATAAAAAGAATACTGTAATTCAATCTGCTGCTTTACTTTGCTAATGGTATCTTCTGTTTCCACTGGCAAAAATTGCCTGACGAGAACAATAACTCTTATCTGATGTTTCCAAATTTACCAGTAATAAGTCTTTATTTGAAGAATATGGCAAATCAGTCGATGACGAAACAAAGGTTGGACACATACATCCAGGATGGATATGTGAACGCTGGTAGTTTGTCAAGGAAATTCTTGGAGCATTACAGACTTTAGATGGTTCATTGGGTTTGCCTTGTTTGTCTTTTAAAAAAATAAAGAAAAAAATAAAGGTTTGAAAAAGTAGGAAATAGTGAAACAGATCCTGCTGCGAACGACAAGGTAAAGATAATTCCTTAACTTGCACAGTAAAATCAGCGTCCAGTATTTGAAATAATATGCACAGTCAAGCTTTTTCCTAAAGGGCAGGTAGGCAAATTTTCCAGATTACCGCTTCCTAATACTTCTATGTTATATTTGTTTGTTTATGGACATATTTATGGGAAGTCTTGGAAGAGATGAATCTATCTCTTCCATCTACCTACTATCTATCTACTGTTAGAGTCAGCTGCTTTATTCCCTGTGGCATGCCCATACATGGTACATTTTGCAAGTAGTTGGAAGGGATTGCTAACTTTCTACTGACTTCTTTTTTTTTTTTATTTTTTTTAGCATATTTATTTATTTTTGAGAGATGGAGAGAGACAGAGGTAAGCAGAGGAGAGGCAGAGAGAGAGAGAGAGGGAAACAGAAACTGAAGCAGACTCCAGGCTCCAAGCTGTCAGCACAGAGCCCAACACGGGGCTGGAACCCATGGACCCTGAGATCATGACCTGAGTCCAAGTTGGAGGCTTAACAGACTGAGGCACCCAGGTGCCCTTCTATTGACTTCTTAAAGGGAACACTTACTACAGAACAGTAGAAACAAAACTTGATCATCCATTCTTTTATTAACTAGTTTATAATTTATGTTGTTTTATGTAGACTACCAAACATAGAGTTTTCTAGATTGAGTAGTTTCTCTCAGATTTTGCCATTTAAACACCCCTTCTTTAGATGAGGTTCTTTTCATAACAAAATGCCCTCTCATTGTGGGGGCTAACATTTTATAGAGTTAAAAATCTGTTGCTGGGGGAACTGAAACACAAGGAAGATCTGAACACTACAGTTTTCTACACCAAGGGAGCAGTTGATGTTTCAGAAATCATGGACAGTGATTTAAAGAAGAGGGAAAAATTTTTTTCTAAATTGATTCCCTTAAGATAATTCAGATTAATGGGCCATTCAGAGTCTTGTTAACATATGACGACCGTATGGACCAGGTAATCAGGGTGACGTTGTTGCTCGCGCAAAAGTGACACCAGAACTTGTCTTCATTGGCATCAAAAATGCCAGTCGTATCACCTCTGACTGCATGGCCCCACATCTATTAACCTTATTGATTTGGAGTCCTGCTGGGCCTCCCTGGAAAACTGCTCCCTGCTGGAAGGCTGGAGTGGATCAATCCTGAACCATGAACAAGAATTCAATAAAACAACACAGTAAGGACCTTTAACCATTAAGTATTCCTTAAAGTAAATCAAATTAAGGACCTTGCCATAATGAAGCTCTTTTAAGATTTTGAGATGTCAATTGATTCCAAGTCTCCAAAAGTAAACTATTGTCTAGAAGGGGCATCAGGCTGTTACAAGAGACACCTTTTTATCTGTTGTGAGGTAATTAACTGAATATAATGAGGGTTGGGTTTGTGTAAATAAGATGTCTATCATGAGTAACTAAGTCTTTTAAAGCCAAACATTAAAATATTATTATTATTTTTATAACAAAATGGACCTTTATGCAGGTTTGCAGTGGAAAATATCAGTATGAAGAAAACTGTCTTTCTCAATGGTTGCTAAAATAAATTTATTTTATGTATTATTTTCCATACATGCTACTGAATTTTCTAGTTTTTTTTTTAAACTTAAAATCCTTCTCAAATCCTTAGGAATGCAATTACCATCTTTCCAAATATCATATTCATTGGGTTTTGTTTCTGCTCAGGGCCCTGATCCGAGCCTCAAAAAAAAAAAAAAAAAAAAAGAAAGAAAGAAAAGAAAAGAAAAGAAAAGAAAAAGAAAGAAAAGAAAGAAAAAAAATTCTCATTCTCTGAAAACCAAACATGATTTTTCATTTGCCAAATATGCAGACCGTACCAATACTTAAATCCTAAATTCTCAACAAAAGCTATAGATAGATTAGATAGATAAATAGATTATGATAGATATACATATATATAATATTTTAGCATATATTATAAAAATTTACATTATGTATTACACATACGTAAATGTTTATGTGTGATTATATACTATAGATGTAACATTTATGTTTCTTCTGAATGTGTCTGCTTCTTCCTAATTATATTTTAAAATAACTAGCTGTTTTTAAATTATCTATGTAATATTAGCTAATGAAGGAATATACCTGGAAGTTTTAAATTAAACAGTTTCGCAGTTAAACATGCAGAAATACAGTCTCTGATTTAAAAATTAATATGGTTGACATTGTTTTCCATAATATTTTCAGTATGACAGCTTAGGAAATTTAGTGTTGGGATTTTTTCTTTACTGGAAAATAAACAACATAATGTCTTGTTCACTGAAAAATGCCCAGTTAATATGGTGAAATTAACACCATGTAACTAGAATAATGGAAATTCATGTTTGCTTGTTATAACTGGTGTTTATCTTTGATCAATAATGCATAATAGCCACTATGAAGCATCTAAGGTAGAGTATATCATATGTTATCTCTATTTAGCACCTCTAGGCAAGAATATTGTATAGGGAAAAAACCCCAAATTACTGTTTTTCTTTATTGACAGCTCTCTAAGGAATACACTGGAATGAGTTCTGTCTGCCGACTAATTGATAATTATTTAATTAGCAATTTATAATGACAATGGGATTTTACCCCCCACCAGTCCATCTCTTCTTTAAGACCCAAGTAGACAACCTCACCCATTTTTGCACTAACTTCTGGGAGCTCACACGGGCCAAAGTGTGCCCTTCCTGAGAGTTCCCAAGTCAAACCCTAAAAGCAGCTGCCTCCTTCGCATCGCGGCTTTTCCTTTTCCCACTACGGGGGATGACTGACACCTTCACAGTGCGTGTGGGAGGATAGCCTCGTTGTGTCACTGTGGAAGGTTCTAACAGCGGCTTCATTAGTTCTTTTTACAACAAAAGATAGGGTTTTTCCCCCTGCCTTTTTCTTTCTTTCCTTTAGTTGGCATGCGGGTTGAATTTTCCTTGGACCCCCTGCTTGACTTTTTTTTTCTTCCAGAACTTCTTTAGAATGGTGCAGCTATTCGAACACTAGGAATTGTAACTGATAGACTGTTTGCAGGGGAACTCATGAAAGTTCTCTTTGTTCTCCCTTCTTTAACCAGGTTTACCAGCCCCTCCCTCTCACCAACCAAAAAGGAAAAGGAAATCCACTTTTAATTATACATTGATGGAAATCACTGCGTAGGAAGGGAGCATTCACTGTAGAATGCCCATTTCATACTTTATTACAAGCGAAAAGGGGAGCTTGCATCAGAGGAGTAATTCTCAATCCTGAGCAAAAGCTCAAGTTAAAATATAGCTTTCTCCCTAACATTTCTGTTCTGTTTAAGATTTCTCAACTAATGAAAGCATGGCTAAGAAATAAAACTGGATAGTAGCTTTTATGTATATTTTAAATATAAAATAGTCATATTTTAAAATAAAATATATATTTTTAAATAAAGACAAGTGGCTTAAATATGTGTGTGTGTGTGTGTGTGTGTGTGTGTGTGTATAATGTGTAATCTTCAATTAACTATATAGGAGGGCTTTGTATAGTTAAAAAGGCGAGATTGAGTCTATAGATAAATTCAGAAAGATACTTTAAATAGCTATTTATTTGATTGAAGTTTTAGACAATTCATTCTTTTTGTATCTTCCATGCAAAGAAATAGGCATAGAATTAAAAAGGTTGAAATGGAAGGAGGTGGAGTTGTGGGATCTCATGGGGAATAATAGGGGAAAAGGTATATTTTAATGTTAATCAGTGACTAATAAGGAAACCTCAATATTCTTTCTAGGAATAAAAAGAAGGAGAAGAAATTGAAAGGATCAAGGAAGAGACACACTCTTGAAAGAGAATTTCAACTGCAATTGCCTATTTATTTATTTATTTTTACTTCTAAGGCAAACGCTTGACATTAGAAACTGCTTTCTTTCTTTTGTCTTTTGAGGGTCTGTTTACCCAAGAAAGGAGGCTAGTAAAGTCCGGCATGGGCATGCCAGAGCCAAGGCACCTGCTCCTGAGGCCCAACAATCAGGCTGCAATAGTGCCACACATTTACAGTTTACACACCAGCCTCATTGTCACTAGATTCTCACTACAGTTGTGTGAGTCAGGCAGGACAACCCATTTTTTATAGGCAAAGCAACCAAGGCTTGAAAGAGTAACTGGCCCTGTTGGACACGGTAAAGAAAGCATAACCATAAAGAAAACAAAACCAGTAAAAATACTTTGGGAATCAGAGATTTAGTATAGCAACCAGATATTTTCCAAATGTGGAGGGGGTATTTAAACACAGGTCTGTAGGGAAGGGGAGGGGGTAGAATTCGGAGATACAGTTAGTAACCAGGTCCAAATAAAGTGCTGGCCCAGAAGGACAAGTGAGAGCTTACAGGAATGTTTGAGAAGATGTGTTCTTCTGGACGTGTCTGTGGATACCATCCCCTCTAAGGAAAGTGTTGTTTCTGTAATCTCACAGCAAGTATGTAAAGGTGGGTTTGGGGCCATGGTGGGTTGGTAGGGACAGCAGGCAAAGAGGCAAGCTGGAGACAGACCGGGGGAGAGCAATGACAACCCGGGGCCCACTAGGAAACCTTGTCTTCATTCCACACCATGTCTGACACCTGTGGCTTTCTAAAAGTTATGTCTTCTTAACTTCTGTCTTCCAATATCAGGCAAATTCCTTTGTTCTTGGTTAACTCTAACTCAGAACCAAGCAGGGAAGGGAGGTCTGGAAAATACAATGCCCATCCTTAAATGAGAATGGACGTGCCAGGCTGACAACTCACAATCCAGCACATTTGTCTAAGGCCACATAGCTTGGAAAGTGGCAGAACCCAAATTGTAGTAAGTTTTTGATCTGAGAACACTGCTGTCTCCAGCCTGTCAGGCTGTGTACGGTTGCCAGGACTGGTGAGAGACTTCATAGTGCAGGAGGAAAAACATCAATCTAAATGTCATGGTCAGTTGTCGGTGATAGAAATCCAACCCAAAGTGACTTAAGTCAAAAAGGGGATTTTTTTTCAAAGGCGAGTTTGTTGTCACAAAAAAATGTATAGCCTAATTGAAATATTCAGACTTCAGGTTTGATGAGATCCTAGAATTCAAATGCTATTGTCAGGACTCATTTTTTCCCCCTCCCTTGACTCTGCCTTTCTCTGGGTTGGCCTTATTCTGGTCTGCTAAGAATGCTAATGCAGAAATTTTGTGGGGAGCTGGGGGGGGGAACCCACAAAGTCCTGAAAGCACACATTCCTGTGTGGAATACTTCTCTTTCTTCATATTTTGTTTTAAAATATTTTAATTGAACTATGTTGGCCTGGCTTGGATCTGATGCCCATTGTTATATCAGTAAATGAGGCTGAGATGATTGTCCATGCCTTGGATCTGTGTCCCCTCCAAGAATGACACAGGGGAGAAAGTACCATCTAAACCCAAGTGAGAGAAAGGAGGCTTTCCTGTGCTTAAGAACATGGAATGGACATTAAATATTCACCATGCTGATTAAATCTCCAAGTTTCAATGAATTTTTTTCTTGCATAAAGGAAGTGAAGGAAGGATGAGTTAATCAACTCTAAGAATCTAAACATTTGTGAAGCAAAATTGAACTGGAACAATCAATAATTTTCATGTAATTAATATATACTGTATGTGCCCAAAACTGTTCTGGACATTGAAGGGAAACTAAAAGTATAAGCTACAGATTCTCTCTCCCTTAACACTATTTACAATTTATATTGAGGAGAGAAGTTTTATATACATAGCAATTAGCAGGCAGTTTGAAAACAGGGTGTAATTAATGGCAGCTTTATGTGATATGCTTCAAAAAGAGTGCCAGTCCATCAGGAATAGATTATATAGGAAAGCCTTACAAAGGAGTTGGTACTGTGGCCTACCTTTGAAGAGTAATGAAGATGCTCAATTCTGGAGAAATAGCGTAGATATAGGCATAGAGACAGGACTAAGCACATTATGGGACAATATGGCAGATATTACTTCCTCTTCTTCACTAACCAAAAAAAAGTTTTTTTCTTGTGATTAAGGGCAGCTATTTGCCAAGCTTATAAGATGATTGGTCATTGTTTTCAAGCCAAATACAAACATTTTATTCTCTAGTTTCCCAGACTTATGTGCAGTGGGGGAGTCCGTGTGTCCCAGCTCTACCCAATGAGATAAGTAAAATCTGTTGGGGAAATTTGGGGAAAGCTATAGTTTTTCTGATATAAAGCTACAGATTTGGCTGGTGATGGGGCTCAGGGCACACTACGCCCAAATATGGCACCTGAACATATTGAATACTTAAGCCGAAGGGGTTTGAAAGAATAGCCGAAGCAGGAAGTTCACTCTGATTTTCTGCTCACCTATCTCCCTTGACATAGGTGGTAAAACCTTCAGAAGAGGGGTGCTCTCCTGATACCTGCAGAAAAGGAGCATCCTCATTTCTGAAGGCAAAGGGATGCCGGAAGAATCCGAACAAATAGGTCCTACTAAGTTTTTCCCAATTTACTACACTTAATTCAAACTCTTTGACCTATCATATTTATATGTGACAGTCCACACTCTATCAAAGTTAGCATAAAAACACTGACCTTCCATTGTGTCTTCAGGTCTTTGCTTCCTTATGAAGGTTCCCGTGTCACATAAAACTCATATAAATAAGTTAGTATGCTTTCCTTACGTTACTCTTTGTCGGTTTAATTTTCAGACCCAGCCAGGGAATCTAATACGGCTGAGGAAAACTTCTTCTTCCCCCTACATTGACTGGCAAAGTTTTATCTGACTCCTTTCTGACTTGACTATAGACAGTGTCTGAAGAGATAGCAGTCACCTTCAACCAAGGGACAACAGATTTTCAAAAGAAAATCAGCATATTAAAAAATGGTAAAGTAGGACAGAAAAAGAATCTAAAAACAACCTATCTCTAGATATTTTTCTATAAAAGACACCTGTATTTGTTAAGTCACTCTAAGTAATGTGATGGTTGTCTTATTTATAGCCAAATCCATTTTTAACTTATATGTGTATAGGAAAGAAGTTAATCTGGGGAAAGGTTGGAAATTATAAGAAATACTATCTCACTATTGACCGCATCCAAATTCACATCTCTGTGATTTTATGAAATGAATACCCTCATTCTAAACTATCATTTCTTTATCGCTTTACCTAAAATATCATCTATTTAGGCCCAGCACATTTGTTATTTCAATCATGAAAATTTCTCTGATTACTACAGACAGAATTAGTAAAGCCCCTGTTGTGGGATCTACAGAAGAAAATCTTATTTCTCTGGCTTTTAAGAGTTTTGTGAACTGGCACAATGTTTCAAGCTATTAGAAGACATTGAATATCCTTTATAAAACTCATGGGGATATGTGTCCTACTTCAATTGTCTTGTTCTTTGTGAAACTTTTATATGAGTATTTTAACATTTTAACCCAGAGTATTAATAAAATTTTTCATTTGGTCTTAGTTTGATTCACACGGACTTGGTTATTCTTGAGGAATAGTCAGATCCTGACATCACACATCTCACTAAAAATGTACCTGTTTTATACATGTATGCAGTGTGAGTTTCAAAGCCATAATCAAGGTTCCTTAGTTTTGATTCTTAGTGAAATGCTCTAACCAAGAGCAGTTAGGAAAATTCAAGGCATCTCTAAGCCATTTTTTTGTAGCTATTTCTTCTTGTCCTTTTCCACTTGGAAAACAAATGGGAGACAGGAAGCAGAAAAAAGAAGGGGATGTAGTTGGCTGCATCATTCTGTCCCCCTATGTTCCAAGTTTTTGTGGAGGAAAGTGTATGTAGGATGCGGATGCAGGATGTTCTGAAACGTTGGGCATATCAGCCAGGAATAAAAGTGTCACTTCTCACAGAACTAGAAAGTAAAAGCTGTCTGTTTTGGGATGCCTCCATGTGACATGAGAAGTCACAGCTCTTAGACTTATACCAGAGAGGGATCTTCTCTGTGAACAGGACTCCACCCATCTTAGCCCCCAACCTGAAAGATCTTTTGTCACTACTGTGGAAGATAAATTTGAAAAATATTCTCCCAACTCCTCAAATTCATCTTTAAACTTTTTTCTAGTATATTCGTTCCCACATCTTAGATGGTCTACAGAAAAGAACATAGAAAGCATGTGAATGTATATTTTATGTAGGTAACTTCCAACTTTATGAGCTGAAAAACAAGTTTGTAGTTATAAGTGGTATTTCCATAGTATTCTTGAAGCAAAATTGGAGTTCATTTCGATGGGCTGTGGGCACTAAAAAGTGAAATTTCTGATAAGTGGAGGTTTCTCTCAAATCCGCCATAACCCTCATATTGAAAGTAAAACTGGGATCTACAAAGTCATAATTCTAATTTTACTTCCTAATTAAATTTTTATAATATTATGCATTCTCATTTCTAGATCATTCTAGTGAGAAGCTACTCCCGAGAAATCGAACTTACAGTCCTTTAGCCTTGTTGTAAACCCTTAGAAATGTGCTGGAGTTAATGGTTACTTGAGCAGGAAGATGGATAGCCAGAATCTCTAAATCAGCTGGGAAAGGTAAAGAAGTATAGTGACCCTGTATGTGGGGAAAAATAGTGCATCAAACATGATAGAAATTCACTTCAGTGTCACATAGACATAGGCAGTTCATACTTGGTATGATAATTGCGCAATCATTGGGGTTTTTTGTTTTACTATTTTTTTTACAAACTGTGGTAAAATACACATAATTTAAACTTTACCATCTCAATGATTTTTAAGTGTACAATTCAGAGTCCATTCATATTGCTGTATTATCATCACCACCATCCATCCACATAATTCTTTTCATCTCACAAAACCGATAGACACTCTGCCCATTGAGTAACTCTCCATGACCCCATCCCTAAGCCTCTGGCAGCCACCATTCTAGTTTTTGTTTTAATGATTTTGACTACTCTAGTATCTCACGTAAGAGGAATCATACGGTATTTGTCCTTTTGTGACGAGCTTCTTTAGTAGTACGTCCTCAAGGTTCATCCATGTTGTAGCATGTGCCAGAAATCTCCTTCCTTTTCAAGGCTGAAAAATACTCCGTTGCATATATATACCACCTGTTGTTTATCAATCATTAGTCTTTATTTGTACCAGTTTCATTGAGATCTAATTTGGCATGTAGCTTTGCATAAGTTTAAGGTATACAATATGATGATTTGACACACTTACATCTTGTGCCTGGAGTATGATTAGTTAACACCTCCTGCCGGAGACCAGCTCCAGCAGGTCCAGGGGTTCCTGAAGGATGGACGGCATCGGTGAAAATAAGACAAAACTAAAATAAAAAACTAAAATAAAGATGGACACAGACAACAGAAGTGCGTTGATCTGGCCGCTGTATTGTAGCAAACGTGGCGTTATATTCGTTAGTGATTTCCTTGTAACATACGTCATCTATGTTTTTCTTACATTACCTAATTCTAAAAATGTTCTTACGTGTAATCAACCTTTAAGAAATAACATGGCGATTTTCTGGTCACGTTCCCTCATACCCTTTGATTATTGATTAAGTTCTTACATTATGCCATTATGCATCTGTGTTTATCTGCAATTATCTATAGTCTATAAAGCATTTGTTTTGCTGTTCTCATGAAAGGCCCTCCATTTCTCAACACCTCAAGTGGAACAGTTATAGGGAGATGACTTCCTAAACACATGAGGCCAGAGGAACAATGTGTTTGCCTCAGTCCGAGGTGCCAGGAAGGGGCCGAAAGGACCTTAGAAACCCATGCCTCACACGTTCTCAGAGAGACAATGCACCTAGGAACTAATGAGCCATTCTGTACCTTAACGGACTAGGTTCAGTCATCATCATCTGGAATGCCTCCTGGGGGCCAGGTGGGCCTAGGGGTTGAAGTCACCTGTGACCAGAGATACACTCCTTAGTTGCCAGAGTGGGGCTTTCAAATCCTTGTCTCTCCTTTGTTGGCCTCCTTTGCTGGCAAATGTTCGAGGCTATCCTTCCTGTAAGTAGAGGAGTCTCCATAGGGGATGGCAAGGGCTAAATGTAAGGCTGCGCAATTTCTTGCAGAACCTTATTTTCTTCCCTAATGGTGTTTTTCCCAGGGGGCCTGTCGAGGGCAATTCCCAACAGACAATACCCCAGGTACTTTATTAAGGCCAAATTACCTAAAAGCGGGAGGACAAGAAGCTTCTCTGTTCGTGGGCTGCCTTGCAGTCACCAATGCGTCCACAGCCCGGGCCCTGCCACTCAGGCTGAGATAGCTCAGCTTCTAGCAATCTCCATCCCCTCACATAAATACCACTTATTTTTTTTTTGTGATGAGAGTATGGAAAATCTACACTCTAAGAAATTTTAAAGTATATAACATAGTATTATTGACTACAATCACCATGCTGTACATTACATCTCCAGCATGTATTCACCTTAAAACTAGAAGTTATTATCCTTTAACCAACATCTCATTTCCCCCACCCAAACCCCTGATAACCACCATTCTACTCTCTGTTTTAACGAGTTTGGCTTTTTGAGATTGCATATATACGTGGAATCATATAGTACTTGTCTTTATCTGTCTCACTTATTTCGCTTAGCATAATGCCCCCAAAATTCACGCATGTGGTCACAGATGGCAAGATTTCCTTCTTTTTCAAGGCTGAAAAATCTCTTTTGTATGTATTTATACCATATCTTCTTTATCCACTTATCTGTAAATAGACACTTAGGTGGTTTCCATATCTTGGCTATTGCGAATATTGCTGCAAGACATGGGGGTGTAGATATCTCATTGAGATCCTGGTTTTATTTCCTTTGGATACATACCCAGAAATGGGATTGCTAGCTCAAATGGTAGCTTTATTTGTATTTTTTTGAGGAATCTTCATACTTTTTCCATAGTGGCTGCACCAATTTACATTTCTATCAACAGTGCACAGAGCTCTCTTTTCACCACATCCTCACCAATACTTATCTCTTTTCTTTTGATGGCTATTTTAACAGGTGTGAGGTATTATCTCATTGTGGTTTTGGTTTGCATTCCCCTGATGCTCAGGGATGTTGAACAACTTTTCATATGTTTGTTGTTCATTGCTATGTCTTCTTTGGAAAAATGTCTGTTCAGTTCCTCTGCCATTTTTAATCCGATTTTGGTTTTAGGTTTTGTTTGTTTGTTTGTCTGTTTGCTATTAGGTTGTATGAGTTTGTTAAATATTTTGGATATTAACTTCTTATCAGAAATATTATTTGGAAGTATTTTTTTCTATTCAATAAGTTACCTTTTCATTTTGTTGATTGTGTGTGTGTGTGTGTGTGTGTGTGTCTGTTTTTACTGTGTAGTAGTGATATAGTCCCCCTTATTTATTTTTGCTTTTATTGGTTGTGCTTTCAGTGTCATATATAAAACAATCTTTGCCAAGACCAATGTCAAAGAGCCTTTTCTCTATGTTTTCATCTAGGAGTTTTATGGTTTCAAGTCTTGTATAAATGTTTTTAATCCATTTTGAGCCCAGTTTTTAAGTGGCATAAGATGGGGGTTCAATTTCATTCTTCTGGATGTGATTACCCAGTTTTGCTAACTCCACTTATTGAAAAGAATATCTTTTCCCTGTTGAGTATTCTTGGTTTCCTTGAGAAATATTAGTTTACTGTTTATGAGAGAGATTACTTCTAGGATTTCAATTCTTTCCCATGGGTCTAAATGTCTATGTTTATCCCAGTACCAAGAATGAGGTGGGGAATCCAGTTAGAGGATTTTGATATCAATGTTGAGAGCTAAAGGTAGAATGAGAAGGAATTTGGAAGAAGGATCCATGTCCTCTTAAGGACATATCACATGAGGCATGAGATAAAGAAAGGAAATTAAGAATAGAGATATCTCAGTGGCTCAGTCGGTTAAGTGGCCAACTCTTGGTTTTGGCTCAGGTCATGATCTCACGGTGCATAGCTTCAAACTCCATGTTGGGCTCTGCACTGACAGTATGAAGTCTACTTGGGATTCTCTCTCTCTCTCTCTCTCTGCCCATCCCACACCCACTTGTGCTCTCTCTCAAAAATAAATAAACATAATTAAAAAAATAAATAAAGGCCTGGTATCTAGCATGATCCTCAGGGTAGATGGTGGTAGAATTTACTGTGGTAGAAAATACAAACAGAAAAGCAGTTTTCTAGGGAGTAAGGATAAATGTGGTTTTGGTCCTCTTGAAAGCAAGACATCTGTGGGCTCTAATATAGAGATTTCCAGTTGAATCTTTGAATATAGAGCAGGCTGGAAGTTTGACCAGCCTTCCTGTTTCCTTGGATTATGTTTTTTCCAGTGGACTTTCAGGGCCAAAATCAGGAAAGCCCTGGGGAAACCTGGGATGAGTTGGCCACTCCACAGACTGTAGATATGAATTTGGGTATTAGCACACAGATGTTGAGTAGGTACAAGGATCGTCTTCATGTCACTCTTGTCACCACCTAAGTGTATTTTCTTTTAGCATACACAGTAAGAACTTGGAACTTGTATCACCAGTACTATTTTGTGTACAAAACTTTATATAGAAGATATGATATCTCCCCAATAAAATTCTAAGCCCTGTAACAATAAGAATTGTATCAATGTCTTTCCAAGGAACCCAATTCAAGGTACTGAAACTAACCTTTAGTAAATGGTATTCATTGACCGATGCGGAAAGCTAAATTCTAAAATGTACCTATTGGAGAAAGAAATCGGTAAATGAAAGAATAGAATCGTAATGACGCATGCCAAGTCCTTCAGAATTTTGCCCATTTTTGATCAAAGGCTCCTGTAAGGATTGCAGGTGTAAGAGTACATAAAATGAGATATTTCAAATTATAGACATTAAAGCACTTTCCACATTTTGTTTTAATTAGCCACTGATACTTGACAGTTACTTTTCTCTTTGAAGTTATATTCAGAACAAGCCTTTCCTTATAGTTACAAATAAAAACAGAGCTGTGGGAGCACTAAGGATTCAGTAATCCATTAATTATTGAATGGAAAGATACACTATGATATTACGACAATATTAGGAAAACATTGAAATGTTAGCTGTAATGCTCATAGCAGAACTTGTCTTTCAAATGTTTCAGTCCCAGTAATTAAACTCTGCTCCTTCTGCACCATGAACTGCTCCTCTGTCTTGCATCTTCCTATGAGAAAACATACCTTCTTGTCCCATACCTCCCTAGCTAGCTATCATTTCATTCTCTGTCTTGTTTTTTTAGTTTTTTTAAATGTTTATTTATTTTTGACAGACAGAGAGAGAGAGAGAGAGAAAGACAGAGCACGAGTGGGAGAGGGGCGGAGAGAGAGACACACACAGAATCCGAAGCAGGCTCCAGGCTCCGAGCTGTCAGCACAGGGCCCAATGCGGGGCTTGAACTCACAGACTGTGAGGTCATGACCTGAGCCAAAGTCGGAGGCTCAACTGACTGAGCCAAACCAGGCGCCCCATCATTATCTATTGTCTTTTAAAGTGAAACTATTTAAAAGAGGTGTCTGTGTTCAGATTATGGTCTTCTTCACTTCTGGTTTCTCTTCAGCAAGTTCCAGTGAGTCTGTCTCCACAACTCCACAAAATGGCTTTAGTCAAGATCATCAGTGGCCTCTGTCTCGCCAAATACCAGCATCTTCAATCTCTCAGCAGTATTCAGTAAAGTTGAATCCTTTCTTTTTGCAATACTTTAGTTGATGGGGTTCTCTTTAACCAATGTTTATTGACTGCCCATGTGATAGGAATTGTAGGTACTAAAGCAAACAAACAAACAAAAACAATCCTGCCCTCATGGGGAACTCAGGCAACAACACTGTAAATAAATGAATACAATTTATAAGGCATCAGCTACTGCTACATGCTATGGAAAAATGAAGCAAGGAAGAAAATTAAGGCAAGTTGCGGGGGCGGGGGTTCCTATTTTAAACAGGGAGTTCAGGGAAGATTTCACCACAAGGGTGATAGTCAAGCAAAGAACCTGACGGAGGTGAGAAAACATAACTTCTGGGGGAAGAGCATTCCTGGCAGGGGTAGCAGCCAGTGCAAAGCACCGAGGTTGGGGAGGGCCAGCTGTGCCTGGGGCACAGTGATGAGGCCTATGCAACAGAGGCAGAGTGGGTAAGGGAAAGAGACAGGATCAAAAAGATAATGGTGTAAACTGTCCAAAGCTTTGGGGCCATGGAAAAAAGGTTGACTTTAAACTCTAGATGAGATGGGGGGACCCAAAGCAAGGTTTTGAACAGAGGGGTGATGTCAACCGCTTGTATTTCCAGGATCACCTGGCTTCTTGAGGAGAAAGGGGAAGCAGGAAGCTATTCTAGCAATTCAGGCAAGAGATGGAGGAGGTTTGGACAAAGGGGGAAGCAATGGATATATCGAGAAGTGAGAGTCTGGATAGATTTTTTTTAAAAAAAGAGTCACAGAATTTGCTAATATTCAAATGTCCTGATTTTTATTTTGCATCACTGGCTGCTGCTTCTTCTCATTCTCCTTTGCTGGCCTATATTCTTTTCAGCCTCTAAATGTCAACATGTTCAAGCTTTGGTCTTAGTTCTTATTCTATTTTCTTTCTATGTCTCCATCCTAGGTGATCTCATTTTGTTTAACAGTTTAAAAAAAATTTTTTTAACGTTTATTTATTTTTGGGACAGAGAGAGACAGAGCATGAATGGGGGAGGGGCAGAGAGAGAGGGAGACACAGAATGGGAAACAGGCTCCAGGCTCTGAGCCATCAGCCCAGAGCCTGACGCGGGGCTCGAACTCACGGACCGCGAGATCGTGACCTGGCTGAAGTCGGACGCTTAACCGACTGCGCCACCCAGGCGCCCCCAACAGTTTTAAATAACACCTATCTGCTGACCGCTACCCCACCACCCCAGACCTCGATGCTTTTGCAAAACTCTGGACTCTTATATTTACCTAACTTATATCCACCACATCAGTGTCTAATAAAAATATCAAACCTAACATATCCAAAACAGAATTTTCAGTTCTCCTCCTATGTCTCCAACCTTAGTTCTTTGATTTTTGTCCCTATGAGTAATTCATTCACTCAGTTTAGATGTCTGGGCTTGATATCATCCTCTTTTACCTCATACCTCGCATCTTATACACTAATTATAAGATTATGCCTTCAAGATATATGTGTCACAAATCTGTCCCCTTCTCTGCATCTCCATCCAAATTTCTGAATAACTTAACATCTTTTCCACCTGAACTACTGCGATAGTCCCCAGCTTGTCTCCCTGATTCAGCTCTTGCTTGCTTTGTCCACTTTACCAGCATCCAGTAGGAAATCTTGTTCCTCTGCTTAAAAATCTGTTAATGGCTTCCGCTTTCTTATAACATGGCCTTATGGTTCTACATTATTGGCCTTATCTTTAGTCTTATCTTACACTGCACTCTTTAAGTTTACCGTGCACCAGGAACACTGGCCTTCCTTTTTTTCCTGCACTACAATAGTCTTATTCCTGCCTCCTGGCCTTTGCACCTGCCATTCTCTCTGCTTGGAATACTCTTGCCCCACATCCTGGCATGGCTGCCCTCTTTCCCTTAGTCGGAATTTAATTCAAACACTACCTTCTCTCAGAAGCCTGACTCCCTATCTTAACTATGTTCCCCCCAACCCTCAGTGCTCTCTATTCCATTATTGGCTCAATTTCATTTACTACTATGTGAAATTATGTGGATTATTTATTTGTTTGCTATGTTTCTGCTCCAACCAGAATGGAAGCTATGTAAGAAAAGTTTATTAAACAATAAATGTGTTCACTGCTGTACCTCTATGCCTAAAACAGTGCTGTGTATACAGAAAACACAACTATTTACCAGAAGAATGAGTGAATAAATATTATTCAACTTACTTATATACTATGAGAAAGATTGTAGTTCACGAGTTTTCTTTTTAACAAGAGTTTAAGTAGAAAAAATGACTTGGAAGGTCAGTTAGCTTAGATGAACTTTAAGTTCCCACAACTCTGTAACACTCCTCTCTGAAAATTTAGGTAGATTGTCTGATCTACATTGAAATGTTCTCTGGGCCAGACTGTTTTCAGAGCAACCACTATTGTTCTGGCCAGCAGCGTTCTGACTTCAGAGCTGAAGCTGATCAGCCTTCTCTCAACCTCTGTGACATCATGGGCACTGAGGAAGCTGAAGACCAAGGAATGAATCACAGAAGCCATTTAGCTTATGGGCATCCTCATGTTTCCTTTAATTTAACACTGTAGATGATAGGACGGTAGGAGACAAATGGTCCCTGAAGCCTCTGACTCTTGAACCACAGTTCAGAAGAGTCACATTAAACGGATTACTTAATTTTTAAATAGATTTTAAATAAAATTTATTCTGAGTTACTTTATATAGAAAATGGCTATCATCAAGTGAATATTTACTTCCCATCCCCTTGTGTCTTATTGCTGGGGAATACTGGAAATATACAGAAATATATGGGGACACTGAGGCAGCTGGGAAATGTTGTGAGTTTGAATGTGTCCAAGCTTAAAGTGGATTTAAGCTGACACTCTCAATACACATTTGGTCTCCTGTCAAACTGTTTAGTCCACCTAGGCCTTCAGTCTCTTTCTCTATTAATGACCAAAAGTCATTTTCTACTGTGAGATTTTCTGTTGTTGTCATTTTATTTGTTGTTTTATTTTGTGTTTAATGGAGTGGAGAAAGAATATGCTTTTAAATAAATAAACATAGACACTAAACTTTAAGTGCTTGTTATGATAGTCTAGTTGAGTGTCCGTGTTTAAACACTTTGTTTAAAAGTGACAACACTTTGCAAACTGTTTAATGTGACACTTTGCAAGCTGTAAATTCCAAGTCAGTTATTCCTAAGTGAGCTGTACAAGTTTTCAAAGGCTTTAATTAGATGAGCTAGTTTACTTCTCTGAATCTACCCATATGTTGACTCTCAACTCTGAGGAAAAATCTGCAGCTAGATCTTTTTTCCTGTCTGCTTCTCATTTGCTGGAAACTACAACCACAAACTCTTTGGAAAACACATATGGCAACTGTCCTATCCCATAGTTTCTGTGACTGTTTTCATGTGATCATGGAAAAATGGGCATGGGTTTACTGTTGGACAGTAGTCGGAATTCCTTGCTCTTGGCTTGTTTTCTAGTTCCTTGCTCTTCTGTTGGCCTCGATAGCTATGATTTGCTGATTTTGATGATTTACTACTCTTGCCTTCTATTAAAGAGTTCCCGTTTTCAAGATGCCTGGGTGGCTCAGTTGGTTAAGTGCCCAGCTCTTGACTTCGGCTCAGGTCATGGTCTCACAGTTCATGGGTTCGAGCCCTGTGTTGGGCTTTGCACTGACAGTGAGGAGCGTACTTAGGATTCTGTCTCCCTATCTCTCTGCCCCTCCCCTGCTCATGTGCTCTTTCTCTTTCAAAATAAATAAATAAACTTAAACCAAAAAAAGATTTCCAGTTTTCAATCCACCTTACATGACTGACTTCTAGAAATCTTTTGAACAGTTTTTTTTTTGCATCACAATCTATTTGACATTCACATTAGTACAAAGCAACAGTTACAATATTGCTATATTTTCATTTCTGAACATCTATAGTTTGTAATTTTGTCATTTGTGTTTTTAGATATTAATAAGTTCTTGGAAATACAAAGATACTTATAGAAGTATCTCTAGTTATAGATATTATAAATATTACACTACAATTTACTTACTCATTTATAAATATTTTATAAAAGTATGCTTCTAGATAATAGTACATATTTATATCATAAACATTTTACCTATGTGTGTGTAAACATGCTAAACACATCCATGTTTTAAAAGTTTAAAATATAAAATTATTTTAAATGTTTTTAAAGTTGTAGAAAACTGGATATTATCTTTTTGAAAGAAAGTATTCGATGTCAGAGGCTAAGATAAAACCACTATAAGAGAGCTGTGATAATTATGGAGACCAAAAAAAGATGGGAGGGAGAAATTTAGATGAAATTAACCTGAGATTAAAAAATGTAAAAAGTAGGGGCACTTGGATGGCTCAGTTGGTTAAACGTCTATCTCTTGATCTCGGCTCAGGTCATGATCTCATGGTTTGTGAGTTCGAGCCCTATATCAGGCTCCGTACTGACAGTGCGGAGCCTGCTTGGGATTCTCTCTCCCCTCTCTTTCTGCCCCTATCCCACTCACACACACACTCTCTCTCTATAAATAAACTTAATTTAAAAAATGTAAAAAGTATTCTCTTGTGATTGAAAAGGAGTCCTCATAGGATTTTCACACAGCCTAATAGCACCACATTGCTTTTTGAATTTCCTTTTTTGTTTTTTAACTTTCCCATAAGATGAGATAAGGAAATGTATACACACACAAGAAACTTGAAAAAGTGAATTGGTTTGATCCTCTGATCAGTTTCAAGTGAGAAGTTGTAGGCTCTCCTGTTCAAATACAATCTAAGGTCATTCGTATCTGCCTACAGTTTTCCCAAGTGGTACTCAAGCTGTGCCCCCCTCCTCTTACACAGAATTAAATGGTCTTGAACCTCTGTGATTATGGGTGAGTCACTGTTGCAAAGTCCTTCAGACTAAAGACAATTACGTATCTTTTTTATCAGAGAATCTGGGCAATTTGAAAACTTTTTTTTTTTTACTTGACTAGACTCAGAGCATAAAATAAATCCAATTAAGCCTAGATGATAAGTGAACCAGTCAATTTACAGTGTTTACACATGTGCTTGAAATAATGGTTGTTCAGTTAACAACTCTATTCATTAGAAACCGCAATGCTATCAGATTCTTTTTTAAGACTGGTAGTTTCTCCACTTAACCTTGCACTGCTTTTACTTTGAATATCTCCCTGTTCAGAAGTAATCACTCTCCTGTGTATAGTGTTTATCATTCCCAAGCTTATTTTTTACCTAACTAGAATTGTTTTTATCCAACAAGAATATTTGTCTGGATCATTGTCAATATGGCATCACTACCATCCCTTTCGAAGTCTTCAAAAGTCCCTGCTGGGGGAGCAGAAACAAAGAACATTTCAGAGTTCTCTTTTCCACATGGCCCTGGGTTAGAGTTTGCCAATGAGTGGCACTCCAGTGATACTTGGAAGGTAAAAAAGAAGGGGTGGGAAGGATTTTCTGAAGGTACTTTTAGACAGACACTGAGTAGACTGCAAACAAGAAGATTACAACAGCTTTCTGGCAAGCTCACCTGCTTTAGTGCTGTAGGCAATTTAAATGTCAAGTAATGGCTTCTTGAGAATCAGTGTTGCCTGCTGGGATAGTCAGGACCTTCCCTTGGTTCTGAGCCTTTCGATGCTTTCTAAATAACCTCTTGAAAACGACCAGCTCTGTTTTTATAACTGAGATTGTCACCAGTGGATTTCTTAATTATATTCTCCCAGCCCTTTCCATTGTTTTTTATGCCTCTTATCTTTTGTATCAAAGTCCTTAATACTTGGAATGTAATGTGCCTTCTAATTTCCTGATCAAACTCTACCAGATAGAAATAGTATTGTTTTATATGATTTTAAACTTTTTACAAACAGCAATCTAATACACCTACCCTTTCTCAATTTGCTTTTTCACTCATTTTTATTTTTGAGACGAATCCAAGTTAATACATGTGGTTTTAGTTAATTCATTTTAATTGACATATAATATACTAATATTTTATTCACTACGATTTACTTACTCATTTTTTGATAAAGGTATACTTAGTTGGTTGCCAAAGTTTTATTATTACCAGTGATGTTATAATGAAAATCCTTTTATTTTTTTTCTACACACAAAAATAATATTTTTTTAGGCTCTATACTTGGAATAGCATTGATGACTCTAGTGATATGAGAGTTTTGAAGTTCTAAATCCCCACAAATATTGTAACATTAAACTTTAAAATTGTGTTAATATTGAGTATTCAATAGGATTTAATTATTTTAATTTGAAATTTAAAAATTCCTAGCAAAGAAAAACATAAATTCAGCTGCTTTTAAATGTAATATAACATTATATGGGGCGCCTGGGTGACGCAGTCGGTTGGGCGTCCGACTTCAGCCAGGTCACGATCTCGCGGTCCGTGGGTTCGAGCCCCGCGTCAGGCTCTGGGCTGATGGCTCAGAGCCTGGAGCCTGTTTCCGATTCTGTGTCTCCCTCTCTCTCTGCCCCTCCCCCATTCATGCTCTGTCTCTCTCTGTCCCCAAAATAAATAAACGTTGAAAAAAAAAATTAAAAAATAAATAAATGTAATATAACATTATAAATTTTGCTTACATGTATATTTTTGCTTAAAAAGCTATTTCATAAGAGCTGATCAAGGCACTAAATGAGTAAGCTATTGACTATTACACCCATATGAAATACATATGAAATAGGAATTGCTAGTTTAAGGATGATTTCCTCTTACTATATACTATGAGTATTTTGGCAACAGGATCCATATTTTTTTATTTATAAATCTTTTGAACTAAACTTCCAGTTAAAGGTAAACAAAATAAAGGCATTTCTATTCCTTCTTCTCTCTAAAAGCAGCCAAACATTGCAAAGAACAAAATAATTATAAACCCTATCTCCAATAAACTAGGAAACAGCCACAAACCCCAATGACAATGATTGCAATGTGATATTTGGGTCTGTTTAAGGGAGAACGCTGAGTTAAAAACATACCTTTATAGATCTAGTGCAAATTTCAGAATTCTGCTAATGTAAATGGGCCTAATTTTTTCCCTGTACTTGGGTTAGCAAAATTTGGGGAGGGATGGTTTGAGAAAGTATCTCTGAGTCCAGGGATATACATCACAGGGTAGAGATGAAGTAAAGTCAAGTCTTTGCTTAAGAATAAAGGCCAAAGCAGGGGTACCTGAGTGACTCAGTTGGTTGAGTGTCTGACTTCAGCTCAGGTCAAAGTCTCACTGTTCATGAGTTTGAGCCCCACGTTGGGCTCTGTGCTGACAGCTCAGAGCCTGGAGCTTGCTTCAGTCTGTGTCTCCCTCTCTCTTTGCCCCTCCCCACTTGTGCTCTGTCTCTGTCTCTCAAAAATAAGTAAACATTAAAAAAAAAAGAAGAAAGGCAAAAGCATACATTTCCAAATATGCAAGAAGTCACAGGACAATGATACCATCAGGATGATGAAATCTGGCCTACCAATAGACGATTAGAGAAAGTAAAGAAAAATATTTGGAAATGAGTATTGAATCCATTTAAATCCAGAAATACACCTAAACAATTATGGAAATTTTGGTTGTAGTATAAAATGTACTTACTAATCAACTAAGAAACCTGGCCAGAGATGGTGAGAAAATCAGAGTTAGCCAGACTCCAGATCTCAGAGGGCATTATAATCCAGGACAAGAATTATTTTGCAGTAATTGCGAAAAGGAGTTTTAGATTGGCAGGTGTGGGGTCAGGGGGTGGGGGTCAAGAATGACTCCAAATGTTTGACAGGAGCAATTTCAAATGAAGTGCCATTTACTGAAATGAAGAGGCCTCAGTGAGAAGCCAGTTCAGGTTGGAGGATATATAAAAAGTTTAGCATATGTTGTGTCTCCCCTAAATTCGTATTTTGAATCCATAACCCCCAATGCGATGGCTTTTGAAGATGGGGCCTTTTGGATGTAGTTAGGGTTGGATGAGGTTATAAGGATGAGGACCTCGTGATAGGATTAGTGCCCTTATAAGAAGAGATAGCAGACTTTGTTTGCTCACACCTATGCATGTTCTCTCTGTCCTCTCTCTCTCTCTCTCTCTCTCTCTCTCTCATGTCATCATGTGAGGACACAGCAAGAAGGTAGCAAGCCAGGAAGAGCTCCCAACAGGAACCAAATTGGCTGACACTGTGATCTTGGACTTTCCATCCTGCAGAACTGTGAGATGATAGATTTCTATTGTTTAAACCACTCAATCTATGGTATCTTGTTATGGCGGCTCTAGCAGACCACAATAATGTATGTTAATTTTGAGATGTCTTCAATACTGGTAGGGAGTTGTGTATATGATTCTGTACTTCAGGGGAGAATTGGGTCCAGAGATGAGGGTTTGGAAGTTATCATTTACAGTTGGCATTTAAAGTCAAACTGAAGATTTACTGCTTAAGTGTACTGTGTGTTCTATTCGTGCAATTCCTATTTCTAGGGAAAGAAATGGGATTCATAAAGTGTGCATGGAGTCTAATTTTTTAAAGAAATTCACACCAAGTGCTGCCTGTTCTTTTCTCAGCATACTTGATTTTATACATAATGACTCATTTTGTGCTTTCTACCTGTTTCTAGATGTAACCATTCCAGAAGATACTCCTTTTGCTTCTCTTCCTTTAATTCAATGAATCAAATCTCAGAGCCAAAATCTCGTGATTAAGTTTGTATTTCTCTCTACTTTGCTTGTTATATGACAAAAAGATACTACAAAGGCAAATATATACTTAGAATGACCAAATGCAGGAGTGATAAGGTTTACACCTATTGTCCTGGCATGATTATTAATAGCATTCCCATTCACTCTTCAAAGTGTGCTGGTGTTCCTTTTTTTTTCTAAAATTTTTTAATGTTTATTTATTTTTGAGAGAGAGACAGAGTGCGAATGAAGGAGAGGCAGAGAGAGAGGGAGACACAGAATCTGAAGCAGGCTCCAGGCTCCCAGCACAGAGCCTTATGCAGGGCTGGGACCCACTAACCGTGGGATCGTGACCTGACTAAAGGTGGTGCTTAACTGACTGAGCCACCCAGATGCCCCATTTTCTTAACTTTTTTGAGTGTAATTGACCCACAATGTCACAGTAGGTATAATGATTCAACATCTCCATAGGTGACTCGCTTGTAGTGTGCTCGTGGTTTGAGTGATAAATTTTATGGTCTTCTTAACAATAGTAGATATTTCTTCTTCACAATTCATTAGGTAAGTGTGCACTTGTAGATTTCAACTGAAACTATGTTGGTCTATGATTGTGTTTCACACAGTTGAACAATAGGAAGCCTTTATTTTAAAGGAAAAAAAATCTTTTATTTTTACATGTTTACTTATTTACTTTTGAGAGAGACAGAGAGAGTGTGAGCCAGGAAGGGGCAGAGAGAGAGGGAGAGAGAATCCCAAGCAGGCTCCACGTTGACCATGGGGTTTCATCCCACAACTGTGAGATCATGACCTGAGTCTAAATCAAGTCAGACACTTACTGATTGAGCCACCCAGGCATCCCTAAAAGGAAAATATTCTTAAAGACTCCTGATGTTAATTTAAATTAATTATATATCGGCAAATAACAGCAAATCTAAAATTCAATGTAGAAATCTTATTATACTATGTAACAAAGCTGGGTTTTTAAATTAAATGACAATGAAATCTCTATAAAAACCTTAAAATTCAAGCCAACAATAATAATTAAATATGAAAGATGATGTTTTGCAGAAACTAAACATCCTCTTAGAATATGCTACAGTACTTATGCAAGTTTTTGAGTTTTTCCAGAAATTTTCTCTTTTGAAATAACTGTCGCATTATTATTCATAGAGCACAGCATGGCATCATTTGGTCTTCATTTGGTATGAAAACATCACTTCATTATTAAGTCTACCTTTGTTCTTTTCTCACTATTTATAAGTAAATTTGTGTTAAGTGGTTCTTTTTTTTTATCATAATGCAAACATTGCTACTAAAATTATTTGGTAAGACTTGATTATATGGTGGTTCTCCAGTTGGCTAGAATATACCTATATAATTTCTTTTATAATTTTATCCAGATGAAAACACAAAATATGAAATAGTAATGCAGATTTCCAAAAAGAAATTTGTGGAACCACCGGAATATATAAATTTCTATTTATAATATACTGCTTAAGGGTTTAAGTCTAAAAATTTGCACAATAGGTACAAACGATTAGTAAACAGAAATAAATACTCTTTCTTACTGGAAAAAAATGAAACTTACAGCAGATGTCAATTATCAGTAGTTTGGGGGTTCAGGGAAACACTGCCCTTGGGATTTCAATTGGGTACATTTCTTGAAAGCTAATTGACAATGTGTATAAATATAAAAATGTGCCTTGACTAAATAGCTTCCACTTCTACAAATGCATTATAAGAACATGCTTAAGAAATTCACATAGATACATCAATTAACATAGTACTTGGCACATAGTATATATTTGATAAATATATTATATGCAAACACACATACACACATACAACACATGTACTTGTGTCAGTTTGCTAGGTGCTGGGTATTCAATAGTCCCTGCCCTCAAGCAGCTACAGTTTAGTAGTGGAGACATATTAAACATCATACAAACATGCAGCAATGGTGGCAAGTGCTATATAAGGGAGATATGAGTGCATTTAACAGAGGTATTTAATATAAAGGGATCAACAATGGCTTAGGCTGAAAGCTGAATGATGAACACATGTTAACCAGAAGAGGGGAGACAGCAGGTTTCAATCAGAGAAGTAATCAGAGAAGTAATCAGAGAAGTGCAAAGTTCCTGTGGTAGAAAGGGACTCGGTGAATATAAAGTACTGAAAGGACACCATTGTGGTTTGTGGTGAGAATGTTGAGAATAGGGGAAATGTGGTCAATAAGGCAGGAAGGGACAAGAAAACGCCAACATTTTCTCTTTTTCTCAAGGTTTTGCTCTTTTTCTCGAAAAACTAAGGTTTCCTTTCATAGCTTTAAAGAGTTTCAAACGTAGGTAGAACTGTTTTGGGGAAAGACTGCTTCAACTCTGTGAGAAAATAGATTGTTGAATATTTGTTAAAGTAATGAAGTTACTTATAATTGTGTTCTTTACAGCATTTTTAATCATAATGAAAAATGGAAAACAGCTGAAATGTACAACAATGGGGGTTTCTTTAAATGAACTTTAGTGCATTCATACAATGAAATATTTTGAAGTTGTTCAAAATTATAATACTGTAGAACGGTATTTATTGGCATGAAGAATTGTCCCCAATATACTAAACGAAGACTCACATGACAATAAAATATCTCTATTCTTACCTCAGACTGGCATGGTCCTCAGGACAAAATATAACCACTCACATAGAGTATTGGCCAAATGAAGGTTGAGGTAGGAGGAAAGAATAAATTCAGCCGTTAGCAAGCAAATTTGTTGCTTTTTTTTATGGGAACATAAAACAATAGCCTATGTAGCCTTGATGTATTATCTGATCCACTCGGGAGGTTTTATTTATTTATTTTTTTGCTTCACAGAAAAATAAAGAGGCACAGGAAATTAGGGATCGTCAATACAATAAATCATTTGACTGAATAAATAAATGTGCAACTTTTTTCCAGGATAGTTACTTGCCTTCATAAAACTATTTCTATCTTACCTTCCTCAAGAAGAAAGGGAAAAAGAAAAATACAATAATATGACTTCAGAATAAATAAATAAATAAATAAATAAATAAATAATGGAAGAATTTCAGAACAGAGTGAAGCTTTGCTTTGAACTATCCAATCTTCTTGAGACTGCAAATTGTGCAAGGAACGGGGAATAATTTATCGCATGAGTTTTCTTCCAATCAGGAGCAAAATACAACATGAGGCTTTCTCATGGATTTCAATATAACTAATCATATACCTCGAAGCAATCTAGAAGTGAAGATATATGAAAAATTCATAAAGAAATTATATGCATAGCATGTCCAGCTCAATTTTTATTTTATACAAAATTTTGAAAGAAAAATCAAATTATTTTGGTGTAATAATTCACATTCTAATTCTTAGTGTATAAGTACAACTAACAAATCAATGAATTACTCATGGGTGTCATTTTGCTTAAATGTTTTCAATGTAGTAAAGTTTTTGATCTTTTTTCCAACAGAGGGTTGTTTTCCATTTTATCTTTTTTCTCTGTATCTTCCTATTTCATGATATATTTCAGAGAGTCAAAATATGTTGCTGCTGATGTAACAGACTCTTTAAGTTAAAATGAACTTTGACACAAACCCAAGCCTTGTGCTGAAGATTTGATTTGGATAATGATATCAAAAGTAAAGCCACACCCTGTAGTATGGATTGTTAAAAGCTCAGCCTTTTGAGTAGAACAGACCTGGGTTTGAATCACAAGTTCACCAATTCATCAGCAGTGTGATCTTGGAGAATTTACTTAGCTTCTACAAGTGTATTTTAGGTCATGTTACTACTATGTTTAAAACCCTTCGAAGGCTCCTTATTCCACTGAGAATAAAGTACAAGGTCTTTTAAATTTGCTCATGGGTTTCACATGATCTGGTCGCTGATTATCTCTGTGACCTTCCCCTTCTCACTTCCTGTCTATGGAGGTGCCACTCAGGGGACCTCATGCATTCTCCAACCTTCTCTTCTTGCCAATTACTATCTAACATATCCAGTACAATCATGCATTGGTTCCTAAATATTTATTTCATTTCCTACTAACATCTGAAAGTAGCAGCAAGTGTCTATAGACCCTAAAAATAGTTTTTTTTTTTTTTAAGCATTCTATTCTGGAGTACTCCAAACAGCATATTGTGAACTATACTCCTTATCTCAGCAGTCCCATTTCTTAGGCTCTTCAGTCTTAATAATAAATTTGACGAATCTTCTGAAATAGTGAAAAATGTCAGTGGGATCTGTCTGGTATGCATCAACTTAAATCAACTATTTAGCAAAGGTAAAGTTGTAAATCCATAGAAAATAACTTTTTTTAAACAATTGATGTTTTTGGTTTTGTATATTGTGCACTATCATGAGTAAGCTAATTCATCAGTCAGTGGTTGAAATGTTATTAAAAATAAAAGTAACTACAGTAGTTATAATCATGAAGGAAAAATAGGACTTCCAGATGCAGCATCCTTGACATTGTTGAACCCCCCAAATCAATGCAATAACTGCCTGTCTATAGACTGCGCAAGAAAAATAAACTATTTCTCTAAACCTTTGCAAATCTTGTTTGCTGTCCTATACATGTGAATTCATTCCTAGTTGATACAATTGATAATTTAATTTCATCAAAGCACCAAAACCTATCACAATCAAGTCATGCTAGCATTTTCAGTGGTTATTGATTCTGTAGTTTGGATCACATTTGGTGTATAATTTTTTTTTTATTGTTGCACAATAGCTAGAAAGATGAGGATTTTGTTGTTTTAAAGAAAGTTGTACATTACTCAAAAAACACAGTTCTGGAGTGACAAACTCTGAACTGGAGTGAATATTTGAAGAGTGAGTAGAACACTGGACCACTAAGTTGATGACCAGATTTTGAATCCTTGTCTTGTTACAATTGCTCATAAGGTTTTTAAATGTCAGCCCTGGCGTCTCTAGGCTGTGTTCTTCATATGGGGAATATATGACACACGAGATGATCTGTTGGGTATGAGAAGAAAATATAACATCTATGTTTTCAAGTCATTATTTATACATTTTTATTTTGTATGTATGTATTTTTTAAATTTTTTTGTCTTATTTTTAGAGAGAGAAAGTGAGCAGGGGAGAGGAGCAGAATCCAGAATTCCAGGGGAATGGAGAGAGAGAATCTCAAGCAGGCTCCATGCTCATGTGGAGCCCAATACAAGGCTTGATCCCACAACCTTGGGATCATGACCTGAGCTCCACTGACTGAACGACTCAGGCGCCCCTTGTGTGTATGTTTTATAAGAAGCATCCCATAGTAGTATATAAATATACTCTGGGGCATAGGCGCAAATGTGTTAGTGATAAGAATGTGTGATCTGAAGATTTTGAAGACTACCACACTTACAAATCTTTCATTTTTAAATTAAAGAAATTAGTGTTTTTTTAGAGACTACTTCATGGGATCCTAGAGGTTCTTTGAAAGTGGTTAGAATGAGGAAAATGTGGGGAATGGGAGGTTCACGGAAATCCAGTCTACCGGGCTCTGCCCTTCTAGCTCCTTTTTACGTCTCTTTTGTACATTACACACCTAACTTAAATTGTTCAAGTTCAGACACTTAAAGAGTTTGAAGGGCACCTGACTGCACACGATATCCAAGGTTTCAACAAGATCTAAACTTCTTTGATCGTCTAGGGTCAGAGTTGCCTCTATTCTGGAAATAAAATAGTAACAAACATTAAACTCATACATAGACAATTTTCTTGTTTGGGACTTTGTGTTATAGCCTCCAGGCTCATGATCTAATTAGTAATATGAGACACATGTGTGAGAAGGTAACTAACAATATATGTGCAATTTGAACGGTGGACACAATGTGTAATGGTGGGCAAGCATCGGGAACAGATATCTTCCAGGTGGAATCATAGTGAAAGGTGTATTTTAAGAGGTCCCTAAGATCTTCCCATGTGAGTTTCTACCCCATGCCATGTTTTAATGAAACTTTTAATACTACCCTAAAATAGTTGCTATCTATAGGTCCTGATTGTAAAGTTGGCTAATGCAGCTGTTTTAAAGTTTTATTTAAAATAAAAGAGCGTAACTGGATTTTGGTGATATGCTTTTAAAGTAGTGAACAGCCTAAACCCTAAATGCCTGGACCTTGATGAGAATCAAGGGTAGGCCTGGTTTCCTCATAAAGCAGCATGTCTATTTCACTTACTACCAGTTTATCTTCAAGAAGTAGATACAGATGCAACATTTCTTGGATTTATTCCTTCTCCATGCGTTTCATTAGAATCAACTCAAGTAGGTTTGTGAAATCTACAATAAAAAGCAGCTTGCAGCTTATATGGTCAAGATTTTCTGCCAAATTTTTGGCATGTACCATAAACACACAGTATGAGAGGACATAAACTGATAAAATGAGTATGACTATCACCAGAAGCAATTCTGAATCATTTTCAAAGTCTGTTAATCTGGTTAAGATTACAAAGTCAGTAGGCACACGTGTAAACTATTTTTCGGGCAATACCTTTTCACGAGATTGTCCTGGGGAATTAAGTGGTACGGATGCACTTGTACTTGGAAATGACTCCCCATGGCAATGAACCTGACTTTGTCCTTTCATGAAGGGTTGGGGTGCACAGTGAGAGAAAACACATTCTGCCCGTGTCTGTACCCATCTGAGGGAGCATTGTTCCCTGCAGAGTACCTTTTGCACTTTTGCAACTAGCTTTGCCTAGCTTCTTATTTTCCTAAGATATCTTTATGCTCCCTAGCCAAGGTAATACACCTTTTTCTCCCTCTTTGGTTGAAATTTGAATACCAAAATCCTGTGGTCAATGGGCAACTTTGTCCATAAAGCAACACATCTTTCTTTATATATGGATATTCATGTATGAGTATTTTTGTGCTATGAATCAGCCTTCATGCCTAAGTAAATAATTGCTAAAAACAATGATTTGCTCCAAAAAAGGAGAGAATGGAAAAAATACTTTATTGCTTTTATCCTAAAATGTGCCATTGAAAGCAGAGGCTTTGTGTGTGTGTGTGTGTGTGTGTGTGTGTGTGCATAGAAAGCCCAAGCCCCAGAGGTGATTCACATTTAGACTCCTGATATTAGCAAACTATTCAAAGAAATATAAATATATGGAATTCAAGACCTAATATTCAATTTTTGCATTTTAGAGATCACAAAATTTGGGCATTTCTTTGCTTTTTACCTTTCTGGGGGCCTTTGAACATATAAGAGCCCTGGTACTTACCTTACTCTGAAACCCTTGAATTATGGGTGTATTTGTTGCATCTGAAATACGGAATGCCTGATTCTCTATACTTTGATACATAAATTATATCTCTCCCAGAGTCCACAAACCCACCAGACAAATGATCGCTGCATGTTTGTTTTAGGGTTCTTCCCCTTTAATGGACCTAGTAAAAAAGACAAGAGATCAAGAAAAGGACTTGGAGGCAGTCCTGTAAAGCTGGCATCACCGATGACAACAGCCCCGTCACTCAGCACCCTTGATTTCTTTATTTTCTTGGCGGGTTATGGTTTCTGCTTTTGTATACTATTTATTAGTCTCTGAATGCCCAACACACTCTTTGAGTAGAGAAAGCAGGAACCATCTCTTATCTAAAAAACTCTTGACCTCTCCATTTAGAGTGAGTGAGCTTTCATGATAGAGTGAAAGTGGCTGGACACTAAAGAGAGAGGCAGGCGGTGTTGCTTGTTTGAGTCACTCAGGCAGTCACTGCCCTGGATCAGTGCTAGCACCTACTTAGGAGAACTGTACCATTTATCATACAGACTGGGACACTTCTGTCTGAGAAAAATGCTAAACCAGACAGGCACTGAGTCCTCCCTGGCAAACTGGAGAGAGCCACGTAATAGGTATTCATTAATTATTCATTTAGGGGGGGCTGGGTGGCTCAGTCGGTTAATCGTCAGATTTCGGCTCAGGTCATGATCTTATGGTTTGTGAGTTCAAGCCCTGCATCCGGCTCTGTGCTGACAGCTCAGAGCCTGGAACCTGCTTTGGTTTCTGTGTCTCCCACTCTCTGTTCCTCCCCCCCCCTCTCAAAAATAAATAAACATCAAAATTTTTTAAAATTATCCATTGAAAGAATGATTAGATGAGCAAGACTATCGGTCATCATATTCTTGTTCTGAGGGGTGCCATGGACAAAGGTCAGGAAATCACTAGGGTTGTTTCCTATGGCAACCCAATGGACAGAAGTATTGAGGTGATAAATGTCAGTTTTTTACAAGGCCTCGCCTTGACACTGAAGAAATAGATTTTGTAACCATTTAAAGCCATCAGACACTAGCACAAGGTGTCTTAGTATGTAGTAATTCAATATATTCTCAAAGTAGAAACATTAGATTTATTTTCAAATAAATATTTACTTTCTTTTCTTTTTTTTTATTTTTAGAAATAAAGTGAGATCAAAACAAACACAAAACAGGGGCACCTGGGTGGCTCATTCGGTTAAGCATTCAACGTCTGCTCAGGTCATAATCTCGTGGTCTGTGAGTTCAAGCCCCGTGTCAGGCTCTGTGCTGACAGCTTGGAGCCTGGAGCCTGCTTCAGATTCTGTGTGTCTCCCTCTCTCTCTGCCCCTCCCCTACTCGCACTCTCTCTCTCTCTCTCTTTCTCTCTCAAAAATAAATAAAACATTAAAAACAAAAACAAAACAAAACAAACAAAAAGATTCTGTAGCAAAACAGGGTTTGAAATGGGAATATAAAGACCTGAGCCCTACCCCTGCTTCTTCATTCAACTTACTCTGAAATAGTGGGAAACTACTTAGATTTCTGTAATATCTTACCTGTAAAAAATGAATAAAATGAGGCCCCTAATGATCTCAGACTTTCCCAGCCCTGCCTATTTACCTAACCGGGACCTTTTAAAGAAAGACTGACAGCTTTTAGGTTAAAAGTTTTCTTTTCCCAAAACAGAGCACTGATGACAGGGGGGGAAATGTTTATTTCAAATAAAGGTAAACATTCTTTCAGACTAAAACTGGGACACAAATGGGACATAATCTAGAGTCCAAGGCTGTAGGTGGGCTTTCTGGGCTCAGAGTCCAGAAGCCACAAAGGTGGTCAGGAATTGGCCCCTACAGGGCCAACAAAGATATAGGCGCTGCCTTAACCCCTCCCAATTACTATGTTTTGTATGGGGTTTTGGTTTCAGGAGTGCTGCAGGCTGCAAAGGGAACAGGCTCAGCCTCCAGTCGGGAGCTAAGGCAAACTATTGCCGAATCAGAGGCCAGATCGGCAAGCCGTCAATGTCGCTGTGCTCTCTGAACTGCCTTTAAAACCACTGTCCCAGGCTGAGCGTCCAGGGAGTTGGGTAGAGGCAAGTGCAAAACCTGCAAGGGCAGGGAGAGGTAGGCAAAGAGGGGAGCTGGCAGAGAGGAACAAACGCAAGGTCTGTCCAGACTGAAATTAACCTGCAAATGCAAATTTTAGACCGTGAAAAAAACTAATGCTAAAAATGCCAAAGAATGAACAATTCAAAATCCATTCATTCATTCCTTGAGAACAGTCTGACAAAAATTTCAAAATAAATATGCTTGTGGGGGCGCCTGGGTGGCTCAGTCGGTTAAGCATCTGACTCATGATTTGGCTCAGGTCACGATCTCACAATTTGTGGGTTCAACCCCCACATGGGCCCTGTGCTGACAGTGCAGAGCCAGCTTGGGATTGTCTATCTCCCTCTCTCTCTACGCCTCCTCACTCATGCTCTCTTTCTCTCTCTCTTTCTCTCTCTCAAAATAAAATAAAATAAAATATGTTGTGGATTTCCAAAGAAATGCAACTATACATTGTTTCTTTTAAAAAAATGACAATGTATGACACAAAACAGTCAAAAGGAATCATAAAACAAAAAAGAAGTTTAAATTCTTGAAAATAAAAGGTATAATTATTAAAATGAAAAATAATGTAATATATGGGATACCCTTAAGACTGATTATGGTCACAAGGGACATTAGCAAACTGGAATATAGTACAATACTGAAAAGTACTTAAGAAATATTGTGGATTAAATTGAAATGCTCCAATATTGATCTAATAAGAATTCCAGAACAGATTGGAGAAAGTGGCAGAAAATCAGCATTTGGAGAGGTAATTATTGACAACTTTTAGAATTGAAATTATTCTCCAAAAAGAAGCACAATAAAGAAAAAGAGTAAATCCACACCTAGATACCTAACTATACCCCAGATCATCAATTATAAACAGATCATCTAAAAACCTTCCAGAGAAAAAATATATTTTTCTTACAAATAAGTGACATTTAAACTAACAGCAACAATTTTTTTTTGCCAGAATTATTTGGCATTGATTCATGCCAGAAATGAGTAGAATTCTATCTTCTCACAGAGAGGAAATATATCTGTCAACATAGGATTTTATTCCCTGCCAAGTTCTTCTTTGAGGGTAAGGAAAAAAAGATATTTGCAAACATTTAAAAGTAAATAAAGCTATCACTCAAGTGGTTATTAAAGAATGGAATTGTGGTAAAATAAAAACGAATGTAGAAGAAAGTGTTGAGCGTATGAAATGATAGTGTGTGCTGACATTGGTAAAATCTGTCCAAAACTAATTAAATATCAACTATTGAGACAAACATTACACCATTTTTTTGTTTGATTAAAAGAAGGCAAAATTACAACTGTGCACAACAATAATGTGATGGAAGAAGAGGTTGTTAAATGGGAATGTAAGCCATGCTAAAACTCTTCTTGTGGTTGGACGGACAGAAACTATTTAAGAGAGATACACATGTATCTTAAAAAACCTAAAAGAAAATCCCCAAAAGAATAGAAATAAAAATCTATAGTTTCCCAACCAGTATAGAAAAAAAGGAATATATATTATATAGTATGTGATATATTCATATATTTAATATTTATGTATCTAACAAGATAACACAAAATAAAAGGGCAGAAATAACTCTAAATCTGTCAGTCATCACATTAAAATTAAATAGGTAAAACTATCCCATTAAAGAGATTAGCAATTTGTAAAGAAAACAAAGAAAATAAAATTAACCAAGGTGTGGTCGTCAAGAACACTCCTAAAGTAAAACTGCACGGAACAGCTGAGTATCAAGCTGATGGGAAAAGATATGCCATGTAAATTATTAACCACAAAGTAGTACAGCAATATTAATCTCAATCGAATAGAATTTAAATGAAAGAGCATTAATTAAGAGAAATAGCAACTGCATATTGATACAAAGAAAAAATAATGATCACAAACGTAGGCAAATAGCTTCAAAATCTATCAAGCAATAACTGACAAATAAAGGGAAATGGAATAATCTACACTCACAGTGGATTATTTTAGCACATTTAGCAAAAGCTGACCAAGCAAATTAGTAAAGACATGGAGTCTCAGGGGATTGTTAACATGGGTTATTGCAATAATCCCCTAACTGGTCTTCCTGCTTCCCCTGTTGCCTACTTTGTGGCAAGATTATATTATTCAGTTTACTGAATCTGTACGATGTGTTATGATATTCAAGAGGTAAAGTGTTCTCAATGTTCTATTTTTTTCTCTCAAAATATTCTTACCAATTATATTTTCCATTTCAACTCTAAAATTTACCCTTCAAGTTCTAAAAATCAGACACCTTGTTATAAACTTTGAGAAATGCTTTAGATTTAGAGATTAACTTGTGGAAAATTGACATTTTCTACAACTTTGAATCTATCCAGGAAGAGTATACCTCTGCATTTATTTGGGCCCACTTTAACATTGTCAACAAAGTTGTATAATTGTCTTCATATCATCATTGTGCTGTGTAGAAGAAAATATTCGATATAAAAACTGCTAGTAGTTAAAAGTATAATATGGCAATCTACTTTACTCTGTTGCTTTGACTAACGATGCTCTGAATGGGCTCATCCAGATTTTTTCAGGCAGGTTCACTGTGAAGTTATCCTTATGGAGGTCAGTCTTTCATTCATTATCATTCATTCATTCATTTAATACATGTTCATTTGGGACATGATTCACACTCTAAGCCCTGGGATATCAAGAAAAATAAACTATGGTTTTCACCCTCAAGAGGCTTATAACTCTTAGAGTAAGGAAAAAGAAGAAATTCATAGATCCACAAAGTAGACAAGAAAATATAAGAAAAAAATACCCAAGAAGGACAGAAAAAGAAAAGGAGGAAAAATGAAAAGGGAACCACAGACTACATGTCATGAGTTCACAAACAACTCCTAGATTCCTTTCTCAGTCTATACCTATGCGATGTCACATATAATTCATGAAAAGCTACACAACAAATTTAAATATGTAGATAAAATAATTCTGTTAGCAAATGCATACTTCAAATACTGTGATAAACTAAGAGAGAGTAAATTCTGAATCTTATTCTTAAACTAAAGGACACTATCATGTTTTGCCACCAAATACCTTTTTTTTTTTATCAGGTATCTGAATTGTTTATTTTTAGTTTAAAATAGTTGATTATGGATTGCTTTGTGGTGAACTCACTGGCTTACCCTTTAAAATTTAAATATCTAACAGGCATCTGATTGACTGGGATGATTATAATCCTCCCCCAAAATGAAACTGTTTGTTGACATTTTCCAATGGCTTATTACTAATATGTTGCCAAGGACTTTTAAAAATCAAATTCTGCAAAGAGCAGCTTGAAGTAGGTGAACAAAAATAATTTACATTACTCACAAAGATCGTTTTCATTTAATACCTAGGGTAAACTAATTGAAAGTCTAAAATTATACTGCTTTCCTATAGCGTATGAAAAGGGATTAGAACATGAAAAACAAAATCTCTTCAATCTCAATACTCCATACCTTTCTTACTCCTACCTCTACTGTCATACCTTGCTATCTGGTGATATTTAAGTCTGTGTTAATGGATTAAGGTCCATTGATCTCAGCTGGAAAATATGAGTCACCCTAACTGATCATTACGTGCTGCCAAAGCCGTCTTCTTTGCGAGCAAAGCATGATTCTATTGAAGTTCATCCCAAGTAATCATCTGTATAAACAATGATATGTGGTGTTAAACTTGAAGCACATTTTCTAACCAGCTGAACTAACTATTTTATTTAACTTTTACTGAGGAGCAATGCCACGTGCTGCGATTTTTTTTAAGGAAAGAAGGTTTGTTTTCAAAGGGAATATAGTGATTGTTTATTTGATCAGATGCTGGTTGTTCAGCGCAGACACAGCAATTTTTTGCCCAAGGTTCATCATCACATTCAACAATCCGTCTTAATGGGATCCTTTTGACTTGTTTCGGATGAGCGTTTAAATCAGAACAATAATTCACTCATTCGTTGAATGGACCTTTATCGAACGTGTATTGTAAACCAGGAACCTCAAGGGGTTCTCAGGATGAAAAAAGAAAAAAAATTGTGATTCCTGCCTTACATAGACTATCTCTGGGACGATCAATGCAAAATTATCTAGTGAGCTAAGGGCTAACAGAGTTTAGTACAAAGTGCATTTTTGGAAGATTAGAATTTGGGAAGATACATAGAGAGAAAGCTCTTTCTACATACAGGGAGTTGTTGGTGAAATGTTTGAGGTGATTTCCATAGAAGTGAGTCAGATGATGAGTTGATGAAGCAAGGGTGTTAGGGTCACATGAACTGAGTTTACCTCCTGGCTTCTCCACATTCCAGCTGTGTGACTTTGGCTATGCTATTTGACTCCTCAGTAAAACCAGATCAATCACGTCTACTTCATCAGATTGTGTGAGAATTAAATGTAATAATGAAGGGAAAGCAATTGGTATAGTGCCTGGCAAGGTGAATGTTCAACAAATATGAGCTAAATTATTATTGCTCTCGAGGGAGGGAATGGAGTGCGTAAAGGAATAAAATACGCCAGTGGTAGCTTAGGCTCTAGACGACTGAGTGGTGGGAGGTGGGGCTGGGCCAGAGTGCAAAAAGTCATGTGTGTCATGACGTGAAGCTGCTCCATTCATCCACACTGGAACTTCCTTATAATGTCAGGTAGTATCCTTGTTGTTTAAGATAATTTTACATCGTTTCATTATGTATACTTACAGTATTCCAACAGATTGACCACCACTTGTGACACGTGACACTTCCTTCCGTTGGGAACAAGAAGGGGACCAAAGGCATAGAAGACAGTTAAGTCCTAAAGGGACTTTGCATGACCAGAGCAGGAGGAGGGGTGAAAAGCCCTCTGCACAGACATTTTCTTCATTCGTTCCAAGGAAAAAGAATGAAAGACTAATTCAGGCGGTGCATCTCAGAGAGGTTTGTCAATGAAACAGTATTTTTGCCTTTGTGGCGCTCCCACTCTAGAAATAAACAAATACATGTGATAATATTTAATCATAAATGGTGTTAAGTGCCATAAAGGAAGCAAATACGGGGTAGACAGTTGAACTACTTTGCACAAAGTATTTATGAATGGCCTTCTAGAAACAAGGACTTTTAATCTGAACCCTAATATCAGCCATGGGAGAAACGGTCAGAGGGGCCTCCTAGCCAGAAGAATGGCATGCATAAAGATGCTTCTAGAACTGAATGGAGACAAGTATGGCTGGAGCATTGTGGATGAGAAGAAGAGAAGCACAAAATCACAGGGAAGAGGTAGGCAGGGGTGAGATCACATACTGTTTGCAACTTATTTTCTGCATTTTATACATTTTTTTTCAATGTGAAAGGATTCCTGTTATAATTAGAACACACACACACACACACACACCTCTATGCATGCATATCTTCTGTAAAACCACTCTCTTATTTTCTAAGTATTTTATAAAAATAATCAGAACACACCTCCAAAAATTCAAGCCAACTAAATTTCCCTCTTGGTCTCATTTCCCTTTCTTTCTTTCTTTCTTTCTTTCTCCTTTCTTTTTCTTTCTTTCTTTCTTTCTTTCTTCTTTTTTTCTTCCTTCCTTCTTTCTTTCTTTCTCTTTCTTTCTTTCTTTCTTTCTTTCTTTCCTGTTTATTTAATCTGAGACAGAGAAGAGTGCAAGTCAGGGAGAGGCAAGGAGAGAGGGAGAGAGAATCCCAAGCACACTGCCAGCACAGAGCTCAACACAGGACTTGATCTCACAACCATGAGATCCCAGGAGATCTCACAACCTGACCCTTAACTGACTGAGCCACCCAGGTGCCCCTCATTTCTTTTTAATTCCAAAACTTTCACTAAGACTTTCTTTATCAAAGATGCCTAAAAGAACCTAAAACCTCTTCAATGAGCAACAAATTGATATGCCAAGTATTTTTTTTTTGGTATGTTATTGTATCCTGAAAAAGTAATCAAAAAATTCAAACTCAGAGAAAATTGCATTACCTTGCTATTTGAGGATCTGACACTCAACTTCTTTCTCATTAGCGTGTAGTTTGTTTCTTGAAGTTTCAAATCTCTAAGGCTTACATCTTAACTAAATATGATTGGCAGTGTAAAACATAATATGTTTACTTCAAACACCCGATACTGTGTTTTTTCTTGAAGAGAAGGCACAATTCCCCTAGAGGAAAAAGTCATTATTCAAAAATCTCTAATAGTTTTCTCCAAGAAGCTGTAATATAATTCATATTTTTGAGAAAGTAATTTTAAGATCAAGGGACTTTTTCACCGTTTCCTCAATACAATAATTCTCTATAACTGAATACCTATAAACTTATGTTTTGCTTTCTTTATAGCTCAAAACCCTAGACAGAGCAAGAGCTTAATGCAAAATAAAAATCTAAGTACAAGTTGAATTCTATTCTCACCGAGTAACTGTTATAAGCTCTAGTTAGCTAATGACAGCATATCATGGCTTTTTGCAGTCTTGCTAACTCTGGCCTCATAGGTACTTTTTTAAAGGCTACCGTCCATTTTATAATGTTCTTTAAAGTGAAGGGCTGAAAAGCTTTCTCAGCTCATCCTAGCTACTCTGAGCACTGTAAAACCTTCTTTCCCAGGGGACAGACTTCTAAATTCCTCCCAATCTAGGTCAGGCTAGACCCATTATTCTCTGTCTGCCTACTGGCATTTATTTTTCTCTACAGAAAAGGGTCAGATGTTCTCTGACTGCGGTGTATTTGTTGTTCATTTTAATTGTTAAACTAAATCTGTTGAAACATCATAGAATAGATAATGGAATCCTCTCACCACAGAACAGAATCGGTAGCAGTCACTTGTAGGTGCTCTGCCCAGATCCCCTGGACGTTCACCTCCTGCACCTACCTGCGGCTTCTTCACCTGCAACTCTCCCCTGGGACTCTCTGGTGGCAGGAGCATGCGCACCTGTGTCAGAAACCGGCAGAATCCCTGGGGGTTAATAGCTTCCGGGAGCAGCAGTCAGTGATAAGGTTTAAAAGTTGGTAGACAAATAGCCTAGCTTTCTTCTCATTCTGGTGGAAAAACTAACTCACAGGTGTGTTCTATTCTGTCCCACAGAGTTTGCCAGGGACTCACAATGTGTTCATTAATACACCCTGGATGACCCCCTTCCTTTACCCATCCTACATCCCTACAACCTCACCGTTGTTTTCTGGAATCTCTTTCCAAGTAAACTGCTTGCTCAAATCCTTGCAATAAGGATAGCATCTGGAGGAACCCAATGCAAGACAGTGCCTAAATTTTCAGAAAAGAAAAAAAAAGGTAGGAGGAAGTTAAAGAATAAATTAACCAGTCCATCACTTATTTTGGAAAAAAAAATCGAGTCAATAAAACAAATAACTTAATTCTTATACACACACACATATTTTGGACAAAATTATGAAAATAAATGTTACTTTAAAAAGTAACACATATGAAGAGAAATACTGTAATCTTTTGGCCTGTCTTTTAGGGATGGAAATAATGAAGAAAGTTTACAGGCTTTGGAAGCAAGCTGACCCCTGCCTCCTTCACCAGCTGTGTGACCTGAAATCGGCTCACCTAAAATGGAGACCATGTAAAGAAAGAGAAGGGTGGAGACAGCTATGGCCACACTGATAGGGTGCAATAATCATCAACTCCCTTTCCGTCAGCTTAATTTGTTGTATTTGTGCTGTGGACTAGACTCCTTTTTAGAAGCTGATGGGTCTCAAACAAAAACTGGATAAATGTCTAAACTACCAGACCTTCAGAGATGACATTGTACTCAAGGTATGCTCAGGCATCATAGTTTCTTAGAATTTTTTTAATAGTTGGGAGTCATAGGGGTGCCTGGGTGGCTCAGTTGGTTAAACGTCCGACTTCAGCTCGGGTCACGATCTCGCGGTCCGTGAGTTCGAGCCCCGCGTCGGGCTCTGTGCTGACAGCTCAGAGCCTGGAGCCTGTTTCGGATTCTGTGTCTCCCTCTCTCTCTGACCCTCCCCCGCTCATGCTCTGTCTCTCTCTGTCTCAAAAATAAAAATAAACGTTAAAAAAAAATTTAAAAAAAATAGTTGGGAGTCATAGAAATTTATCAAATTTATTGGAAGTTGAAAAATATCATTAATGGCTGTTTTAGTTATCTTTATTTATTTATTTTTTAACGTTTATTTATTTCTGGGGGGGGGGGGAGAGGCAGAGACAGAGGGAGACACAGAATTCAAAGCAGGCTTCAGGCTCTGAGCTATCAGCACAGAGCCTGATGCTGGGCTCCAACCCATGAACCCTGGGATTGTAACCTGAGCCAAAGTAGAACGCTTAACCCATTGAGCCACCCGGGGGCCCCTTTTTTAGTTATCTTTAGTAATGACTAAAAGAAAATATTATGAAACACTCTCTAAAGATTCTGTGTACTTCTCTTGTATCTCCCATGTATATGACATTCGTTATTCTAAAAATAATTCTTTTCAAAATGCAAACCAAAAGCTTCATTTGAAAGAGGAGGTGATAAAAAAATATTCTGCTTTTCCAGCACTATTTGTTGAGAATAAAAAGTTTTAGCTACCAGTATTTGGTTGTAATGAGAAATCTTACCTCTATTCCAAAGTCTAGATAAGGATCTAACAATACTAGATTTACATACTTTTGAAAGTTAATAATTAAATCAGCAAATATTGATTGATTGCATTGTAGGAAAGAGAGACATGTGCTAGATGGTCTAGAATGCTACATAACTCTTTTTGACTGTTGCTCTTTGTTCGTTATTCTACAGGTCGCCTAGGGCGGGTTGGACACCCCGGACAGAAAGGTCTTGTTCCTGTTTCACAGATAAGGCAAATCAGACTCATAGACAGGAAGTGACTTTTCCAAGATCTCAAAGCTTAACAGTGGCAGAACTGTGAACTTGAGTCTTCACTCTAATACATTTTCTTCTTTAGCAATGCTCTTCTGTTTAGGTTTTAATTCAGCGAACTAAACAATCCTTATGAAAAAAATAAAAAAAAAAAAAACAAAAATGTGATCCCTTTCCAAACCTAACAAATTTCTTTATGGACTTCTCTTACTGAAATGAAGTAAGAAATCAAAATGTAGAGAGCTGAGTTTCACTATCTGATGACAACAGCTAGTTTTCTTCCATGGATATTAAAAATGCTGGCTTTAAAATGAAATGGCAGGAGGTGGGAGGGCTGAGGGATGGGGGAAAGGTTCAGTGATGTGCCCTTGCAGGCAGCTCCTGGTTTTACACTCACAGCATCTGGAGCCCGATTAGCTTTTGCCCACAATAAGATTTCTTATCTCAGTGATTTTGTCTGTGAAAACTCTGCAGTGTGAAAATTAACAAAATTTTTTAAATTACCGTAAATGACTCAAGTATTTTTAGATGTCTCACATGGCCACACAGGCCTCCTTTGACATCTCCAAAAATTGAATGTTAATACTGATTTTTTTTTCTTAAAGTCAACACTTAACAATCTGAGTTTCAGCACAGAATTTGCTGTTGAATCTTTTGCACATTCATTCCCAATGCTTCACCCAAAGGGAAAGGGGACAAGGTAACTTGTACATAACTGTTCATTGCAAAGGAGAACAGGAAAAGGATCCTTGCCAAGGGCGTCCGATCAGGGCTGTGCCCTGTGCAAAGTGGGGGCACATTCAAACCTTTCTTATCGAGAGATCTGTCTGGCACTCGTCAGGTTGTGTTACTTGATCACAGCAGGATAAAAATGCACACCCAGGGCAAATCTGTAAACACCAGCTTAATCTGCATGGGAAGAGTCACTGTCATCTCCTCTGACAGAAAAAGCCTCCAGGACACATTCCAGCAGTGACAGTCACCTCTGTGTCTTAAAAATCTTGTTACATTTAGCACAGAACTGTTAGAAATGTTAGAAAGCTGCATGGGGGGGGGGCGGAGAATGAGTATTTCCTTTACAATTTTATTTCTTTAAGCTCTTAATTAACACTGCGACTGAAATAAAAATAACTTTATTACCCTAGAAGCTTTGGTATCTACAACATTATTAAATGACAGCATTCTTTTTATGTACTATTAGAGCATAAGCTATCTGACTACTCCGTGTTTTAGCACCTGCTATCGGATAGAATAGGTTAGAGAGGATCATCCAGATATTTAACTTATTTTTTAATTAATGTGTGTCAGTAGAAAAAAAAAACAAAATGGTTTGGGTTAATATTTATGGACAGACATGAGCCGACCTACAGGGACGCCTGGAAAACAATGGTCAGATATTGGTAAAAATTAAACCTGTATTGAGCAACGAAATGTAGCTCACCCACAAAGTATAATTTTCCCCAAGTCCTGGAAATCTTGCATGCGACTCTTCATAATACTCAATTTATCAAAAGATAAATAGCCATCCACTCTCCCCACGCACCCCGACATCACACAGAAATCTAAAGAATCCTGACTTTTGAAGTCTTACTTCTTTGTAAAATGAAAATTCTTAACATTAGAGGGGTTTGGCAGTGGAGTAGACAAGAGCCCCTCTGAGAATTTGATGAGCGCATTGAGCTTCCTTTTCAGGGAAAAAAAAAATCACACACAGAATATTTGGTATACAGTTTCAGGGAATTCACCAACCCCCTAAAATCCTCCTATCCTGAGTTAAGAACTCCTAACGTACACATTGAAGTGAATGATTGGTTCTGAATGTGGTCAAAGCACTATGGAGGGATGGGCGATTCCCAAAGTCATTCAGAGCTGTCTTCACAGCTGGAAAATGTGGACTTTAAATTTCTTCCTAATGCCCTGCCCCAGTTCACCTGAGAATTGCTTAACTTTCAGCTCTACTTTCATTTAACTCAACATCCTGGCTAATTCTTGAGTAAACATATGTTTGACTATACATATATGGAGAGGAACATATTGAAAACATTAAGTGTTTAAAAAATGGTCTACATTAGTTACTTCCATATATGTTCATTTGAATAAGGTGAAGCATCAAGAAAACTAGTTACCAGGAGCCTTATTTATCCAAGATGAATACCTAGAGGTATTCCTTAGTATTAGTGTCAGCGTTTGCAAGAAAAAATTATCCCATTAAAATAGCCCTCATGAATAATTCAGAGAGTTCAATTTAATGGAGAAAGGGGGAGACAGAAACAGGTTATCAAATTTGTTGGAAACCCGTGTTGCTGCACAGCATTTTTTTTATGAGCAGTCATAATGTGGGTTATTCTTTGTTCTGTATCTACAAGAAGAAGTGGATCTCAACATTTACATTTTTTTCCTTGAGTTTTCTGTTTTGTAGCATTCATAAACACATTTTTTCAAGTAATGTTTTCTGAAAAATGTGTTCTGAACTCTGGGTTCCTGATTCTTCTTCTTCTTTTTTATTGGTTCTTGATTGGAATTGTTTGCCAAAGTTGAAAGAGTAACAGACGTAAAGGAAATAGACAAGGGATGGCAAATTTCTGTATGGAAAAGACAACCACTAAGGTAATTACAGTGGGCACTGGTTGTTTACCTACTGTATTTTTGGCCAGGGTACATCCAGAAAACAAACAAACAAACAAACAAGCCACTTTAGCAATTCCTTGAAAGAATGGCTTAGTAGAGAGAATTGAGTTTATACAACATTTGGAAGAGCCGGGAGGACAAAGGTTGGGGAAGGGAGACAGATGGATTAAGGAGAAAGAAGGACGGCGATGGGATTGAGTAGTTCATCAAGCATGGAGAATCTCACCTCTTTATGAACATTTCAGGGACCACTGCTCCTCCTGTACAGAAGCCTGCTATATGTAGAATGTTTCAGATCTGAAACTTAACAACCAAAGGTTTTTAAGTTTTAACTATTAATCAACAAGTGCCTTTCCTACCTTGTGGAGAGCGTATTATTTACCACAGCAAAAAAAAAAAAAAAAAAAAGAAAAGAAAAGAAAAAAGAAATGTCATATTCCCTGCTCTTCTGTTTTCCTGTGCTTACTCTATAACATATTCATCAACTTACAAGTGTTTTTTAAAGCTAAAGTTGCCAATGTTAGTAATTATGAACCAAAGAGCCGCTAAGTTGTGTAGTGCTGATACTTTCAATTACCTCCTCTTTTTCCTTATCATCCTCTTCAGCATCATCACAGTAGAGACACCAAGGCTGCAGGGTGGGAGAAAACTGTGTAAACTGAAGCAGCAGAAACATCATTATGGAAGAGACGGAGCTTCACTCAGCCCTTGTCGGTGGCTTCTCAGGGGGTAGATATGCGAACAGTGGAAATGGAAGTTCTTAAGAGGGGCAGGAAAAGAAGGGTTGCGGATGCAAGTCGGGTTCCCTAGGAAGCAGAATCTGAGGAGATTCATGTACCAAAGGCTTTCCAAAGGATGGGTTTGGAATCAACACCTGGAAAAGAGATGGCAAGGAAGCCAGAAGGGGCAGAAGGAGAAATGACCAGAGGCTGAGAAGTAACAGTCTCAGTGTGGAAGGCTCAGCCTACCTGGTTAGGAGCCCTGCAGGTGGAACAGTCTTTTAGAGCTGTCCCGATTTGGGGCTAGGAGGCCAGGCCTTTATAACCTCACTTCCGTTATTGGGTGTGGGTTGCCCTGGGAAGGGGTCATAGCTTTGGGTAAGAGAACCTTTGGGAACAGGTAGACTCAGAAGTAGGAAGGAGTGGCACAATGAAAAGTAAAACCTGTATGATAACGAAAGTTTTGGCAGTAGACAGGACTTACAATTAGCCTAGGCGTTGGGAGAGAGAAAAAAAAATTATCTATCTATCTATCTATCTATCTATTATCATCTGTCTTTGCCCTCAAAGGGGCTACTATTGAGTTAGGAAGACAGGACTTCTACCTGAAATAATATTAAATATGATACATAATGATAATGAAGCACCTATTTAACTTCATACTACAAAAGATATATAGGAGCTGAAAGGAGGGCGAAACTAGTGGGATCTTGGTCATCAGAGTAGGCTTCACTATGAAGGGAAGACATGAATTAAGCCATGAGGAATGGATAGATTTGCACACACACAAAAGAGATGGCAGGGATTATGAGTAAAATCGTCAAGTTGGGAATGAAGATGGCACGCTGCATAGAATACAGTCAGAAATATAGTAGGTTGGCTAATATAGTAACAGAGAATGGAGGGAGGCTGGTAAGTCACACAGGGAAGGGTGGATTTAATGTGAGAGAAGGTAGGGAGGCCCTGACAGTGAACGCAATGCAAGTGACTTTCAAGAGCCTGGGTGCAGCCTGGGATGAATTTGAAAGAAGCCAAGACATGAAGAGATCGGCCAAGAGATAACAACCCAGTAACTGAGAGGCCAAGTGCTAAAAGGCGGACTCATATTGTGCCAGTGAGGAGGAGTGGGAAGGCATGGATTCAAAAGATACTTCCATCTTTCAACTAGTGAGTAAATTTTACCTGTGTCTTTAATAAAAAAAGACAGGAACCAATTGTGACCAATACTGTAGCTCACAGTCATATTACTGCTCAGGGCAAAAGGCTGTCACAGCTTTCCACTGGCCTTGAGGATAAAGGAAGACTTCACTGAGAAAACCTAAGAGAATGGTGTATTTTTCTAACCACTTAGATATTCTTTAGGTCCATGAATAAGATTTTCTAGCTTTATTGATATAAAATTAGAATTTTCTTATTAAATGTATTGTTATTTTCTGTTGTTATGATTTTTATCATGTTGTGGTTAAGAAAGGGCTCCAGAATTGGACCACTTGGGTCTTTGAGTCCTGTCCCAATTCTATGACCTTGGGCAAAGCTTAGCTTCCTCGTTTACAAAACAAGAACGCTTTCTTCATTTGAGTGTTAAACGTCTACTTTAATGCACATAAGGGATTTAGAATGCCGTGGAATACAGTGTTCAGTAGATGTTAGTATTATAATTATTTTGAGGTTAGCAGGTTTCCATCTGGCTCAATGAGGAAGTAATGTGTTATTTAATAAATAACGCTAATATGACATGCTATCTATTTGGGAGAAATAATTATTAATTTTTAAGGAAAATAAGAAAAGGAAAATGAAGGAAACCCTATCTCCAAGTTTTTAACATAGCTGTTTCCTCAAAAAGTTCAATTTTTTCCGGTTTCTGGTCCCCAGGTCTTCAGCATCATCTCAGTATCTCAGCTTCTGTTTACCACCCATCAGCTTCATTGTCACCACTGGACAGTGTTCAGGTTACTCAGCCTGGAAACATGGAAGCATTGAGAGGTGATCTCTCTCAGTGTTCCACCAACATGTTTTCAAGTTATTCATCTTTTCTTGATCTTGATTTTCCTTCTGTAAAATGTGGGTTCAGATATATGCTGAACCTATCCCACTTATTATCAAGAAGTTCAGAGGAACAGATGTATTTAAAAGTGCTTTGTAGAGACTAAATACTGTTCAAATGTACTTTATTTTCATCAGTAACACCATATTCTCCATTGTCTACCCTTCACATCCAGCACAGTTAACTGACAACAAAATCAGTTTCATTTTAGGAGTTTTTCTAGTAAAGCCAACCCTGGGGGGAAATGGGAACTGGGTAATATGTGTGCTGGAAAGTTCGCTCTCTGAATTCCCTCTCTTATCTATGCTTGATGCCCCTTCTTGGTAGCCTGCTCCTAGCCTTCCATTATGTGTTGCTTCTCCAGCATCAGTGGCTTTCCATTAAAATCAGACCCCCAAGGAAATTTTCCATTTCATTTTCAGAGAAATTAAATCTCTCCCTCAAGTGACTGGACAAAGGTTTCCAGAGAATCTGATACACACTGTGCCAGTATTCCATTTTGAGTTAGATCAAATGCTTCAGATCAGAACATATACTTCTGGCCTTTCTGGGTCTCTGACAATGCCTAAGGTCTTCTCACTGGCTAGTAATCTGGAGGCCAGTTAGTTTCATGGAGTTGCCAATCCCTGTCATGCTTAGCCCTCTGGCTCTGGGGTAAGAATTCTGCTGGCATTTTCTCAGCACTGTGTAACTGTGTGCTCCCAGACCTGATAGCCTCCTTCTTCTGAGCCCTATGAAATCCCAAATCCACTGTAAACAGCACCTCTCCCTCCTGAGAAATTCCCTTCATTTCCAAACTTAAGTCAAATTTGCTTCCCTCCAAAGCAAACTACCTTTGAGTGGACACTTGAAGTTGGCTTACTTCTACATGTTGATAGACTTCTACTGGCTTCAACTGTGGAGAAAACAGTGCCTGATGGGGCTCATGTGCCAATTTTTTGCTTGTATGAATGTAGTGGTGGCTTTGTCTTGGACCTTCCTCCTACAAAAACCGATATTCAAATACCTCTCTAAACCAGACAAAAAAAAAAGGTACTTATAAGAATATGGGAAAGGGTGGGAATATAAACTAGTGCAGCCACTCTGGAAAACAGTGTGGAGGTTCCTCAAAAGATTAAAAATAGAACCACTCTACAACCCAGCAATTGCACCACTAGGTATTTATCCAAGGGATACAGGTATGCTGTTTCAAAGGGGCACATGCACCCCAATGTTTATAGCAGCACCATCAACAATAGCTAAAGTATGGAAAGAGCCCAAATGTCCATCAATGGATGAAAGGATAAAGAAGATGTGGTGTATACACACACACACACACACACACACACACACACCGGAGTATTATTCAAGAATGAAAAAGAATGAAATCTTGCCATTGGCAACTGCGTGGATGGAACTAGAGGGTATAATGCTAAGCAAAACTAGTCAGTCAGAGAAAGACAAAAATCATATGACTTTGCTCATATGAGGACTTTAAGAGACAAAACAGATGAATATAAGGGAAGGGAAGCAAAAATCACATAAAAACCGGGAGGGGGACAAAACATAAGAGATTCTTAAATATGGAGAGGAAACAGAGGGTTACTGGAGGGGTTGTGGGAGGGAGGATGGGCTAAATGGGGAAGGGCCATCAAGGAATCTACTCCTGAAATCATTGTTGCACTATTTGCTAACTAACTTGGATATAAATTTAAAAAAAAATAATAAATTAAACAAAATGTTAAAAAGAAAAAATATGGGAAAGAGAACTACCGCGTCTACAAAAAAATCAGTACATCGTAAAGTACTCTCTTATGTAAATACTTGATAAAGTCTTTACTCCTACATTGTCGCATTTAAAACTTAAAATTGCCAGGGGGAAGGACAGCTCTTCATCACTGTTAGTCTTTTAAGAAGGAAATTGTGACTCCAAGTGGTAAGTGACGTACTCGAAGTCACCTGGTAAGCGAGAAAGAACTCTGCATTAGACATCTGTTGTCTACTGCTTGTTCAGAACCCTTCTATGGAACTCCAGGATTTCCCAGCTTACAGCATGAATTTTAACAATTTGTATGTCATATGAATATGGGTTTAGAAAAATGCATGTAATTTTATCATATAATTAATTCATTATTTGTACTTTAGGAACATGGCCTAGCACCAACTGTCTCTCTAATCTTGCACTTAAATACAATGACCCTGTAAGAATGGCTTTCTGCACAGCGGAGCCCTCTGAGCTGTCAAGCTCAAATGCTTGTTTCCCGCTTAATGGAGAGGGCTTGCATGGGTGAAATGGTTTTATCCGAACCTAAACCCCTGCCATCAATAAGCGACTGGCCTGAAGGCATGAAGTGACAGAGTAATACTTTCACAATTAATTTCCTTAACTGGCGTTGCTGGTCTTTGGAGACGGGTCTCCTCTATGGGACATTGCTTAGAAGGAAAAGTGAACATTTTTCAGCATACAGTTGTCGCTCCGTTTCTTTAATCCCATGAGGTGAAGTAAATCTGTGTAAGCTTTGCAGTTCTGTGGCTGATTCAACACAGACTCAGAGAAGTCTATTCTCCACCAAATCTAAAGACACTTTTTTTTTTTTTAATAGAGCAGCCAAATCACCTGTCAGGAGAAGATAAGATGACTAAGAAAACTCCCATTTTATTGACAGCCTAAATACAATATTCCATCTTAGTCTCCACAATAGCCCTTTGAAGCCAGCTATCATACTTCTCATTTTTTTAGATTAAAAAGTTGAGGCTCAAGAATTAAGTAACTGAAATAAGGCCATAGAGATAAAATGTGACAGAATTCTGATACACTCTGAATGCCAGGTCTTCCCCTCTTTGCCGCATAGTTTCACAGAAACTACACAGAAGTGTCTTCTCTGGAGCCATCGTGTAGTCATTTTGGAAATGATTCAATTGGAAACCAATCCAATTTCCCAGTTTTAAACAGGTTTACAGTTTAAAACATTATTGCAGGTCGGGCATTGTTTTTCACATGTATTTAAAGGCTGATCTATTCTGTCAGTGGAGCAGTGTGCACTTTCCTTTCTTTCTTTCTTCTTTCTTTCTTTCTTTCTTTCTTTCTTCTTTCTTCTTCTTTTTTTTTTAGGTTATCTGTTTTTTAGAAGGCACTCTATAAACAACATTCTGATTTAGAAAAGAAAGTCTACCTTGAATTTATACTTGGTACCAATTTATGTTGTAACATTACTGACAGTGTCACTTAATTTGCCTAGTTGCCTATGGTCTAAATGTAGGTAATTTACAAACCTTTAACAATTTTCAGCTTTGCTAAATGGTACAGAGAACTGCAATTACATTTAAAATGCACTGGCGCTCTATATGTCAGTAAAAAGCACCTACAAAGACATAATTACAATGTAATTGCCCACAAGTTCATGAAGTAAACATACATTATTAGAAGGCACTCATCTGTTCAATTTAAGTAACATTGCAGCTAACATATTGCATAAATAGGGAGCCATTTTGTGACTAGTTACTGTAATAACAGGAGTTTAAATTAAAATGTGGTGCCTAAGTATATGTATTCTTAAGATCATTTCAGATATGTTACTCAATACCCAGTGGCTTGATTTTAACCTTTAAAAATCGCCTTTTAAATATTATATTCATTTTATGGAAATATTTACAATCAATGCATAGTGTCAGATCTGACTAAAAACTGGTGTTATAGAAAAAAGCTTTTCAAAAAGTTTTAAACCTGAGAAGAAATACACAGATGCATATTTGCCATACATTTAGAAATAGATGCACATATACTAGGATGGCCCATTAAGATCCAATGCTGTATAGGGGCACCTGGGTGGCTCAGTTGGCTGGGTCTCCGACTTCAGCTCGGGTCATGATCTCATGGTTTGTGAGTTCAAGCCCCGTGTTGGGCTCTGTGCTGACAGCTCAGAGCCTGGATGGAGGCTGCTTCAGATTCTGTGTCCCCCTGTCTCTCTGCCCCTCCCCAGCTCTCTCTCTCTCTCTCTCTCTCTCTCAAAAATAAATAAACATTTTTTAAAAATTAGAAAAAAAAGATCTAATGCTATACGGAAAATACAAATCAGTAACTTGGAATCATTAAAGTAATTTTGCACTGCATTATTATACATATATCAGCCCAGCCTTCATATTTTTATCCATCACATCAAATATACAATATGTATGCCAAAGGATCTGACTTGCATATTTTGGAGGAAAAAGATAACATGTACAGAAGTCTTAGAAATCAGCTTTGGCTCAAAACATTTCCATGACTCCCCTAAAATGACTGGCTGATCTTTGTTTGAAATACTATGAGGAAGTAAATGGTAGACGTGGGTGGGGGAAACAGAAGAAAAAGGGAACCACAAATCCAAAGTTGATATCAGCATAATGTATTAGTAGTAATTATATTTGTAGTATAAGACCTTTTGTCCCGAACTTCTCAAAGCACTTAGCAAACTCTGTCTCAATAGCAAACCTAGTCCTAGGTTCAAGAACAAGAAGAAAAGAGATAAGGAAGCACAGTGCTTTATCCAGTTGCCCAGGACAGTCAGATTTTAGCCAAAACAAAAGAGAACAAACTAAACCTTTGGCAATATGTTCCACGAGTGCTTTCTAGGCAAGTGGGGTCTTAGTATTGCAAGATAAAAATCTTATTTCTTGTGTACTCTCCTCCGTCTTAGTCCCCCCGCCAAATAGAGTCAATTCCTGCAAAATAGCATTAATCATTAGAACTCTCCTTGTTTAGTCTAATTAGAGAAAAATAATCAGTTACTTCTATGTAGACACATTATTTTGCAATGCCTCTACACACATGTTTTATTGATATATTGAGGATTTAAACATAATAATTGAGTCATATTAACCTGTATATGAATTCGAATATAATTACTGACTTACCCATTACAGTTTGGACCTGTAGGTTTGTGCCAGTATCTTGTTAGTCTTGCACAGGGCAAAAAAGCCCTTCTCAATTTCAACAATATTTGATAAAAATACATTTGAATTAGTAGAAATGGAAAGGAAGGTTAAACAAGTAAATTCTTACAAAGAATGCAATAAAATAGTCTTTCCTGAATTTATCATTAAGAAATCGTTAAACTCATTTCCTTGTCCAAAGTAATGATGGAAACTTCAAAAGCTTTCTCTTGATCAGAAGAAATGTGGCAAATCCAGCATTACAAGTACTGCCTTCAGCATGTCTTTTTCTGGTTTCTCAGTATTCTTTGGTTTAAGTAGAAAATTTGACCATTGAGTAACATCTATAATCTTCCATTTCCTGTCATATTTTACCAGCACTCTCTCAATGGTCTGCCTTCACCTAGAACTAACCCTTTTTAAAGATTCATTTCCAGCTACTACATTCCAACTTCCAGGTGGAGAACAGTGAATAGGCCACCATACCCTGTCCATGATTCTTCTGACTTCTGACTAGCCACCTGGAACCTGCCCAGCCAGAGCCATGATCAGTACCCACCAGAAGGCTGAAATATGGCTTCTATCTCGGTCCAGGTGTCTTGGGTAGCTGAAGTCATAGCTGAGTAAGTGAAGCTCTATTAGAATCCCATTAGGCAGAGTTCATCTTTTGCTTGTGCATTGGAGTTATCCTTTTACTTGAGACACTTCTGCTCTGCAATCATCTTTTCTCTGTAGAAGCTTGCCAGCATCTTAGCATGGTTCCTATAGGCAAGTATAGGAAATCTATAGGGGAAAGAGAAGGAAGGAGATGGACTTTTCAATCCTGTAAAGCAATGAACACTTCCCTTTTTTGGTAGTTTGAATCTCTTTGGGATAAGCATTATGGCTAACACAGTAGCTGTCTTTGTGGAATGATTTCCAGACTGCTGGGAAGAATTTTTATCCCTCTGAATATCTTGCATGTGTGCATGTATAACATGTTTATTCTCATTTGATAATACCTGGAATTCTGCAGCTAGATATTACTTTGGATGTCTTAAGGAGTGATTTCTTTTAAGGTACAAATGATCATAAGATACATAAGACTTTAAACCTAATTAGTATAATAAGGTTCAAAATCAAAGTTTTGACTCAAAAGTCAATATGATGTGTTAAATTCTAAAGTGAGCTATGAGAAAAAATGTCTATAAGAAGATTTACAAGGGAACACTTGCTTTGTGAGTGCAAGGGATGCATGAGAATTCTTACTTTAAAAGGGCTACTAAGGAGAAAAATACTGTTTGGGTTCTGTTCTGTTCTATTCAAAGAAAGGACCTAAGGATTGCAGCAGGAAGCTAATGCCAAATTTGGATTCTAGAACCTGCAGAATAAATTATAATGGACCCCTCAGTATAGAGTAGTGTCCATTGGGAGGCAGAGGAATAGGCCACTCAGCCTAACAGAAAATCCCTGTCTCTCACCTTTCCACCTTCTCTTTTGAACTTGAAATGACTTAACACAGCAGCTACCAAGTGAAGTAGAAGGTAAGGAAGGGAATTGAACTGTAATCCTTTTAGGATGTTGCAGACAACCACTAACTAGCTTGTGGAAAGGGAAAGAAAGATTTAACTCGTGAGAAAATTTAGTTATTAATTATCTTTTACTGGACACTTCCTAATTACTGAACCAAGAGTGTGTCTAAAAGTGAGCATAAAATTCACGGGATCTGCCCAAATTTCTATCCAGGGAGAGAAACATTTGTCTTATTAAAAACATTTTGAACTGATGGTGAGATGGGAAGATAAAGTTGTACTTGGATTATATCACAAATTGTATTTGTTCAACACATGTATTATAACCACTATTGCTTTGTGTGAGTGGGTTTTCTCCCAAACATCCCTAAATAGGGTAGTTGTCAGGTCAGTGGGCAGTGGAAAGTGGGAATTGGGGGAAATTGGAGAAAAATTAAGAAAGGAAGAAATAGCAAAGAGCACATGATAGGCAGGAAAAGAAGGTACGGGAAGAGCAAAATCAGCAAAGGGAGATGGGAGCATTGGAAGAGCAACATTTTCAGTGGGTTTATTAAGGGAATAAATGAGTAAAAGTGTGAATAGAAAAAATAAGTGAAATAAGTAAATTGCTATCCTTCAGGGAGTTAACTTTGAACTTTCTAGATAGCATACAAATTGCCTCTCCCCGGAAAGATGTATACAATTGAAAAACAAACTATTCCTTGATTTAAACACACAAAGTTGTTATATTTGATTCTGTAGGAAATTCCCAATTGGCTAACTCTTATACTTGCTGTGAAATTCATAGGAGATGAGCAATACAGAACTTTACCTGTGGAGAAAGGTCAGAGTCTGCCTCAGGGTATTATTTCATAGACGTCATGTTTGTACGTATTTATCTTCTTAGAAGGCCAACCATGTTTTCATTAGGAACACCAAACCCATAAGAAGCATTGGCAGGCTGTGTACATAAGTAAATGAAAAGGGATCTTTATCTGTGAAACTGACAAATGCTTTTATTTGCCCTTAAAAGAATGAGATACTATTTAAATTTGAGTATCTTTTTCAAAAACACTGCAGAGCCACATAACGCCTCCCCAGAAGATTCAAGGCTGATTAAAAGCTCCTTGAGAGTATAAAGACTGTTGTTTGCCTTTACTTTTCTTGTAACTTTTCTTGTAAAATATATAAAAAACATACAAAAACATGAATATTTTAAGAGTATTCACTCTATTTATGTATTTGCTTGTTTGTTTTTTAAATGTTTATTGATTTTGAGAGAGAGAGAGAGAGTGGGGAGGGGCAGAGGGAGAGAGAGAGAGAGAGAGAGAGGGAGAGAATCTCAAGCAGGCTCCATGCTGCCTGTGCAGAGTCCTACGGGGGGCCCCATCTCATGAACAATGAGATCATGATCTAAACCAAAATCAAGAGTGGGACATAAGTGACTGAGCCACCCAAGCGTCCCTTTTTTTTACCTTACCCGATGTGGAGCTTGAACTCATGACCCTGAAATCAAGGGCCTCAGGCTCTACTGACTGAGCCAGCCAGAAACCCCATATGTGTATGTTTTAAAAGCACCCTTTTATATATTTTATGTGCATATACCCATGATTCTGGGACCACAGTCAAGATAGTGAATTTATCCATCATCCCCTAAAATTTCCCCTTGCCATCTCTTCTCCTTCCATGTTTCCACCACACACAGGTGACCATTGAACAGCTTCCTGTCACTATCAACTAGCTTGCATTTTCTAGAAGTTCACTTAAACAGAATCATACACATGTTCTTTTTCATTATTTCTAGATTGAACCATGTTGTTATGTGTACCAATAATATTTATTCCTTTTTATTACTGAGTATTATTTCACTGCGTGGATAAACCACAATTTGTTTATCCATTTACCTCTTGGTAAAAATTTGGGTTGTTTTCAGTTTGGGGTTACTCCAGATAAAACTGATATGCATATTCATATACCCATTTTCCTTGAGTGAATATCTAGGAGTGGAATGGCTGAGTCATATGGTAGGTACATGTTTAACTTCTAGGAAACTGCCAAGATTTCTTCCAAAGTGGTTGTGCCTTTTTATATTCATATTAGCAGTGAAGGAGTGTTCCGTTACTCCACATTCACACCAACACTTTGATGTGGTTACTTTTTAAAAATTGTAGCCATCCTAATAGGTGGATAATGTTATTTCATTATGGTTTTAATATGAATTTCCCTAATGAATAATGATGCTGAGCATGTTTTCATGTGTTTTTTTTTACTATCTGTATATCTGCTTGGTGTAGTGCTTATGAAAATATTTTGACTATTTTTATAATTGGGTTGTTTGTTTTCTTCTTACTGGGTTTTGAGATTTCTTTATATATCTAGACACAAGTCCGTCCATTATCAAACATATGATTTACAAACATTTTCTTTCAGTGTATGGCTTGTCTTGTTTTATCCTCCTAGCAGTGTATTTTGAAGAGATGCTCTTAATTTTGATAAATCCAATTTTTTAATATTTTCTTTTTGGATCATGATTTTGGTGTTTTAGATAAGATGTTTTTATTTTATGTTTTTATTTTATGTTTTCTTCTAGAGGTTTTATAATTTTAGGTTATACATTAAGTTCCGTTATTCATTTTGAGTTGAACATTTCCAATGGTAGGAAGTATGATTTTAGGTTCTTTTTTGTTTTTTGGAAGATCAGCTTAATTATTTAAAAAGACCATCTTGTCTTCACAGGATTGCTTTTGCAACAGCATCGAAAGTCAATTGGCTTCATATGTGTGGGGCTGTCTCTGGACCCTTTTGTTTCATAAATCAATGTATCTATCTTGATGTTGATATAGACACTTGATTTTTGTAGCTTTAAAACAAATCTCAAACTTAGGTACTGTTGGTATTCCAACTTAGAATCAGTTTGTCAAATTTTACAAAATAGCCATGCTTGGAGACTGTATTAAATCTAAAAATTGATTTGGAAAGAACTGACGTTATAACAAGTATTAACTATTCTGATCCATGAGCACAGTATGTATTTTCACTTATTTTGGTCTTTAATTACCTTCAGCAATATTTTGTAATTTCTGGTGAACTTAATTTTTGTGTGCCTTATATCAGATTCCTTCCTAAGTACTTTATATTTTTGTTGCTGTTATACATGGCATAATTACTTCAATTTTATTTTTGATTTTTTGTTTTTAGCATGTAGAAATATAATGTAATTTTATGTTGATTTTATACTTTTCACCTTTCTAAACTCACTCATTACTTCTAGTAGCTTTTATTATAGGTTCCATAAGATCTGTTACATATATAATCATGTAATATGTGAGTAAAGACTTGCATTTCTTCCTTTTGATTTTGGATGCCTGGTTTTTTCTTGACTTATTGCATTAGGTCCAACATCTAGTACAATTGGTGAATAGAATGGGTAAAAGTGGATATTCATGTCTTGCTCTCGATTAGGTTTTTACCAGTAAGCATGATGTTGACTGTAGGTTTTGTAGCTGTCCTTCATCAGGTTGAGGAAGTTTCCTTCTGGTTTTAGTTTGCTGATGGTCATAATTTTTTTAATCAAGAATTGATGTTGCATTATGTGAAATATTTCTCTGCCCCTATTGAGATGATGTGTGGTTTTTCTTATTTTGTCAGTTGATACGGTAAACTGTGAGGACTGCATTTTGAATGTTAAACCTTATTCCATAGGCAAATCCCGTTTGCTAATGATGTAAACTGTTTTATACATTGTTTGAGGCCATTTGCTAAAATTGTGTTGAGATTTTTAAAAATTTATATTCATGGAGAATATTGGCATGTCATTTTCTTATAATGTCTTTTTCTAGCTTTAGCGTGAGAGTAATTTTGGCCTCATAAAATGAGTTGGGAAATATTCCCTGATTTTCAATTTTCTGGAAGAGTGTATGTAAAATTGATGTTATTTCTTCTATTCCTTCTATTAAATGCTTGGTAGAATTTTCCAAGGAAGCCATCTGGGCCTAGAGTTTTCTTTGTGGAAAGATTATCAATTCTAAATTCAATTTCTTTAGTTTCTTTAATAAAGATAAGGTTCTCAGGTTATCCAATTTCTGAGTGACCTTTGAAAGTTTATCTCTTTCAAGGAATGTATTCACTTAATCTAAACTGTCAATTTTTTTTCTCAGAGTTGTTCATAATATCCCCTTATCATTTTAATACCTTTAGAATCTTTAATAATGGTCTCCTTTTCTATTCCTGATATTGCTTCTTTGTGTCCTGTTATTTTTTTCTGATCAGGTGACTAGAAGTTTATAAATTTAAATGATCTTCTCAGAGAAGTAGCTTTTGGTTTCCTTTATTTTCTCTATTGATTTTCTGTTATCTATTTCATTGATTTCCTCTTTGAACTGTATTATTTTCTTTCCTGGGCTTTCTCTGAGTTTCGTTTGTTCTTCCTTTTCTATTTTGTAAGGTAGAAACTGAGGTTATTGATTTAAGACCTTTCTTATTTTCTAACATAGGTGTTTAATACTATAGCAAACAAAACTATTAACCTAGCATCTTTACCGACTGGAATTATCTTCCAATATCCGAGTGAGTTTAGTGGTTCTATAAAAAGTTAAACAGAATTATTAAAGATCTAGAAACTCCACTGCTTTAATACAAGGAATATGTTGAAGAAAAGTGTAAGATGGAATTCCAAAGGGAGAGATAAATAAAGAAGGATCTTAAATATCATTCTAAAGAATCCAATCCTTAATTATGAACAAATAAAAGAACCTTGAAGTCTAAATAGAGGTGTGCTGTGATCAAAATTTCACATTACATTAATCTCCCTGGAAGAAGTGTCAGATGAGTTAGCAGGAATCAAAAAATCATAGTCCATGGGCCAATTCCATCCCACGACTTGCTTTTTGTGAATAAAGTGTTATTGGAACACAGCCACGCTTATTTGTTTACATGTTGTGTTACAATGATAGAGTTGAGTAGTTACAACAGAGACCATATGTCCTGCAAAGCTGAAAGTATTTACAATTGAAGACTTTATAGAAAAAGTTTGCCGACCCATGGATTAGAGTGAGTCAAGAATGATTTCACAAACTAATTAGAAAGGTTCTAGCAATAATTTTAATGAGGCACTATAAGAGCCTGACATTTAGCAGGGTTGCTCAAATGTTGAGCATCATTGGACCACGATTTTCACCATTTCCTTCAGCACTAAATCAAAACCAGGAGGCATTTTGTTAACCACCAACTGGTCTCTGCGAATAAAGCAGTATGTGGGCAAAGCAATGTGTGGATTGGCAGTGTTGCTTTGTTCATTCAGCAATGCCTTTCTTGATGCACGCAGTGCTTGTGCTCCCTCAGAAATGAGCCTGAAGCACCTTCTCCAATCTACATCATGGCTCATAAAATAAGTATTCTTCTTCCATAGTTTAGGTGTTCAGAAATTAATAGAATAAGCTATTGAGTATATATCGTCCCTCTGCCTATACTAAGAATGGGTTCCTCCTCTGCAGGTCTCATCCAACTCTAGGTCAAAATCTTTTCACACCCACCTAACGTAGTCATTCTCTTTCTGATTGTGTGCTGTTGAATTATGAAGCCAAACGGTGCCAATGGATCAGGAATTGGGCCAACAGCTTGCCTTGTTTTCTTCTGAGCATACTTGGCACTTTACAGATGGTTTTATATGTTTCTTGGCAATGTGTGACTTGCAAATTGCTCTACTGTGAAGGAAAGGGTAAATCTTGACCATTTTCTATTTTAGCAGAAAAACTCAATTTCATGCTAAAAAGCATGATTTGAGGATTGTTCTGGAGAAATCTGATTGTTTTACCAGTAAGGTCATTTTGCTTTTAAAACTGGCATACAAGTCTTCACAGTTTTATGTCACTATTTGAACGTACTTTATAACAGACAATGCCCTGAAGAGCAGAATGGTCTCTGGCTATCTGAATAAAAACCAATTTGGAGATATTACACGCTACATTTGTATTTCTAGTGTTCCTTATCATTTTCTTTAAAGACATTGTGATACATTCCCTGATTTCTACACATACAGATTTACAGTTTATAATCTCACTGGAGCATTGTTCAATATTTAAAACTACGGCATTATTCTGAATACCGCTATTTGATTTTCGAGTCCTTTGCTCCTCAATGAACAACTCTGGAGCCATTTATAGTTTTCAAAATTAGGGACTTATAATCTATTAGTTAAAATAAAAAAAAAACAGATTTAGCATATGGGAAATATATAACAGCAGGAAAAAAAATCCAGATGAGCTGGGTCCTGATAAATAAGTACAGCTGAGATAAACTGATAAACACTTTCTTTGCTGTACCTTCACAACCCCTAATATTGAATAATATTGAATAATATTGAACAATACTGTAAAGATTATTATTAAGCAAGTGATGGGATTTTGTATGATAATCTTAATCAGCTTCCTTTTTTAAACTACTGAAATGCCTGTGGAAAAAAAAAATTTGTAGTTGGTTTTTACATCCAAACTACCTAACTCTGTGTGAACTGCTTGATCAATTGACCATTTTGTGAAATTCCAAATTATAAATTTTGGTTAATACTTAAGTATTACTTAAGTTAATTAAGTTAATTGGTTAATACTAAGTAATACTTAAGTAATGTATAAAAGCTATTCAAAAAGTTTATTCAACTCTGTGGCTAATCTGCCATATATTTCAAAATTAAGTGAGAAATTGTATATGAATCACACGTAGGGTAGTATAATAATTTTAACTTTTAATAAAATATTTTAATCCAATATCCAAAATATTATCATTTCAATATGCAATGAATTTCAAAAATGAGATACTTGACATTCTCTTTTCATTCTAAATCTTTGTAACCTAGTGTGTATTTTGCATATACAGCATATTTCAACTCAAACTAACCACATTTTAGCTGCTCAACAGCTACATGTGGTTTTACATTAAAGAAAATTAGGGAAAGAGAGGATATGTTATCTTTGTCCCCACCCCATGTTGCTACTAATTATATAATTTCTTTCGCTTTGTAAAGTCTTTTCACATTGGTTACCTCATTTGATAGGAATATACCTTGCCTTGAATAATGGGTTAGATTTTAAGAGGTGGCTAAAATTCCCACCAAGGGGAAACCCACGGGCAGAAGCAACAAGGAAGGAAAACAGGGGTTTATTAGGAAATTAGAAGTCAGGGAGATAAACCTAAGAAAATATATCAGTCAAGCCCTCAAGCCAGACCAGGCAGACTGGGTGTTATTTGCCAGGTGGTAGGGAGAAACCAAGGTTGTGAACAAGAAAGGGACAAAGTCAGATTAAACAGACAGCTGAGTACAGCATGAAACAGTGAGAGAGACTAGAAGGAGTTTCTTAGGAAATTAACGCGTCAAATCTCAGGAAACGATCTAGATAGAAGTATGCACAGAAGAGAGAGCCTAGCAGTGTCTGGTACCCAGGAGATCCCAATATTAGCTCCTTTCCTCCTTTGGAGATTAGGGAGTTTTTAAAAGGACCTTTTAGAAAGAGATTTCTCTCTCTTACCCTCAACTAACAAATATTTTGCATACCTACTACCTGCCAAGGAATGTGATTGACCCTGAAGATACAGAAGAGAGTAAGTCAGGTAGGGTTCCTGGCCTCTTAGATCTTACATTTCCTTAAGAGAGACAAAAAGGAATAGATAAACAAAACGATCTCACATTGTGATAACTACAATAAAAAAATAATCATGGAGATGAGTGACCAGGGAAGGGCACTTGGAAGTGGTGGCAGTTAAGCTGAGATCTAAAGAATGAAAGGAGCTGGATTTGCAAGAGGCCAGGTCCAGAGTGTTCCATGTGCAGAATCCTGGGGGCATGAAAGAACTTGAGGTGTTCAAGGAACTGAAGAAAAAAAAAAAAACCTAAAGAGCATAATTTGGGTGGGGACTATTGCAGAAGTTATAGTGAAAGGGGCAAATGAGTGGGTCATGGTGAGTCTGTAGACCATGACAAGGAACTGGATTTTATTTTAAGAGGAATAAGACATCACTAAATTGTAGTGCTTGAAAGGTTGTAGACAAGTGAATGACAGGATTTCCATTTTAAGATCACTCTTGCTGCAGTGGGGAAAAAACTGCTTAAGGCTGATAAAGGTGGAAACTGGGATAGATTTCAGTTAGAAAGCAAGCAGAAGAGGGCAGGTAAGGGATGATGGTGGCACGGCTGAAGTTAAGAAAGGTCCTAGGGAAAATGAATGACCCCCTCCAATGTTCTTGCAAAAAGAATCCTGTATGATTGTGCCACAAAACTTCAGATGAAATGGAGGATGCGGTTTTGCCCTATTATGCATTTTTTCTTGAGGAAATGCTGCTAAAAAGTCAACGTGAAACTAAATTTTTGTTTATTCTAGACATTAGAACATACTTACAATCTTAATCCCCTTTATTTTTTTTTTAATTTGTAATGTTTATTTTTGAGACAGAAAGAGAGACAGCATGAGCGAGGGAAGGGCAGAGAGAAGGAGAAACAGAATTTGAAGCAGGCTCCAGGCTCTGAGCTGCCAGCATAAAGCCCGACGCGGGGCTCCACCTCACGAACCATGAGATCGTGACCTGAGCCGGAGTCAGACGCTTGACCAACGAAGCCACCCAGGCGACCCGGATGATTTCCAAAATGTAATTTTCAGTTTCATTTTAGTTAAGGTGGTTAGAAAGCTTGCCCAGGAAAATAGGCAGCTATTAGGACTCCATGCAAGAGGTACAGCCAAACCCAAGACCCTGAGATGGGAGGGGGATTGCCATAATCAAGGAACAGAAGGTAGCCCAGTGGCTGGAGCAGAGCAAATATCCATCAGCACATGGTATGTGGTTCGTATTTAAGCAATGATCATGAGCTACCTCCTCAGTAAGAAACAAACAGAGAAAGGTTTCTTGCTACCCCACACTACAGCATTTAATTTATTTTTTACAGTTGCCTCACAAAAGCTGACAAAATCTTCATTACTTCTGGTGAACTAAGAGCAGAAACACTGGTCCTAAAAAGGACGACTACTTCTAGAGGGTGCCTGTGTGTTCCTAAAGACGTGAAAATAACGCTCTTTATGGTTTGAAAACCGTTTACGCCCTGAGACACTTTGTTCAACACCCTTAAATATCAAATTCTGGAAAATTTTGAGGAACTTTCCCCTGCAGCAATTGTCCAAGCCACTTCACGGGTGACACGGCCTCACCCTGCCCTGGGCCCATCACACAACAACAAAGCAGCTTCTTTCACCAGATGGTACACGCGAGCTCCCTAAACTCAAACCCTGAAGGAGACAGGAAAACTATTATAAAAAATTTAAAGTAAAGAGTAAATACAGGTAAACAAATGTATAGGATGATCATTTAAAGCGCTGTCTATATGTTTTTTTCCTGTTCCATTCCATCGAGGGCTTAAAGAGGCCTAAATGAATACTAGTGGTACAAGAGGCTGATATTAATAACCAAAGGAATCTGATGAGCAGGAAAACGTCATTAAGGAAAAAAAGTCTTTTCTCCCCCCTTATGCTAAGTGTTTTTATAGAATTAAGAGTACTAGGTTTTGATTTTGGTTCAATTTTTCTGGTAGCTAAAAACAAAATCATGGCATTATTTATCTGAAAGAATTACTACTGGACTATCCAATACCCAAATGAGGATGCTGGAAATCTCTGTCTTATTGAGGTCCTACTGACAAAACCTTCCTACCATAGTGGAGCTATTCTTATATTCATTCACTGCCTGATATATTATATATAATAAATAACAAGTGTTGAATGAGTCACTCATCTGTTATCACCTTCTACTGCCTTAAAGTGTTCATTTTTAAAGTTATTACTCAAGTTTTAAGACATTTTAAGATAAGCCACACAAAGTACCTATCTAATAAAAGATTGTCTTGGTAAAAATTACATGTGTGATAGACTGATGGGAAAGGTATTTTGGAAATAGCCAGACTTTCTTTTCCTCTTTAATCATATCCCATTATACTTAAAAGTAAGGATATTTCTTTTCCTATGTGTAACTATGTGATATTTCCATAGACTAGTAAATATGCTTAAATACTTCTGCATTAGGAACAAATTAGGGCAAAACAAAATTCTGAAAAAGTTATGATTGTTAGGTTCATTTTCAAAAACTCAGTTGGATTAAGATAGCCTTTCAATCCAAATATTGATCAGGTAACAATTTTACATCCAGACCTCAAGAATTACCTGGCTCCTGGCCGTATCTACTTCATCATCATTTTTAAGTACAACGTTAACAAAAACACTCAGAAAGTTTAACACATGATGCTGTGTTACGGGTGAAAACAAGTGTGAGAAGTACTCACTGACATCCAACAGTTAATCATTTGGTTGATCAGAGAACACATAGATAATTATAATAGAGTAGAAACAATCAAATGGAAAGGACTTGATAATCATTTAGTATCTAAGTTAGAGGTACCACTGATCTGTTCTATCACAAACTAACACCAATAGATGCAATGAAATGTCTACTTCCCTCGCCAATTAAAAGACTCATATGCTAAAATAGAAATACTGAAACTTCAGAGATGAAGGAACATGTGTGAAAATTGGAAAAATGCCCAGAGAGTTGCGTAGAGATATGATCTGTAGGAGTTCTAATACAAAACCTTACACTGGAAATGCTTAAAGCATCTCTTGCCTACATACCTGTCAGCTGTATGTATAATGTATAACTTTGAGAAGATACATTAGAACATTAATAATTAAGCATAGCATTAAATTCAGGATATATCCTAATAGACCTTTATAGGTGTGTTACTTTTTTACATTAAGAATGAGAAGCAGTATGTTAGTAATTAAGTAAATATTATAGTAAGTATAACTTATACTGGAAGCTTACCACTCCCCAGGGAACAGATATTTAATTTGTGGCCGTGATAATAACAGCCTAATGAACTTCACATCTTTCAGGAGAGCTTAATAAACTTCAAAGAAGACAAAACAAGAATGTCTGAGTAAAAGTACATCCTTAGCCTTTCATTAGGCAAAATGAGCATGAGTCCTGGCCCAGCATGGCTTCCAAAGTTAGCACTCCCAACTACAAAGCAAATGTATGCAGAGAAATGTACAACAAAAGACATAGCTTTTAAAGCTCCGGTTGCATTTCCACAAATGTTGCTTACAAAAGCCACCATTCTCTGTGTTAACAAAAAGTTGTGGATCCGTTCTTCACTAAATCCTCTTTTCTTGCATAATCCACCTTGTGCACTTTAGCTTGAGTGTGTTTTATCTGATCTAATCCTGGGCTCATTCACTCTCAGATAGAAGCAACAGGATTATTTCATACTTAAAGAGGTCCAATCTTTATGCGATCCATAAGAGGACACCTGGCTGATACAGAATTTAAGCAAAAGATTAACCAGGTGCTCGAGACACATAATGATTTCAAATCTAATAACAGTTTATGATAAAAAGAATTGCTGTCAGACCATATCAAAAATACATTTTAAAATGCACGCATTGTCTATTCAAGTATTATATAGAAATTTTAATGCATGTAATGTTCACACACCTATACACATAAGAGTATTCATTTCAAGAAAAGAATGCACATTTTATTAGGAATTTTATGACCCAAAGCGCCTGTTCACATTTTCATTCATGTCTTTCTTTCATATTCAGCACATCTACAGATTAAAATGGTTTGAGTAGGGCTAGGCTTTGTAGCTTAGCAAATCAGTCCCTGGTTTTCTCTTTTAATGCAGTGGACAAGAAAGCTCAATAGAAAATAATCTAAGCCCCCATGAAGCTAGAAAACATGGATTAGTATTAAGTAAGTCTAGCTTCCTTGGTTTGGCTCTACAGGACCATTACATTATAATATGCGTGTGCGTGTGTGCACATGTGTTGTGTTTGTGCATATATACTTTAAGTTTGTTGATTGATTACATAGACATTTCCTGTGGGGCTCAGATGCTAGCGTCTCATTACTAACTTGTCAAAGGATCATATTCACTTATATGAAACACAGTTTTCTGATTCCAGAATCTGCCAGTGTTTTAAATACAAAAGAGTTAAGTTAAAGCCAGAACTATAGAAATATTCTTTTGACGATAAAATCTATATAAAAATCTATACAATCGCTGTATCTTTTTTCCTTTGAAGTTTACATTCTAGTTATTTTTAAAAGGAAGAAAGTATCAAGACACTCCAAGAAAACAGAGGACAATAGTAACACTGATGTATATCTTGGAGAGTACCTCTTGGTTTTTACATCTGCATTGGAGAAGTGGGGTGTGACTGGTATATGGGACAGATTGAGAAGTACAACAATAGCAACAATGTTTGCTGGATATTTCAACATGTTGAAATTTGTTAAATAAAATTAATCATCCAAAGAACTGAAAGGCCAATTCCATGTGGAAATAATGTAGGTCAAAATTCTATCTCTTTAAGTATGACTCACCAAAAGTCACCTCTCAAATGATTAAAACTTTCTCATCTCCCTGAGGCTCACTTTCTTTACCTGCAAAATGAAGGAGATGGAGTGACTCTTAATTTTGTTTTTATTTTAACGTTAATCTCCAATAAAGATCCCTACATTTCACTGGTGGGAGAATACATTCCAGATATTTTCTACTATTTTAGAGTGATACATCAGTTAATGAATCTTCTAGGAATAAGTAGGTTTCATAGCATAGTTAACAGTGCTATTGAAGTAACAATAAATTATGAGGAGCTGTGTTTCTGTGATTGTTCAGTGCAGTAATTTGGTTTCCACCAGGGTCGGTGTCAGTATAGATGTGCAGAACATAATAATCCTCAGGAAAAATGTTAAGGTGAAGTTACCTTACCAGGTTACAAAAAATTACATTACATGATTTGAAATGTATACTATATTGCTTATACTGAATTTATAAATTTGGTCTTCAAAACTAATATTGAAAATTTATGAGAAAAAATTAAAAACTAAAGGCTAAGTTTACGATGTCAATACTTAATCAACTGATTCATTCCAGTTTAAAAAAATAACTGATCGCAGCGCCTGGGTGGCACAGTCGGTTAAGCGTCCGACTTCAGCCAGGTCACGATCTCGCGGCCCGGGAGTTCGAGCCCCGCGTCAGGCTCTGGGCTGATGGCTCACAGCCCGGAGCCTGTTTCCGATTCTGTGTCTCCCTCTCTCTCTCTGCCCCTCCCCCGTTCATGCTCTGTCTCTCTCTGTCCCAAAAATAAATAAACGTTGAAAAAAAAAATTAAAAAAATAAAAAAATTAAAAAATAACTGATCTTTTTCTTTGGCAATATATTTGCAAAATCATAAAATCATTTCACCTTTAAAATAATTGTCATGTTAACACAACTAAGATACATGTCACAGGTAGAAAAAAAATATGTAAAATTAGTTCTCTAGCTTAAAGTGAGTGATGGTCACATCCTCATCAAATATGACCACTTATCATTGACTTAGTTGGGCCAAGCCTTTTTATTCTTATTAATCAATAGATCAGAAAATTGGTCTCTTGAAGACAATTAATATTCAGGTACATAGTGAACTTCCCTGCAGTCAATCCTGGGCATAGGTAACTTAGATTTCATTGGCGAAATGGAAAATGAAACGAAAGTGAATTTTAAATGTATATAGAGAGAGTGGCATTAAAATATACCATGAACTTAGAAGGAAATCCAAAGAGAAAATGTGTGGAACGGTGAGGCTGGAGAAGAAGAGTTGCCTATATTGCCTACATACAAATCAATTAAACATAAGTGGTTAGAATATAGAAGGAATAATCAGCACCCAAAATAGACAAGGCACTGTGTGTATATATACATAATTGTGTCACTGTCTGTTGGTAGATGTCATGATAATAATAGGTTAACATTTGGTTACTGATTATTATTTACTCAGTACTAGTTCAAACACTTTACACGCTCTATCTCATTAATCCCTAGGCTACGCAAATGAAATTTAAGTATCATTTTTCTCTCTGTTTTACAATTGAGGAAACAAAAACTTAAAAACTCCAAGTATGTCACCTCATGGCAAGTCTAACTCCTTCTTGCACTTCACCATTCAGAATATACGTCACTTCAGTAGGCTGGAAAGATCTCTTCCATTCTACAGAAAGCTGCTTAAGTCCATACAAAGTCACCTTTGCCAAAACTACTGACAGTGTACCAGAAGAAGTGGAAGAATCCTACCAGTATTTATGTCATTACTTAAATTACCTCTCAGATACCTTATGGAAGTAGCCCAAATATCCATCAATTGATGAACTGATAAGAAAGATTTGGTATATACGTACAATGGAATATTATTCAGCCATAAAAAAAATCTTGCCATTTGCAATGACATGGATGGAGGTAGAAAGTACAATGCTGAGCAAAATAAGTCAGTCAGAGAAAGACAGATACCATAGGATTTCACTCACATGGAATTTAAGAAACGAAACAAATAAGCAAATGGGGAAAAAAAGAGAGAAAGACAAGTTAAGAAATAGACTCTTAATTATAAAGAACAAACTGATAGTTACCAGAACCGGGGCGTGGGGAGATGTGTTAAATAGGTGATGGGGATTAAGGAGTGCGCATGTCATGCTGAGCACCAGATGTTGGATATGGAAGCGTTGTATCACTATATTGTACACCTGTAGTTAACTGTACACTGTATATTAACCAACTGGAATGAAAATAAAATTTGAAAAATATTATCCGTGAAATACTTTCTCTAATTTGTTCGTTACTGTTTTTTAAATTCTTTTTTTCATTAGTTTCCTAATCACATAAAAAAATAAAGCAAACAAACAAATACCCAACATCACGAAAAGGTTGTTTAAATACTGCTGCCAGGTAACATATAGAATGCCCAGTTAAATTTGAATTTCATATATCCAAGAAAATTATTTAACTGGATGTCTTGCTCTGATTTGCAAATTATAGCAAACTTACTTTTTACATTTTTTACTATGTCAGTTTCCTATAACTGCAGTAATAAATTACCACAAACTCAGTCCTTAAGACATCAATTTCTTCTGTTACAGTTCTGGTAGTCAAAAGTCTAAAATCAAGGTTTTGGCAAGGCTGTGTTCCTTCTGGAGGCTTCAGAGGACAATCTATTTCCTTGTCTTCTCTACCTTCTAGAGGTTGCCCACTTTCCTTGCTCATGGCTCCTGTCTCCCTTCTCACAGTCTACCACCTAGAATCTTCTCTCATCTCTGAACTCCTGTCTCCTTCTTATAAGGACCCTGTGGTAACACTGAGCCCATCCAGATAATTCAGTGTAATCTTCCCATCTCAAAACCTTTAATTTAACTACACCTATAAAGTTTTTTTTTTCCATTTTTTTTAACGTTTACTTATTTTTGAGACAGAGAGAGACAGAGCATGAATGGGGGAGGGGCAGAGAGAGAGGGAGACAGAATGGGAAGCAGGCTCCAGGCTCTGAGCTGTCAGCACAGAGCCCAACGCGGGGCTCCAACTCGCGGACCGTGAGATCGTGACCTGAGCTGAAGTCAGACGCTCAACCGACTGAGCCACCCAGGCGCCCCTATAAAGTTTTTTTTTAAGTGTAAGGTAACATATTTACAAATTCTGGGGATTAGGACGTGGAGATTTGGGGGCCATTATTCTATCTAACACGCGTAGTTTCTTAAACTTGCTAAAATACTTTATCTGTTGCTATGCAGTTTTTCTTGGACCCCATCCTTGCTCCTGAGTTTACTTTTTCTCTTGCTAATTTGGATGCTGCACTGATTCTTTCAGTAAGAGTCTGTGCCTGGTAGAGCCCCCTGACTATATGGATTGGAAAATGTGTTGTCATTGCTACCCATTCACTCATACTTTGTATTTGACCATACTGTGATTTTACTCTGTCCTCAGCCACTCTTGTGAGTCAGGCCAGACCAATCAGAGAGCATTGTTCTTGATTAGGCAGGTGTCCTGTCAATGTCAAAAAGATATACTGATACTTTTGATGAGATTATTGGAAGAGATCCATCCTAGGGGGATTTAAACCAAAGATGACTGCTGTCTTGAGAATGGAAACTATCTGGTAATGGAGCCAACACTCCAGAGAACAGAGTTAAGGATGGAAAGAAACCTCGCTTTGTGACCCTAGATCAAGTTACCAGAAGCCAAAAATTCCCCTAGACTTTTCAATTAGATGCTCCAATAAATTTTCTTCTTTGTTTAAGCCAGTTTGCCTAATTTTCTCTTTACTTGAAATAAAAAGAAACCCATAAATGTATTAAAGTCCATTATTTACATGTTGATGTATTTTATAGTATTTTAATGTTTTTAACGTTTATTTATTATTGAGAAACAGAGAGACAGAGCTGGAACAGGGGAGGGTCAGAGAGAGGGAGACACAGAATCCGAAGCAGGCTTCAGGCTCCGAGCTGTTAGCACAGAGCCCAACGCAGGGCCCGAACTCAAGGAGATCATGACCTGAGCCGAAGTTGGACGTTCAGTCGACTGAGCCACCCAGACACCCCATGTATTTTATAGTATTTTAAACAACCACCAGTTAATTTTAAGGGAGGGAAAAAAATGAAACCCATAGTTTGCATATGTGTTAATACTGATTCAGAGATCCATACCGTCGATTTCTCTCCTAGTATGGCCACAGTTCTAAAAAGCTTAAAATTTGAACAAAAGAAAACTAAAAGATGGAAAGGATCAAGGGCCCCTTCGGAGATAGCTCAGAGCTCACCATAATCATATTTGGCAGTTTGGCCTCCATTTGTCCCTGGGAATGATTCTATAACCAACTCCTGCCAGGTTCTCCAAAGTCAGTAAAGAAAGCTGTAAGAGGAAGAGAACATTTTCTAATTATTGTGTGGCAATGGGCCAACTGTGTATCCTTGGAAACTCTATAAATTTTCTGGTCTTTCTATTTCTCCATTCCTTAAAGAGCTCTTTTTGATGTCTAGGAGCAGTCTGTGAGTGAATGTGAAGTGAAAGGCTGAGTATTCATTCTTCCCTGGTTCTTCCATTAATGGAATTGGAAAAAAACAAAAAACAAAAAACCAAAACAACAACAAAAAAACCCCAAACTTCAAGATATATGTGTTTTACTGCTAAAAACTAATTGCAACTTTTTGGAAGATACATTAGGTTTTAGGAGAAAGTTTGAAACTTAGCAAAGTTGTGCAAGTGTTGGAAATATGTTCTGATTGAATATGTGTCTATTTTGATTGGTCAGTGGTCATGGAACACTGTTACATGCTTGCAATGTCATACTTGGGCAGGGGCAAGTAATCACATACTCCTAGCTTCCATAAAGTTATATGGTCAGCCATTGATTAAGTAGTATTTGTTATGGTAACATAAATGACTATCCCAGTATGCTTAACGTGTTCAATGATGCTTTAAACATACGTGGAAAGAAAACATTAGAAATGAAAACATACACACACACACACAGATATACACACATAAACATTCATATACATGTAAATATTAACATATTATATATTTATATACAAAGTTATATATTATAATACACAAATATGCATACATAAGCACATATATACACATGCATTTTTTTACCTCATCTTCAAAAGGAAATGGTTGCCTTCACAGAATACAAAAATAAACAGAAATATAAATGTAGGGAAATTGAAAATAAATTGCAAAGACACAGCAATGCATATATATTAGCATTAACAACATGCAATATAGAAAAGGAGAATTCCATATTTTGTCAGCATACAGAGCCCAGTACACCCAAGAGAGACTTAATTAAGAAGCTTCTAAACTGCAAGTTTATTAAATGAGCATACTGAAGAGGCTAAATCTTTACTTTTAAATACAGTTTAGGAATCCTACCCTGCTGTTACTTACAGTTATGATCGTTTGTTTATCAGGAGTCTGCAATTTACAGTTGCTACTTATACATTAGATGGTATTACATTTTAAATGTGTTAATTTTTTTCTGGAGAAGAAATATTCCACTGGCATTTATTTATTAAGCATCAATATATAGATTTGCAAATATTATTTTTATTATAATTTAGAAAAGTCATTTGCAAGACATTTGAGAAACATAAAAACTTAAAATCTACAAATGACCTCACCAGCCAGGGAGAATAACAGTTATAACATTTGCATATCTTCATTGTCTTACGTAGATGGGTGCACACACAATTATGGAGACACAAATACACACACTCACATATTCACATGCAGATGTATACACAGCCACGTACTATGTCACAAGCTGCCAACTTTTTTACCTTGTTAAATTTGGGAGAGGACAGAAGACTTTATCTTTGGGACATACAAATACTTTGTGTGGTAAAATTCTCAATAAACCCTTAGCTATTAAAAGATAAAGATCTTACTATGGGCATTGAAAGTTTGAGATTATGAGGAACTATAAATTTCTGAAAAACAATATAGAAATAAATCTCTCTTCCGTGGTTGAATTTAAGGGTATATAATGGTGAGGTAGCCCAGAGACTTGAGCTGAAGAGAAAACAGATTTTGATTTTGCCCTCTCTTTGGCGGAGATGTGTTGTTGTCTCTGAACACCCCTTTTCTTCCTCTTCAGTAGCAGAATTTCAAATTTATTCAGGGAGGCACATGGTCCTGCAGCTAAAAGGGCCATTTCAATAAGATCTGGCCAATGAGATGTAAAAAGACATATTATGTAGCCCTACAAAGGAAATCTTCATCCACGTGAAAGAGCAAAACCTTTTTCCTCTTTCCTCCTGGGTAGAATAGGAAAATGATCACTGGAATTCAAATATCCTACTTGGACACATTGGGGAGGGGGCCTGCTTTATGCCTGCGAAGCCATAAGGTCTTCATCTTCCAGCCCAGCCCTAGACTGCTGCCTCCTGAGCTCTCTCACACTGTTATCTGGGGGGTTACTGTCAGAGCAGAATTCATTTCATGACTGACAAATTCTCACTGTGGTAGAGAAAACTGGAGGGAAATTATTTAGGGGCATAGGCAGTTTGTTTAGGGAGAGGTAGTCTGACTGTTGACAGATGACCCAATGTCGAGGAGACAGATGGGATCAGGAAGGTTTCAGTCTCAGTCTACAGGAGCTGTGGTGCCAGTAGCTAATTTGAAGGGGTGTCCCCCCACATTATAATTTCCTTTTTTTTTAATCACCAAGACTTCAGTGTAATATATGGAAATGGTTATATTCTGTTATTAGTTATAGTTTAGAAAATTAAGGAATATCACCTGTTTACAATATGGAGAGGCGGTTGTAAAGAAATGAAAGGTTATCTAGTAATTGCAAGAGTGAGCCAACATGAGGTGACTGGCTGAGTGGAAAACGAGCATGAACTTGTGGAACATTCAAGCATTTCTCTCATATTCTCAGAAATAATTGTTGAGGGGCACCTGGGTGGCTCAGTCAGTTAAGCGTCTGAGATCAGGGCATGATCTCACGGTTCATGGGTTCGAGCCCCACGTCAGACTTTGTGCTGACAGTTCGGAGCCTGAAGCCTGCTTCAGATTCTGTCTCTCCCTCTTTCTCTGCCTTGCCCTGCTCATGCTCTCTCTTTCTCTCTCTCAAAAATAAATAAATTAAAAAAAAAGAAAGAATTGTTAGGGGGACCCCAGTAAAAATCTGGACTTTATAACACAGGATAACTTGTTTTCCAGTGGAATGGCAATAGAGAATGACAGTTCTGAAGATGAAACGGTGGAGATGTGGAGTTATTAATGCATAGCCATAAAACCCATAGGATAGCTTTGAAACCCTATTAGTTGTCAGAGTAGTAGTTTTAAATGTTTTCTTTTCTTTTTTCTTTTCTTTTTGTTTCTTATTTATTTTTTAAGTTTATTTATCTATTTTGAGAGAGAGAGAGAAAGGCAGAGAGAGAGGAAGAGAGAATCCCAAGCAGACTCCACCCTGTCAGAGCAAAGCCTGACCCATGGCTTGATCTCATAAACCGTGAGATCATGAGTTCAGATGCTTCAAACCGACTGAGCCACTCAGGATCCCCTACATTTATTGTAAAGAAAGGTTATACATAGTCTAAGTAGTCTTCCCCTGAAGACTTACTTCATAAAATAAACACCTAAGTTCCTCATCTATGTTTTTTAGGGAATGAGCTTAAAAAAGGAAAAGTTCAACATTTTTAGACTTGTAAGGAATGAACATAGCATGATACAAGACAAGGACATATCTAGCAATTCTGACAATTCCATGGTGGCTTTTAAATGCAGTGAGTTGGGGCGCCTGGGTGGCTCAGTCGGTTGAGCATCTGACTTCGGCTCAGGTCATGATCTCTCGGTCCGTGAGTTCGAGCCCCGCGTTGGGCTCTGTGCTGACAGCTCAGAGCCTGGAGCCTGTTTTGGATTCTGTGTCTCCATCTCTCTCTGCCCCTCCCCTGTTCATGCTCTGTCTCTCTCTGTCTCAAAAATAAATAAACGTTAAAAAAATTAAAAAAAAATAAAATAAATGCAGTGAGCAACAATTAAGAGGACTACGAGACCTGAAAGTTGAAATCAGTTGATAAGTAAAAGAACACAGGAAGAGAATTAGAAACTATATGAAGTAAAGAATAAAAATGAAAATCTAACATATGTTAAGGGGTCACTTGAAAAGCCAGAAAAAGACATTTTCATTCTTGAAGAAAACCTCTGGAACAGAACAACAAATTTTTTTTTCAGAGTGCTAAAACCATAATTTGATAAAGCTAAAACACATTTTTGAATATTTTTTGTACAAAAAATTCTTCCAAAGCAACGTTTCTCATTTTTTATTGTGTTAACATTATTTTAAGTATCCATAAGCTTTCCTTTGGCCAAATAATTTACTTCAAATGCTGTTTTGTATCTTTAGCTGTGTATCATTTATATTATTTCTAGCACTTTAATTTTGGTGGTCAATATTTTAGGCTAAAATTAATTACTGATTTTTTGAAGAGTTTTTCATTTATTACTTTTTTAAGACATACTTTTTTCAGAAGTTGTCTATAGTAAAGAAAAGAAAAGGTAATTTGTCTTTTTAAAATTTAGACTACTTAAACTTTGTCAAGCTATCTCTTTTTTAAAAGTTTTTTAAATGTTTATTTTTGAGAGAGAGAGAGAGGATGAGCAAGGGACAGGTGGAGAGAGAGGGAGACACAGAATCCAAAGCAGGCTCCAGGCTCTGAGCTGTCAGCACAGAGCCTGATGTAAGCCTTGAACCCACAAACCATGAGATCATGACCTGAGCTGAAGTAGGACGCTTAACCAACTGAGCCACCCAGGCGCCCCTGTCAGGCTTTTTTCATGGTAGAAAGAAGGAAAGGAAAAGGAAGAAAGAAAGAAAGAAGAAAGAAAGAAAGAAAGAAAGAAAGAGAGAGAGAGGGAGAGAGAGAGAGAGAAAGAAAGAAAGAAAGAAAGAAAGAAAGAAAGAAAGAAAGAAAGAAGAAAGAAAGAGAAAGGAGGGAGGGAGGGAAGGAAGGAAAGAAGGAAAAGAAAGAAGGAAGTTGAGGTTTGTATTATTCTAATTCTTGTAAATAGTAACAAACAGCAACAAGGAAAATGTTTCACTCTTAAGACCACTATTTGGGGCCTAGGTACCAATTGCTACTAGATGAGTCATCAGGCATTGTTTTTAGGATTCTGGGGGGTTGGAAGGAGAATATTTACATTACATATACATCTTTTTAAAAATAAGATACCTTTAGAGTACCAATGCTAATTCATGACCTGAGAACTTTTACTTCATTTCTTCTATGTAACAACAAAATCTCCTGTCTTTCACACTGGGAATTCTGGTTCACAAGGATACTGGATATAAGACAATTAGAATATTCTACATTTATTTCCTTTACAACTACTTTATACACATAACAGTCTGAGAATAATATGGATTACCACCACAAAATATGATTATGAAACAGTTAAAACAATTTTGCATATACTCTCCCCATGCTCCCCCCCCCCTTTTTAGGTTTGTAATATAGCTACTATTACAGATCGTATTGACTATATATTACAGCCTTTCTTTAACCCTTTTATAATCTTAGCTCTCGAGGAACAATGTATTTAATGCTCATCACCAGTTTCCATGTAAATATCTCTCTAGTACTTTTGATGCCTAAAGTTGATCTTATAGTAGGTATCTCAGGAAAGGTCACTGTAACAATATTCTCCAAGGTCTGCCATTTTGATAACCTTTTGCTTCTGCCCTCTGTACTTGAAGATCATTTTTGCTATGCTAAAAATGTCTTTGGTTTACATTTTCTTTCCTGGAATATCTTAAATACATTACTCATTTTCTTTGATGATAGAGAGTTGCTGTCAAAAGTTCTGATGATAGGGGTGCCTGAGTGGCTCAGTTGGTTAAGCGTCCGACTTCGGCTTAGGTCATGATCTCACAGTTAGTGAGTTTGATCCCCCCATCGGGTTCTGTGCTGACAGCTCAGAGCCTGGAGCCTGCTTTGGATTCTGTGCCTCCCTTTCTCTCTGCCCCTCTCCTGTTTGCACTCTGTCTCTCTCTATATACATATCAAAAATAAACATTAAACAAAGATTTTTAAAGTTCTGATGATAATCTAATTTTATTTCACATATAAATCACAGAATCATTTTGCTGAATTCCCCATGGTATATTTTATTTTTCTTAAAGTCCAGGAATTTTATAAATTGTTCTGATGTTGGTCTTTCTGGATTAATATTATCAGGTACAAAGTGAATTCTTTCAATATGTATTTTCAAATCCATGTGTTTGTTTCAAGAACAATGTATGGAGTTATAGGTCTTAATATTGCTTCTGCTCCCTTGTTTTGGTTTTGCTCCTCTGGGACTCCTATATTCACATGTTGGGTCTACTTTGCCCACCTCCATGCTTTGTCTCTTTCTTTCAAAAAAATTTTTTTAATCTTCATTTCCTTTTTTTTAAAAAACCTTTCATTTTCTTTACCTTTGTAATAGCCCCAAGGAAGGATATTGTTTCATTTTCTCTTGAGTTTCTACCAGCTTAGTCTTCATATCTAAAAATTTTCCTTATATTTAGATTTTTCCTTAACTTCTATCACTGATTTCTGAGTTTCTCAAATTCATGTTTCTGTTGTTCTTTTATGTCCTGAATCTTTTTTTAATGTCTTTTTCTTTAAGCCACCCTAACTTTAATGTCTTTTAACTTATTTTGGAATAGTATGTAATAGTTTGGGGGTTTTTTAAAGGGTTTCCTGAGTGGTTCAGTGGGTTGATTTAGGGTCAGGTCATGATCCCAGGGTCATGGGATCCAACCCATGTTGAGATTCTCTCTCTCTCTCTCTCTCTCTCTCCACCACCCCCCCCCCCCGCCCCTCTTCCCTGCTTGAGCTCTCTCTCTATAAATAAATAAATAAATAAATAAACAAAATGAATGAAGTGTGCTGTTATAGCATGCTATCCTTGCCCTTACAAATTTTTTTTTAATTTTTTTTTCAATGTTTATTTATTTTTGGGACAGAAAGAGACAGAGCATGAACGGGGGAGGGGTAGAGAGAGAGGGAGACACAGAATCGGAAACAGGCTCCAGGCTCTGAGCCATCAGCCCAGAGCCTGACGCGGGGCTCGAACTCACAGACCGCGAGATCGTGACCTGGCTGAAGTCGGACGCTTAACTGACTGCGCCACCCAGGCGCCCCGTTGCCCTTACAAATTTTATGTTACTCTTCTTTATTCTTGTAATGTAACTTTATACGGTAATTTACATTGATATATTTATGTTGCATATTTTATGTGAACTTACTTTATCTGCATTTTTAGAATAGAGCTTAGTGCAACTAGCTTGCTAACTTTAAAGAGTTCTCCATTCATGTAAGCTAAAATGCATACCCCAAAAATAAAAAAAAATTGTTAAGACGTATAAACAAAGCGGCATGCATTGTCTATAGGAAGTTGGTTGTTTATGGAAGGAAGAGGAATAAAAACAGGGATGGAAATAAGGAAAATAAACACATAAAAAAAAGAAGAAAGCCTCATGTGGACAAAGGGTGATAATGCCATGAATTAAGGAGCATCATTAGTGCCATCTTTTGCACCTGAGGTCCTCCCACAACAAGAGGACTTTATGAAGAGAATGTGTGTTTATTGTATAAAAAATGGAAACCATAGGAAAGATAAAATTTAAATCACCTTTAATTCTATCACTTAGGGATAATCACCAGGAACATTGTGAAACTCTTTTCTTGTCTTTTGTCCTGTGTGGATGTATGTGTGTATTATGCAATATTCACAGTCTATGCTCTCTCTGTTCACATGAGAATCCATAATTCTAATCACTCTATAAAGTTCATGTCTTTTCAATTGACATTATATAATTTGAGTTCTCTAATTCCTGTTTCTGTTCTTGACAAATTTTCTTGAATAGTTTTCTTAACTGTTTTTAATCTTTTTTGAAGTAGTATGTAATAGTTTTGATTTTGATTTATTTATTGTTTTTAATGTTTAGTTATTTTTGAGAGAGAGAGACAGACAGACAGAGTATGAGCTGGGGAAGGAGCAGAGATAGGGAGACACAGAATCTGAGGCAGATTCTAGGCTCTGAGCTGTCAGCACAGAGCCCGACATGGGGCTCGAACCCACAACCCACAAGATCATGACCCGAGCAGAAGTTGGATGCTTAACTGACTGAGCCACCCAGGCGCCCCTAGATTTTATTTTTAGAAGTATGTCATTACAGCATGTTTCCACTGTCTTTAGGAATATTATGGAACTTATTTTGTTCCTTTTGTAACTTTATATGGTATTTTACCTTGATACATTTCTAGTACTTATTTTATTTGAGTTTACCTTATGTGTATTTATAGAATGAGGCTTGGTGTAGAGAGCTTGCCAACTTCAAAGAATTCTCCATTGATATGAACCAAAAAGGCTTTTTGAAGTATACCTTCCAAATCATAATTAATAATAACTATATAGGTGTTGGTTATATGTTGTTATAATAATTTAACACTTGTTACTTAAAATTTACATCATGAATATTACTGATTGATGCCAATTTTTGCTATTATATAGCTGTGATTGGCATTCTTGGGCATAGATACTGGCCTAAGCAACCAATTAGTTCTTCAGAATACATTCCTAGAAATTGAATTATAGTCATAGGGCATGTATTTCCTTATTTTTAATCAGAAATGTTAAAAGTTTGCAAACCATCAAGGTGTTCATTTCATCACTGTCATCGATTATTTGTCAATTTCATAGGCTAAAAATCGTATCTTTATTTTAATATTATTTCTTTGATGAAGAATAAAGTTAAACTTAATATTTTATTGATATTTTAATTATGAATTATTGGTTTTGTAATTTATTTTATAAATTATTTTTCACATCCACAACACCCCAAATCTATCTCACTAAATGGCCCTTCCATCCACTCAGCTCTTATATGATGAAACCATGACTCAATTGCTTCTCACTCTCGATTACCATTTATATTTAGTCCTTTCCCAAGTTCTCCAGATTATGCCTTCAAAAAATATATGTATAAAATCTGCCCAGTTTTCTCCATGCTCATGGCTAACATTTTAATCTCAGCTACCTGGTCTCTGAGTTTCTCTTCCCCCTCTACCATTTTCCACAATGCAGTCACTCTGATTTGCAAATATGATTATCTCTAATGCTTTATGGCTGAAAGACTTTCCCAAACACAAGATGTTGTACTAGCTCTTTTATGACATTCTTATTTTTATTAGATTCCAATAAAATACATTATGTTTTCTTCATCATTCTTTTCTAGAAATACAAAAATTTGGGGCTGTATTTTTCCTTTGATATGAGATAACTTATTTAAATTTCCTGGTGGAAGAAACTCTTTATTATTATTACTAGTAATTGAGAACTAATTGCACTGTAGTCTGATAATGTTGTTTGTATTCTTGTTTTTTGAGTTATTTGTAACCTAACATACAGATGATTTTGGTAGATGTTTATGTACACTTGAAAAACAAGGCATATCCTGTACTCTGAGGAAAAAGTGCTTATTATATATCTGTAGACTCTATCTTACGGTTTTCAGGTCTTCTGTGTCCTTGCTAACATTTTGTTCTCTTGATGTATTTAGATCTGAGCAAAGTGTGCTAAAGTTTCCTATTTTTAATATGTGTCTGTTTCTCCTTTCATGTCCTATCATTTCTGCTCTATGAAAGCTGTACTGATATTTGGTGAATAGATATTAATATCTTCACTGTGAATGGTAGCCTTTAGCATTATAGAGTGTCCTACTTTGTATTAATTCTTCTTGGCCTGAATTCTACCTTGTTTTAGATCAAGATCATGGCCCCCACTTTCTTCTTACTTGCCTTTATTTGATATATTTTTGCTCCTACTTTTATCTTTCACCTTTTCAATTCACTTTATTTTAGTTATGTCTTTTGCATACAACATAAAGTTGAATTCTGCTTTCTTATTTAATCTGAAAATCTTTTTCTTATATTATGTAAGTTAAGCTCACTAACATATATTGATACAACTAATATGTTTGTCTCAGTTCTATAGTAGAGTATTATATTTTATAAATGTATGCATGTAGGTATGCCATTATATTAGCTGTTTGCTTTGCTATTTTTTTCTTTATTGTTTCCTTTGCTATTTGGAAAGGTTTGGACTTTTTTAATCGTTAGTTTTATACTGATACCTTCCTACAATACTTTTATCCACAACTTTGTGCTGAAACTATTTGTGTTTTCCTATTATCAGTATTAATGTCAGAAAGTAACTGTTTTATTTCCTCTCTGTTAGTATAATCTTAGTGTTGATGTTTGTTGAACAAAATATACTTAAGCTTCTAGTTCTTATCAGTGTTATATGTTTTCACTCCTATTACCGGTGAGTCAATCATCAAGTTTATTCCACTTACCATTTACTCTATGCCTCTTCTTCCCATGTTTTAATTGGTTGCATTATTTTTCTGACATCAGATCCTGTAGTATTCACACTGCATTCTGTCATTTTTATCTCCATCTTTTAGTCTGTAAACGCTTACTGCCGAGCCCTGAGACCTTATATGAAGAAGCTTCTCCACATATTATGTTTTTCTGAAGCTCTTTCTGTAGTATATTCCTCAGGAAAGGTTTATCAGAATAACATTCTTTCAAGTATTGCATGTTCATAAATCTTTGTAGCCTAGATATCAAAAGGATGTTTGGCTGGGTATAAAAACCTCTGTTCGTGTCTTTTTTATTCCTTGAGTACTCGAACAAAGTTACTTTATTGTTTTGTAGTTTAAAATGTTGATGCTGAGAAATTTGATGTTACTTTCATTTTATTTCCTTTAATTTTTAGTTGATTTGTATGTGTGTGTGTTGGTGTCTGGATTTCCAAAGGTAATTTTTCCTTAACTTTAAAGTCTCATAATTTTACTAGGCTCTGTCTTGGTTTTCACTGCTCTGGTTCCATCTACTCAAAGTCTTCTTGATTTTTTCTAGAAAAATTTTATTGAACTGTGGTTTTAAATTTTTTTTCTGTTTCAGTACTTTAGTGTCCATCTTTAAGAACAACTTATTAAATACTTAATTAAATATTTAACTCTGTAGGTTTTCTCCATCAGTTTTTCAAATCCTTTTATTATCTTTCTTTATCTTTTTGTTCTCTTTTCATTTGCTAGCTATTTATCTTACCTCCTTTATGGTGTTCTGTTTGGTGTCTATTCACTTCAGTGTTCTGCTTACTTTAGTTTTATTTCTGAATATTTTTCTTTTTTTTTTTGCCAGTTTTTCTTTCCGATCTTCCTATCATCTAGCCATGTAAGTTCTGAGATTTAAAATTTCTTAATTGTGCTATTCCTCCAAAATTTCTACTATTTTCTTTATATAACTTAGAAATATTACGTTAGTGTTCCCATCTGTTTAGAGGCCATGTTTTATTCCTGATGTGTTCTTATTGTCTGTTGAAACACATCACTATTTTTGCAACAACTTTTGTTGGAGTGAGATTGTATTTTTCCCCCACACTTAAAAAATATTTATTTATTTTGAAAGAGAGTAAGAGAAAGAGAGAGAGAGCACAAACAGGAAAGGGACAGAGAAAGTGAATCCCAAGCAGGTTCCATACTGATAGCAGGGAGGTGGGGCTCAAACTCACGACTATGAGATCATGACCTGAGTGAAAATCAAGAGTCAGATGCTTAACTGAGCCACTTAGACATCCCCCTCCCAACATTTTTAAAAGGGATAGATTTCCTAAGCTGTTAGAAAGAGGCTCCTTGGAAGGGGAGTAGGCAATAGTGTAGCTTTTCCAATATTATGGTGCTGTGGTCTAAATGTTTGTGTCCCCTTAAACTGATATATTAAAAGCTTAATCCCTAATGATGATCGTATTGGGACATGAAGCTTTTAGGGGGTGCTGAAGTCATAAGGGCAAAGCCCTCATGAATGGGATTAGTGCTTTATAAAAGAGGCTCCAGAGAGATTCCTAGCACCTTCCACCATATGAGGACACAGCAATAAAGTGCCAGCTACAACCAGAGAGAGAACCCTCCCCTGACCATTCTAGCACCCTGATCTGGGCTTTCACCTACCAAAACTGTAAGAAATAAATTTCTGTTGTTTAAAGCTACACAGTCTATGGTATCTTGTTATAGCAGACTGAATGGACTGAAACATAATATTTCAAGGGTTTGCTCTTTTGCTGTTACCAAAGGTGCTGAAAATATAGCCTTTCCATATAGATTTGTCTGCTCAGAAAGATTTTCAGACCTCAGAGCTACACATAGCCCATAAGCTCTACAAGCTTTATCAACCTGGATGGTGCTTTCAGTATTGGGTGTTGTATTATGCTTCAAAGTACCCTTTGGAAACTATGTCCTCCTTTCCAATCCCTTCCACCATCTGATACTTCAACCTCTATTTATTTCAGTCATTTCTGCTCAATTTTATTTCTGTCATTAGGTGTGTTTGTTCTTCCCAGTTTTCCCAGAGGGAGTTGTGTCCTTCCAGAAGTCAGAAGAGGTTGAGGAGGGGGTTACTGAATACTTAACTAATTCTCAAGGCCATGAATGTTCCTTTTCTCCTTGGTTTGTGGTATGTGCTATAATATTTTTTTCATTCTTAGCTTGTCCCACAGCACATCTGCTGATTTGTGTAGGCCTTTGCACTAGTTTAGCCATGTACATCTATATTTTGTAGTTTCTTTATGTTAATAACTTGTAAAATTATAGAACATTATAATTTTAGATTTGAAAAAATCTTGAGGTAACCCCTACAATAATAACGAATTTTCAAGATTAAAAAAAGAAAATCTCAGATCTTCTCATGCTCACAAGATTTATAGCTATTACCACACATTGTAGTATTTAATCACCTCCACAATATTACATTGTATCTCAACTCAGCAAATAGATGGGAAGTACCTCAAGTTTGAGGACAATGTCTCATTCATCTTTGGAATCTTCTATAGTTATCTGGGATGAAGCTATGGGTATATGGGGAATTTACAAGGTACTTAATGAAGTGAAGTAAAATAAACAAATTTGATTATTCAATATTTATTGAGAACTTCCTATGTCTAAGAGGTTCTAGACACTTCTTAGGTAAGAAAGATTCTTTTAATACCCTGGTTTATTAGAGCTTATATTGTCCCACAAGTAGGCAGACCATGAAAAATGAACATGACAAACATGTAAATTATGTAGAATGTTAAAAGATTAAGAGCATGTGGAGCACAGAAAGAGAGATGTGGAATGGAGAATATAATTTTTAATAGTATAATCATCATGAAAATAGTGACATTTGAGGCAGACTTAAAGCAAATGAAAGACCTGATCATGAAGATACTTGGGGAATGTTCTAAGCCAAAAGAATGGACAATGCCAAAGCCCTATGATGATAGCATATCTTCAGAAAAGAACAGTAAGGAAACTAATGTGGCTGAAGACACAGCAAACAAGGAAAAGAATTATAGGACTTCACCTAACTGACAGGCTGGTGAGAGGGGGTGCTGTATAAAACAGAAGCTGGAGTTAGATCTTGTTAGTTTCAGATGCCATGGTAATGATTTTGGCTTCCACCCTGAAAGAGGGAGGAATTACAGAGTTTAAGTAATAAGGAATATCATGATCCAGCTATTTTTTAAAAAAAGATTACTCCGACAGCTGTGTTGAGAATGCAAGATAGGAGAAGGAAAGGTGGCAACAGGAAGACCAGTGAGGAGGCCACGTCAGTAACGCCAATGAGAGGATGGTGGCTTGACCAGGTGATAGCAATTGAGGTGGGACAAACTGGTCAGTTTATAGGCAGAACCAACACGATTTTTAAATATATTAGATACACAATGTAAGAGAATCAAGGATGGTCCTAAGGTTCTTGGCTTTAGCAACTGATAGGGTTTGTTTATTCTGGTTTCCTCAGGACTTTCCCAGCTGTATCAGTGAAAGCCTTTCATCCTGAGAATTCCCTCAGTCCCCAGAAAACTTGGATAGTGGGTCCCCCTAGCAACCAAAACAAAAGCATTGCAGTCCCCTGAAGCTCTAAGTAGAGTGGATTTTTGTGGGAAAGCCAGCCGTCCAGTTTGGGACACATTAAGTTTGAATTATCTATGATAGTTCTGAGTGGAGACATTGAGCAGGTGGTTGAATATACACATGTGGAGTTCAGGAGAATGGTCTGGACTGGAGATACAAATTTGGGAGTTGTTGACTTACAGATAATGTGTACATTCCAGAGTCTGGATAAGGCCATCAAGAGAATAAGTGAAGATAGGGGCAAAAATCCAACATGAAGAGGATCAAAGAAGAGAAGAATTGGGCACAAGAAGATTGAGAAGGAAAAAGCACGGAGGTGGGATAGAAACCAAAAAATTGTGGTGAGCTAAAAACCAAGAGAAGAAAGCATACTAAGGAGGGGGTGAATGATCAATGGTGTAAATAAATGTCAATGAAGAGTCTAGTAAGAAGAGGGCAGAGATCATGACTACTAAATTTAGCAACATGGAGGTGACCCTAAAAAGCAAGGTCTGGGTGATGGGGTGGACACAAGAGCATAATTGGAAAGGGCTACAGGGAAAGGTGGAGAGGAATTAAAGACAGCAGATATGTGGCATTACTTCCAGGAGTTTGTGGTAAATTTTCAGAGAATCGGAGAAGCAGCTGGCAGAGAATTTAGGTTAAGAAAATATTTTCAGGTAAGGGAAATAATATCACGTTTGCAAATTACTGGTAATGACCTAGTAGCGAGAGAAAAACTGATTGTATTTTCTCTCAATACAATCAGAAGAAGGAGAAGAAATGTAAGGGATTTTCTTAAGTACATAAAAGGATAGATTCCACAACAAAAACAAGTTACTAGACAAATGCAGATTTAAACTGCCTACAGCAGACTTTCACCAAAAAATGAGATGAAAACAAATTAAATGAAATAATATGATGTGATATGAAAAAGAAAATGACAGTAAAACAGGCAGGAGTTTTTCAAAATATTAACTACTGAAGTTTGTGCTATAATCCCCTAGGTGAAACTTTAATCTATCAATATGCTAGTTCAAGACCAAATTGTTTAGTGAAGAGAATGACCCAAAGGTATTGCATAATCTTCATTCTCCACAAAATATTTGCTTGCCATTTACTAAGTTAGAAAAAGGTACTACCAGTAAGTAGTTTAGAAGGCTTTCCAACCAATATGTATTGAAACAAAGATCAGTTTCAGAGCAAAAATTTCATTAACTCAATTATCTGCATTCTCAGCACTGTTTTCAATTAAGAAAATTATAATGTTTTCTGTATCGAATTGGGATGATATACTCTTCAGAACCTTCTTTGAACTCCCACTTTCATGGTCTACAATGATTCTACTGGATATAAATAGAGGTGTATTGTTTTTTTCCTTACGTTACTTTTCTTCACTTCTCAGTTTCTTTATTATTTTTATTTGTACTTAATTTAACTTATTTATTTTGAGAGAGAGAGAGAGAGAAAGAGAGAGAGAAAGCATGACCAGGGGAGGGGTGGAGAGAAAGGGAGAGAGAGAAAATCCCAAACAAGCTCTGTGCTGTCAGCACAGAGCCCAACAGGTCTCAAACTCACAAACTGTAAGATCATCACCTGAGCCAAAATCAAGGGTCCCCCGCTGAACGGACTGAGCCACCCAGGCACCCCATTTCTTGGTTTCTTTAAAGTAACCATCAACACGTTTTGATATTAAAATAAAGTCCATATAATTTTTTAGCTAAATAGTTCTTTAGGTTGCAACCCACTTTGCTAACTCACCTAAATGAAGAGGGGATTTTTAAAAATGTTTATTTATTTTTGAGAGACAGAGAGAGAGAGAGAACGAGTAGGGGAGGGGCAGAGAGAGAGGGAGACACAGAATCCAAAACAGGCTCCAGGCTCTGAGCTTTCAGCACAGAGCCCCACTCGGGACTCAAACTCATGAATCCTCGAGATCATGACCTGAGCTGAAGTTGGATGCTTAACTGACTGAGCCACCCAGGCACCCCGAAGAGGGGATTTATCAGCAAAAGGCAGGGAGATGAAAACCAGACCAGATGACAGTAATTATAGAAGAGGTGCTAATTAACACTATCAAAATGAAACAAATGTGCTTTTGTTAATGTGTCACTTGCACGCTATTGCTCCCCAGCCTGAAGAAATATCCAGTCTATGATGACACCATTGTGTTCTGTCATAATAGTGCTATTAATACATCTGAACGGAGACTAAGCAAGATTTTGCAGCTGTCAGACAAAAGGTATGTCCTTTCGTTTCCAGTTACTTTTTCCATTCTACTATTATTTTATTATAATTATTTAAATGTTTTAGGCCATAATCTAAAATACAGACAGACATAGAAGTCCTAAAGAGTTTATGTTATCTGAAAGGTCTAAATACATCTTATGAAATTGTATTATGTGACTTTTATAATCCTGTGGAAATGCTTGAATCTGCCTTTTCATGCTGAATACAATGAATTTTATGAAGTCAGCCGATTTAAAAAGTAATCGGGAATGTTTAAACCCGGCAGCGGAGGCTGCACGCTTTCTCTCTCTTCTCTCAAAAACATACCAGAGTGAGAAATAAGAACTAAAAATAGAGTGTATTCTATCCTTAATATAAGCGGAGAATGGCAATAATCACACACGCACATGGCCTCTGAAGAATATGGGCCTGATACAACAAAATTCGAAGCAAATCAACAGAGGACATAGAGTTTCAATATGTAGCCTTTCTTGTTTTTAATCTCTAGAGGATAATAAGTGAAGCAATTCCTGAGTGGTGCTACAGCAAACTTAGGATGAGGAAGGAGGGCCTGAAAGGGGAGAGAAGTGAGCCAGGAGGAAAGCAGGAAGGCTCCCTGGGGCCTTATCCCCAGGACTGCCCTTCAGCAATGAGCAGTCCACCCCGAAAGAGAAATCCCTGCCCCGGGTCAGGCACTTCAGAGAGTCTCCTGTGTCTTGTCTATCAGAAACAGGCAAAAGCAGAGTCATGAATACATGTATAGGCCCCTCTGTCATAGCGAGTTCGATGCTCAGCCCTGGCACCACACAATTAAACATGGGCTCTCGCGGCTGACACCATTCACTCTCTGGGACAACTCTTATTCACGCAATTCTCTCCTTTTTTAAGTTTATTTATTTATTTTGAAGGAGAGGGGGATGGGAGAGGGACAGAGTGAAAGCAGAGATAATCCCAAGCGGGCTCCACGCTGACAGCATGGAGCCTGCTGTGAGGCTCGAACTCAGGAAGGGTGAAATGATGACTTGAGCCGAAATCAAGAGTATGACTCTTAACCGACCAAGCCACCCAGGAGCCCCTCGTTCACAGCATTCTCGCTGAATGCATCTGTAAGCCTTGGTGACCTGCAGGTTGTGCCGTAAGGATGGGGGCAGTTTCAAGCTCAAGGAGGATTTTTGTAGCCAAAGCAACTAGGGAAGGGAAAGAGACAAATCAAGTAACTTGCAAATTCTTTCAGTTCAGATAGTATGAGCGTAATATTTCCTGTACAATATGTATTTCCCAATAGTGCCGACTTTCTATTTTCTCCCTCTTCTTCATGTTCTATCGCTTAGTTCCTGGGGTACTTAGAGTTCCCGACTGCACTTTGTAACAGTCACACACAGGGACTGAGGGATATTTCACAACGTTAAACAACTTACATTCTTCTTATATTTATATAAATGTAGGTCTAGATGTAACAGGATACGTACAGATCCCTGGCATTGGTAGCTACATGGAAACTGAACACTAAGATTGTATTTTAATAACATATTTACTAAGATTTAATCGCTATAGAGAGTGGTTGCTGCTGGTCACACTAGATAAAGATTTTATCTCTTTTTATCTCATTTTATTTGAAAGAATTGAGCAACATACTGCTGTTTTTGGTTTTCTTTAGAACGTTTCAGCATTGGAGTATTGAAAGAACTATATAGTTTTAGATTTTAAGAGACAGTGAAAGCCTGATATGAGTAGAGCAGTTTGGAGAAAACATTACAAAATATTTTAATTGTATCAATACAAGTTATATGTTACCCCATTATAAAGCTCAGATATGGTCCACAATTGTCAAACCACCAGAAAATAGGTATTGAGGCTGCGTGTAGGATCTTTCTACCATTGACTACAGTCATTTCAGGCTAAGCTCTTTCCTCAAAACAATTTTCAAGATTAAAAATAAAATAATTGAGATTAGTCCACTAAAAGGCAAAGTTTTAGCAGAATTCGTGTTTAAGGCAATATCTACTTTCTTGAAGGATATTTTGGGGAACACAAAAACCTCATTTATATATAGGCAGACTAAGCAGCCAACAAAAGCACTTGAGTCACAGGTCTTTCACCACTTCTAGTCAGGCTGACATGTTCTCATGACCGTGAAACTACTGAGATCAGGAAGATGCTGGCAGATATACCCATGGCCGAGGACTGGGCTAAAGTGGTCAGAGAATGCATAAAGTATTGACGCTGTCTGCTCAAGCTGCCTCACCCACCGCCTCAACATCCATGGGAACACGGAATAGCCGAACAACAGAACATAAGCAATACACCTGCCCAGGCCTCTAGCTAAGAGTCTAATGGTCAACGGGGTTAACTGGGAGAGAGTTCAAGGAGGGTCCGCTCTCAGGAATCTTCACCCAATGCTGAGCTCCTCCACAGCCTTAAGAAACTGGAAACAAAACACTGATGGGGCCAATGAAAAATTTCACTCAAGGGGAGAAAAACAACATAACAGATGACAGAAAAGTCAAGAAAACATTTTGGAACACTTATTCCAAAAAATAGAATGCACATTTATAAAATGTGCCTCTGAACCTTTAAGCAAATTTGAAAAGACGGACTCTGTGAATAATAAAATCTGTAAATAATACTACTTATGCCTTATCCTTTCTAGATCTATAGGTTCTATTATTGAATTACTCTTCTGAAACAATATTTAAAATATTAGTGATAGTATATACATTTATCTTTAGTATTTTTCTGTGAAACATAATGCAGAACACAAATAAAAATATATCAAAAATAGATGGTTAAAAATACAACAGGAAAATATGAAAACTCAAAGTAATGTGTACAGTATTAATATTGTAAAATTTTCAATGGTAAAACACTGAATTAAAACAGTGAGCATTTTTTATTCATAAGGGGCCATATGAAATTTAATTTTATGAACAGTTGTTCACGTACCAAATACCATAGCATCAATGCCATCAAGGTGATCGAAAGAAAAAAGTTCTAACGAAAAATCAACTATGGTTTGAGATGATTGACCTCAGAAAGAAGCATAACTCCACCAAGGAAGATAAGTTGTCCTTCATTCAGGAAAACAATAAAAGTTCAGTATATCTTATCACTTATCTAGGAAATCAGTACAGGATAAAATTTTGAGTCTGCAAACCCAGTAGGTGTTTATTTAAAATTTGTAGAGTTGTAATGTTCTACTAATATGCTACGCAGTTGTTTCAAAGGACATGGATTATTGAGATGAAAGTTTTAACATTTTTCTCTCAGTTACCTGAATGTATCACCACAATTTGGAGACCACTGGGAATTCTGCAGTAATGGTGGCTACACTTGGGGTGAGCAGAGCATAACAGACAGAGTTGTGGAGTCACAGTGATGCATACCTGAAACTTATGTAACATTGTGTGTCAACCATTCTTCCGTAACCAACCAACCAGCCAACGAACAAAACTGTTTTGCAGAATGAACAGCAATTCATAATTATCTGTTGGTGTCGTATGAATAGAATATGTATGACTTTCACCATAGTAAAGGCTTAAAAAAGCAAAAAAAAAAAAACCCAAGCAAACCCATAATTATCTCAACTGATTATAAAAAAGACATTTATTAAAATTCATCTGTATGCGTGTATATACCTAGAGCAAGTTTTAGGCCTAATAACTAAATACAATAAATAATCCTGTATAAATTAAACCCAAATACATTTATATGCAGTCACTGCTATTTTTTTTTTTTAAGTAAGCATTACATTCAATGTGGGGCTTGAACTCTTGACCATGAGATCAGGAGTAGTATGCTTTACCAACTAGGCCAGCCACACGCCCATACACTCAGTACTATTTTTCACTGTTGCTTCAGGAGACCTACTCTATAATAGGCATAAATATGGAAAGGATATGGTGAAAACGGTGTAATTTGTAAGTTACATAATACAAGGAAAATCCAGGAAAGTCTTCAGAAACAGTAAGAATTCAGTAAAAGAATTAATCCCAAAATAAATATACAAAATTATTATGTAAATATATCAGGAAAAGAGAGTTATCAACAATAGCAAATACGATAATAAAAAAGAACACAGAAACCATAAAACACTTCGAAATAAATCTATCAGGAATGAACTTAACAAGAAGTAGGCAATCGGGGCGCCTGGGTGGCTCAGTTCGTTAAGCGTCTGACTTCAGCTCAGGTCATGATCTCGCAGCTTGTGAGTTCCAGCCCTGAGTCGGGCTCTGTGCTGACAGCTCAGAACCCCCGGCCTGCTTCGCATTCTGTGTCTCCCTCTCTCTCTGCCCCTCCCCAACTCATGCTCTGTCTCTCTCTCAAAAATAAATAAACATTAAAAAAAAAGAAAACAAGAGATAGGCAAAATTGTGTAAGGAAAACTTTTAAAAATTCACTAAAGAGTTGAAAACTGCCTTAAAGCACAGAATCACATGCAATATTCTTGGATGGTACTGCTCTGTGTCTTAGAGATATGTTTTCTAAAAATTAACCCATGAGGTGCCTGGGTGGCTCAGTGGTTAAGTGTCCCACTTCAGCTTGGGTAATGATCTCCCTGTTCATGAGTTCGAGCCCTGTGTTGGGCTCTGTGCTGATAGCTCAGAGCCTGGAGCCTGCTTCGAATTCTGTGTCTCCCTCTCTTTCTGGCCCTCCCTTGCTCACTCTCTCTCTCTCAAAAATAAATAAACATTAAAAATTTTTTTAAATAACAAGAAAAAGAAAGAATTAAAAAAATTAAAAAATAAATAAAAATTAACCTATAATGAATACTAATTAATAGCCCAATTGAACTGGAGGGAAAAAAACCTTACAATTATTTCAAAGTTCATTAAAATAATACTTACATGAATATAACTAGAAAAATAATTTAAAATAAAAATAAGAAAGATTTGCTCTACCAAGTATTAGAAGTCTGTTTTAAAAATATAATGAAATTGTCCCTGGAAAAAAATCAATGGAATGCACTAACAATTCCCGAAATAGATTTATGTGTATATGAGGATTTAGTATGTAATAATAAAGGTTTTTCTTACTGTGGTGGGGGTAGGATGGATTAAAGAAAACATGGCATTGCAACAATTTGATTCTGATGAAAAAAATATTGTATCCTTTCTTCATACCAAAGTCTCAAGTGAATTAATGCCAAAAATCTGAGATGAATTAACAATTTAACGGGAAGAAAATAATCACAAAATTAAAAGAATATTTAGGAAGTTATTTTTATAATTTTAGGGTGGGGACAACTTTCTCAGCAAAAGACTGATAGTTTGAATTACATAAACACTTATAATGAACAATAAAACAATAGAAAATGTAGTAATGAGCAGGATCATGAAGAAAAGAATATATAAATGGCCAAAAAAAAAACACATGAAAAGTTGTTTAGGAAGATATTTTTCAGGTATGAAATTGGATAGGACTTAAACATTAACATTTTTAGTATCGATATGAGTGTAAATTAAACACTGGTATCTTTTTAGATATCAAGTAAGTAATATAATTTGAGGTTACTTAGACAGTTATCCTAAGAAAGTAATTAGATAAGTGTGTGAGGGTTTGTGTATAAGGGTACTTTTTGCAGTTTTGTTTATATTTCTTAAAATGGTAAAAACTTAATGTCCAATGGTGGGGGGTTACGACCATTTAAAATGGTTGACATTAAAAAGTATATATACCACATTATTAAGAGAAAAAGAGAAAGTTATGCAAACAGCTGAAGGCAGATAACCTCCAAGACTATTTTATAAGGGTGCATAACAACAACTATTAGTAATAATTATCTCTGGGTAGAAGATCTTTTTTTTTCTTCATAATTTTCTGAAAAGTTTGCGGTCGGTGAGGATGAATTTTTCTTACAATTAGAAAAGATGAAAAAGTTGACATGGCTATTTGCATTAAAAGAGTCTTATTTAACTGAATAAGTAATGAATGAACTAATTCTTCTATGTTTTCACTTAGTTTCATACACTATTTTGTTGGGGCCATAGTTTTCCAACATCCAGTGACTTTATCATTTTGCTTGTAACTCTCCAAAAATATGACTTTACTCATTTCTAGATAACTTTATTTCAAACAATACGTATAACTTGAAAGCCATTAAAATATTTAAATACATGACTGAAACTTAAAAACAAGACATGCATTTGCCATAATTGCTTCATTTTTATTTCCCTACTTTGTCCTTAATAAATATCATGTTTTTTTTTTCTTTCTGTGATGCAGAGTATCAGAGATCACCTGTGAACCAGGGATACGTAAAATTCCGTTCCCACATGGCACTGAGTACAATACATATGCTTTTGCCTCTCACTGTATTGTAATTAACTTGCTAAAGTTTCACAGGACATTAATCTACCCGTTTAATCGTTATAGTTCATTAAGCACATTATTTAGTATGTGGTCATATTTTACATTCACAGCATTCCTCAAAACAATTTTATTAGTTATTTCTCACATATTGTTATTAAATTATGAAATGTAATCCAACAGAACAAAAGCACTCAAAAATAAAGTTGTCTCTAGTTCTGGCTCCAGAGAGAATCTGGAGTACAGCAAGTAAAGTTGTTTACTACTTGTTTACTACAACAAGTAAAGCCATGGAAGTCCTTTTCTGGATCAGAGCTGTTTCTACTAGATCTAAGTCCGTTTAAGAAAACCTAAAATGGTCAGAAAATAACTGGTTTTACCCTTCAGTCTTACTACATGATGTCCAGATTTTCAAAACTATGTTTAGCTGATATTGCATGTGACTATTAATCCTAAAATTCACCATGTGAACTAGATTTCTTGTTAGCCCTTCAAGGAAGTTCATTACTGATTGATAGTGTTTCCATTTTTCTACCTGCCAATACGGTGTGTTTCTTTGCATTTTCATGTATTTTTATTTAACGTTCATAGAGAACACGGATTGGGTTTGTGTCATTCCCTTTAATTACATGTCAAGTAGAAAACCCACGTCGTGCCATGGCCACTCAAGAAAAAACAAGCAAACAAACGTGGGAAGGTTTCCTCTACTCATCTTCTTCCCAATACATCTCCAAGTTCTGTGAATTGTTCTTTAAAATGTATGTAGGATCTTTCATTTTCTCATCTCTTCTGTCCATCCATTGCCTGGACTTTTTCAATAGCCTCTACATTGGCCTTCCTTGCTTCAGGACTTCCTACATAGCCCCACCAGAACGGTCCTTCTAAATTTACCCCTCAAGATGTCGCCTGGACCTTTAAAACCCTCAGTGGCTCTCATCTGCCTGGCAAGAGTGAAGCTCCTTGGCTGGCATCATATGTTCTTCATAATGGGGCTCCTTCTTTTAATCTTCAGTCTCATCATCCTCCATCCAGCTTCACACCTGTTTGAGTTTGGATAAGTTGCTACCGCTACCTAGGATGAAATCCTTATAGAAAATTTTGTTGGTCATTTAAGGTCTTCAAACTTCCAGGTCTACAAGTATCATTTATGGTACTGTTCCAAGGGCCCCATACCTTGAGATCCCAAGGACCTGGGTATTTCCGACATAGGTAATGAGCCCTGCACTGGTGATTTTCCACCCAGGCTGCACATTAGAATAACCTAGGGTCTTGAAGAAAGGTGGGGTGGCACTCACAAGATGTTTCGACAATGGTGTGACTTAAATACTTCCCAGGTGACTTCTAATGTTCAGCAAGAAACCACTCAGAACCACTGAACTAGACTTTGAAAACACTGCTTTAAAAACCATGTTCAGAAAACAACTCTTCTGTGAAGAATTCCTTGATCCTTGAGACAGAATACATCACTCCCAAAGAATTGATTCCCTGCTAGAATAAAAGCCATGAAAACAGCCATTCTATATTTGCCTTTGCAAACTCAAACACCTAGCTAAATTCCTATGTAAGTGTCCTCTCTTTCACACACACAGACACATACTCACATTTTCTCTGCCTCTCACTTCTCCCCCTTTTCTCTCTCTCTCTCTCTCTCTCTCTGCCCCCCACCCTTTTTTTTCTTTTGTTCTCTCTTGCTCATTAAGATTTGAGAAAACCCTCTGGAGCTAAAGGTGATATCATATTCTATGTCAGATGAGCTATGTAGTCATCAGAAACCATCCCAACAAAATCAACCAATCAATAAAAACCATTTTGTTCACTAAGCACCTGGTCTTGTAAAAAGGAAATATAAATGATTAAAAATGAAATTGTCCTTAGAGAGTACAAACATTGTTTTCCTAGCTGAAAAACAATCTTCACATTATGTATTGTACTCTGTCACCTCCTAAATACTCTTTAGCTGTACTTTCAGGCGTCAGCTCTCCTTTTTCCTTTCCTTTGAAGTGTCTGAGTGTGAGATGGCATGTATTTATTTGGTAAATAAATTAAAAACATTTATTTATTTCCCTGCTTTGAAAACTTTTTTTTTTTTGAGAGAGAGAGGTGGTGTGCGTGTGCATGAGCAGAGGAGGGGCAGATGGAGGGGAAGAGAGACTCTTAAGCAGGATCCGTGCTCAGCACAGACCCCGATTTTGGGCTCAATCTCACAACCATGAAACCATGACCTGAACCGAAATCAAGAGTGGGATGCTTAACCGACTGAGCCACCCAGGCGCCCCTGAAAGCTTTCTTAAATCTCAATAGTTTCCTTCTTTTTTTCCCTTCAGTGTTATTAGATGATAGTCTGACTTTTAGGATTAAAAACTTACTTTCTTAACAATGCTTTAAATCAAATGTCCCAACCCATGAAGAAATAAAGACATGATCCTTTTAGCATGTAGGGACCATCATCCCAGCATTTCCTGGATATCATCCTTTGTACCATCACTGCCACTTAACGGACTGGCCTTACTGTTAGCCCACTGGGTGACAGTCCATTGTGTTTATATGGGAGAGCTGATATGTACATGAAAACCCTTATAAAACTTATAAATACATACAGCAAAACCAAGAAAAAGAGAGAGCAACACAGGGAGAGATTGGGCAGAAGCAACAACAAAGAACAAACCATAAGAAGTGGTTATAGCCCCAGGGAACATGAAAAGGGGAGAGATTGGCACGAAAGTAGGGAAAACAGATTCAGTATAGAGAAGATTTTGCTTGGGATAAAGATGACATATGCCCTAGAAAATACTTCAAGAGACATAAATTATGAAAGGAATATTAGAAAACTGTAAATGCATGTGAATACTCCTCACATAGATCCATTCATGGGCATGGAAAAAGAAAACGTCGAGATAAGTGTTTTCTAATGCTACTAATTGTTTTCATTAAGCAATTATGTGCTTGCCTGAACTTTGAGCACATGCTGTTATTTATATGAAATGTTTACCACACATACATGGTCCAAAGGAAAGAAAGCTGGTAAAATTGAGTTAAGTCCTCAAATATTCCATTATAATGCTTTCATTCTCTGGAAAGCACAAATGTAGATGGTATTTTTTATTTGTGAAGTGTAAAAATAAATTTTACTTGACACTCAGTACTGTAGTGTGTATTTTTATATTATTATTTACATTTGTTTACTTGTATATTTAGATATTATGTACATTATATATTTTTATATATTTTATTTATATTTTTCTTATATTCATCTTACTCCATATTCTTCCACATTCATATAGAAGAAGTTGGCTACATTTGGAGAGAATATCCAGCTAACCATTACTTAGAGAAAGTTAAGACTGTGTTTATGGGGAGGTAATTATGATTTAATCATGCCAATATGTGCTCTCTGTAGAGAACTGTTTAAAAGTGAATTGGAAATTTCAACAGTCCAAAAGCCAGGGGAGCTGAAACCTTTGAATTTCTATTGGCTTGATCTGGACCTCATGGCTTGATCTGGACCTCATTAGCAACTACAGAAATAATTTTTGCTAAAATGGTCCTGACCTGATAACTCAAGTTTTCCGTATTGAAATGGGATTCAATGCTGTATCAGGGAAGCCTAAATATCTGCTAAGTTAGATCATCAACCACAGGGTGGCCAACAAGACCTGACTTGGGTTTTTGTTGTTGTTGTTGTTGTTGTTGTTGTTTGTATATTTCAAGGTTGGCCAGCCAGTTACCTGGCTGGTTTTTCTTACCCTGACTTTTAGATCCCAAACTGGAACCTCAAAAAATGGTAAACCATTATAAAGGTAACACCACAATATTGAGAGGTTGTGCTTACTAAAGAGTTCATAGAGTAGGTAACTGTCACCTGTTGTTATCTCCAAGTTTCTGAATCTCATTCTCACATTTGGTAGTCCCCTACATGGGAAACTTTTCCAAAATAGAATTTTTTAAATCTACATTTTCCTCCTCTGTGCTAAGTGCATTTTCTACTAATCAGATGCACTTGTATGAGGTTTAATTTGGAACAGATGTGAGGAGAGGGCATCAGGTGTGGAGTGGCAGAGATGGAGATATGTGAGATTTCCAGTGGCCTTGGCAGTTTTCTTGTCATGGAACCAAGCATGGTTCTGGGCTTGGCGATGGAAATGGCTGACTTCAGCAAAAGTACTGTGGTTCTGATGTGGGCAAGGTCAGTTCTGCGGTGTGATGAGTGGAATAATTACTGTTAGCTGAACCTAGAATCTATTCCCTCAGTGCTTCCAAAAGTTCTGTTATATTTCTAATATTTCTTAATAATCCTCTACAACTTAAAATAACTGGAATAGATTCTACAATCTGCAACCAAGTGTATATGTTAGAATAGAGAATTACAATTTAAAATAATACCTCTAGGGACTCCTGGGTGGTTCAGTCAGTTAAGCGTCCAACTCTTGATTTCTGCTCAGGTCATGATCTCAGTTTGTGAGACTGAGCTCCACACTGGGGCTCTGTGCTGACAGTGTGGAGTCTGCTTAGGATTCTCTCTCTTCCCCCCGCCCCCCCCCATTCCTCTCCACTCATGCTCTCTCTTTCAAAGTAAATAAGTAAACATTAAAATAATAAAATAGTACATTATTAGGACCTACCATTTCATTTTCCAGGAAAAAAAAATATTGGAGACTCCTCCTTTCGTGAAGTAACGTTTCTCCAGGGACAAACAATACTGTCTGATTGCTACTGTGCCTCCAGAACAGCATTACATGTTAGAAATAACTGCTAAGATAATTGGACTAGTCACTCTCCCCATGCAGCCTATGCAGCTCTGAAATAATTTTAAATAATGAAATGTTTTAAAGTAAGCTACTTTGTTGCAAATTAGAAAATTGGAAGAAAATGTTAGTAATGTCCCTTGAAAGAGGCCAGTTATCACCTAGATTTTCATATTCTTACTTTGTGAAACATTCCCTGTAATTTTCTTCCCTTACTAAATCTCTAAACACTTCTAATGGTTCAAAAAATGATTCATAGAGAACTTGAAGAAAGAGCTAACCATCGAGTGATGAGGAAAATGAAAAAGATGGACTGGGTACCAATTTCTGTTTAGAAAAATCTGAACACACTTGGGAGGACCACAAAGATAGAGATTCCAGCTTTCACCATCAGATGAAAAATTTGGTGGGCGTATGCATTGCTTAAAAAAAATCTCATTCATAGAATCCTAAAATTTATAGAAATACGAAACCTACGTGATCTAGTTCAACAACTTAATTGATAGGCAATTGATTCACCTACGTTGTGGGGGAGGGGCTTAAAAATATATTTATGCATTTCCTCATGCGTATGTGTCTTTGCCACTCATCCAAAACATGTGGGCAAATGCCACTCTCAAGTAAGCCTTCATGCTTCCCACTTTTCTATATCCAGTAGCACACCCCCACATGTGTATGTGTATGTGTGTATATATAACTTTGGGAAATGCATCTTATATTTTTCTTTCTATGACATCACAATACACAATTAGTGGTTTCTAGAGCCATTAAACTTTGCTTCCGGAACAATACACATAAATCTTTATATTTATACACATATACAAATATAATTGTGGTGGGTGGAATGACATGAAATAAGACCTAAGGGTCTTTTACTTAGAATTAACCTGTATCCGGTGATGATTTATGGGAAATACAAAGACTAGAATGCTATGCAGATGTTCATTGTACAGTATGAATAGCAATGTTAAAGTACATATATAGGAATCTGGTCTCTTACCTCCAGAACAAAAGCCTCGATTCCGGCCTCCTCCTCAATACAAAATTATCTTGGGAGAACAGGAAGAAAACTCACAGAAATGCAGCAAAAAGTACATAAACAATCGAAATTCAGCAGCAAGGAAGACATAAAAAGTCCTTAGTGAGTCAGATGTAAAGTTTACAGTCTTGTTTTTTTCTTTAGTCTGCATTTCAATGGTCTTTCTATTTTTGTTAAATGTACGTGAAAGGAAAGAGTCTTATTAGAGGTTTGTTGACTAGCTGCTCACTTTGATAGGCCGTACATGGTGCATTGAGACTTTTAGCTGTCAGGTACAGATGGAAAAGGAAGTATTCTTAGATTTGCAGTGACTATTCTCCACAATTCTCACAAACACATATTTTGAACTAGGTATATTTGCTTTCTCTATCAGCTAAATGCTGATCTTTTACCAGAAACAATATAGAATCTCAGAGTCTGTACATATATTGTCTTTGTAGAATAAGATGGTCAATGAAGCAGTCACTGTTAAAACCTCATGAGAACAATTAAATCCCAGCAATTAAGCTGATGACTAAATTTGGCGGTAGAAAAATGTTAATGACATACTTACTGTAGCCCTTTCTGGAAGGGCAAACTTACTTTCTTCACCCCTCCCCCAACCCAATTCCTTTAATCAAAATGAACAGACAGAAATGATTAAAAATACCTTATGAGTACCTAGAACTAGGACTTGGGAGGATACAACTAGAAAGAGCTGGAAAATATATTCTCAGAGTGTCAAAGTTTCAAGCTTTTCTTTTTTATATATACAAATATTTTTAGACAATCAAAATGTATTCATATGAAGATCGTTTTAATAATGAGCCTAGAAAAAACACATTAAACTCCAAGGCTTTTTTGCTAATCCATTTAGGTTAGGTTTTTACAGCATTTTGTATGGGGAAAAGAAATAACTTATTATTTGTGCTCAGTGACCTTGAACTCTAAAACTGAGGGTTGAAAGTGACTAGGAGAGGCAGGAAGCAAAACCCATAATTGAGTCTAAATATAAATGTGGACTTTTGTGTCTGAGTGAACTTCAAAACTGTTTTTGATATGATAGATCTCTTACCTATGTAAGAGTTCATCCAAAATAGTTGTTTTCCTAGTATTGCATAAGGAACAACTAAGGATGTAAATGTATCATCTTTTTTTTTTGTTTATTTAACAAAAATTTGAGTAGATATAATGTGCCAGGTGTTTTTGCTAGATCCTGGAACTACAGAACAAATATTCTACCTTCAAGAAACTATTTGAGGAGACAGATGCATATTTTTAAATGTTTATATGAATACTATAATGCAAATGTGCACAGAGTATTCTGAGAACACGAAGAAGAAATACCTCTTTTAGCATGAGGGTCCTAGGCCAAAGGAGGATTTGACTCCTTAACTGTGACTTCAAAAATGTACTTGGACTAGGCTGGATAGAAGATAGCAAAGGACACTCAGGGTCCTGGGAACAAAAGCATGGATGGAAGACATACTCTAGGGGATTTGTTGGTTGGTCTAAATATATTTCCACAGATGTGGGATTCTATCATTAAAATATATTTGATTTTGTAAGTTTGAATTCACTTTGAGAAACATAGCAGCAAACTTTAAATAGATATTGTGATAATAATTATTTGTCGATTCAAAACCACTCTGTGGATGAATTTATTTTTCCTTAGGTACAAGGTATCGAATTCACAGTATTTGCTTCTATCAAGAAGTTCTAGAGACTTTTCTGGACTCTTCCCCAGGCAAATTCTTCTTTTTAATGTACTTTCTACCTTTGATCTACATTTTCTCTGGAAATAGATGAAGCCTATAGGCTTACCACAAAAGCAAGGTTTTCCAGCCTCAGCACTACTGACATTTTAGACTAGATAATTCTTCATTGGTCTGGAGCTGTCCTGTACATTATAGGATGTTTAGAAGCTTCCCTGGCCTTTACTTATGAGGTGTTCATGGAAGATTCCCACCCTTCCAACAGTTGTGAAAATCAAAATATCTCTAGATATTGTAATACATTCTTTGGGGGACAAATCACCACTGGTTGAAAACCACTGCACTAACATAAGCACTAACATAAGCACTAACATAAGCTGAATGGGGCTCAAATGTTTGACTTTTAGTAATAATATAACATTGAAAGATTATTAGGTGACTTATGTAGGTAGTATTCAGCCACCAAGTGCCAAATCACTCGCAATAAAAGCCAAAAGTATACTGGACAGACATATATTAGGAAAAGTCCTATGCTGGTGTCAGCATCATAACCCCTGCTAGTGACATTGTCATTCCTTCCCTGAGCACACAAGGCAGGTCCAGCTCATCTGTGACCTGTAAGAAAACTGGAATGACTAAATCATCTTTCCTGAAGTGATGCTACACTCTAACCCATGGTTCTCAACTTCAGGTGCCCTGTGGAAACTTCTGAGATTTATTTTTCATTTTTCAATTTTTAAAAAATTTTTATTTAAATTCTAGTTAGTTACCATGTAGTGTAATATTGGTTTCAGGAGTGGAATTTAGTGACTCATCACTTACATATAACACCCAGTACTCAACACAAGTGCCCTCCTTAATGCCCATCACGCCTTTAGCCCATTTCCCATCCACCTCCCCTCCAGCAACCCTCAGTTTGTTGTCTATAGTTAGGAGTCTCCTATGGTTTGCTTCCTTCTCTTTTTTTCCCCATCCCTATGTTCCTCCTTTTTGCTTCTTAAATTCCATATGTAAGTGATATCATATGATATTCACCTTTCTCTGACTTATTTCGCTTAGCATAAAACATTCTAGTTCCATTCATGTCATAGAAAATGGCAAGATTTTATTCTTTTTGATGGATGAGTAATATTCCATTGTGTGCATGCGTGTGTGTGTGTGTGTGTGTGTGTGTGTGTATCGCTTCTTCATCCATTCATTGGTTGATGGATATTTTGCCTCTTTCCATAGTTTGGCTATTGTTGATAATATTGCTATAACATTGGGATGCATGTATCCTTTCAAATCAGTATTTTTCATCCTTTGGGTAAATGCCTGGTAGTGCAATTGCTGGGTCATGGGATATTTCTATTTTTAACTTTTTTGAGGAAACTCCATACTGTTTTTCGGAGTGGCTGCACCAGTTTGCATTCCCACCAACAGTCCTCAAGCATTCCCGTATTGTTTGTGTGTTTAGTATTTGTTTTTGATTTTTTTGAGAGAGTAGGGGAAGAGCAGAGAGAGGGGAATAGAGGATCCAAAGAACGCTTTGTACTGACAGCAAGTCTGATGCAAGGTTTGAGCTCAAACTGAAATTAAGACCTGAGCCGAAGTCTGACGCTTAACCCACTGAGCCACCTAGGTGCCCTAACAGGGTTCCCCTTTTGGAGGAGATTTAAGGAATAGTGAAACTTTGATTACTCTGCAACGTTCTGATTTAATTTAAACAATACTGATACCCCAGTTACACCCAGAGGTTTGGATTTAATTGGATTTAATTGGCGTGAGGTGAGGCCTAGGTATTAGAAGTTGTTAAAGTTCCCATGAGATTTTAATGTGTTGCCAAGGTTGAGAAGCATTGCTCCCTTTACCTTACCTTGGGCTACGAATCACCCTTTTTTTTTTTCTTTTTAATCTCCATTTTGTTCAGGGATATTGAGAGGCAGTTAACTCTTCAGTTATACATATATATAATTATATATCATTAGTTTTTATAAAGGTCATGAATTTAGTGTCTACTTTAAAGCTAGTAATTTAGTTTTTAGAACTGGGAATTTAGTCTTTAACCCACTCTTTCCCAAACTTGTCTGCACATCAGAATCAGCTGATTTTTGTATTTTTCAGGCTCAGGTCACATCCCAATTAATTCTCAGTCTCTGGGGGTGCTCCAGTGTATCAGTTATTGGTGAAGTTTAACCAAGTGATCCCAGTGAGCAGATGTGTTTGGAAATCACTGTTTTAACCAGATCTGGAAAGGGATCTAATTGTTTGAGCCCAGTAGATATAGATCATTGGTTCTCATCTCTAGCTGCACATTAGAATCACCTGGGGAGCTTTTAAAACTCCTGAAACCCAAACTGCACCCCAAGTCTATTAAGTCAGAATTGCCTGGGGGAGCGGCCAGTCACCAGCAGCTCTTAACATTCCTTAGATGATTCCAATAAGTAGTCAAGCCATGGGTCTCAGACTCTAGCATGCCTCAGAATCACCTGCAGGGTTCAGTAAAACAGATTTCTGGGTTCCATACCCAAACCTTCTAATTCAGTAGGTCTACATTGAGGCTCAAGACTTTGCATTTCTAGCAAGTTCTCAGTTGCCACTATTGTTGCTGGTCCAGGGACCACACTTTGAAATTTAATCACTGGTTTAGAAAATCAGGTTAATACGGGCACCTGGGTGGCTCAGTTGGTTAAGCGTCCGACCTCGGCTCAGGTCATGATCTTACCAATGTGAGTTCGAGCCCCATGTGGGGCTCTGTGCTACCAGTTCAGCACCTGGAGCCTGCTTCAGATTCTGTGTCTCCCTCCCTCTCGGCCCCTCCCCTGCTCACACTTTGTCTCTCTCTCTCTCTCAAAAATAAATAAACATTAAAAAATTTAAAAAAAAAAAGAAAATCAACTTAAATGAAAGATGAAAAGTGACACATGGAAAATTAAGTCTAACTTCCAGGAATTTCTCCAGTGCTGCCTATTTTACTGATTTTTGAATTCTATTATTTAAAATTTCCATGAGAAGGAGCACCTGACTGGCTCAGGAGGAAGAGCATGCGATGCTTCATCTCAGGGTGGTGAGTTCCAGCCCTATGTAGGGCATACAGAGTACCTAAAAATAAATAAATAAAATCTCCATTATAACTATTTTAATATTTTCTTCTTTTTCTTATATTAATTCTCTTCCACTTGAATTAGTTTTCCCTTTTTATATCCTGCTTCTTCTTCTTCTTCTTCTTCTTTTCATTTCATTAACCCAAATGAGGGTATCTACGCAACGGCAGTAAATACAATGTCTGATGAAGGAACGATGATTGCAGAAGTTGAGGCTCCACAGAGGGAGAAATGAGCACCTGCAGCAGAGCAGGGTCTGCTTTAAGGTATGCAGATTGTCCACCAAGTGCTAAAGTACTTATCCCTCACAGAAGGTTTAAGCTGTATGGAATCCTTGCCCCATTTCTCTGGCCCCAGGACTCATTTGGGAATCTCAGGTATCTGCCCTCCTACTTTAGACAGTAATATGTACAACTTTAGGCAGATGATGAATGTTTGAGTCAACCACTCAGAAAGCCCTGGAGGAAGTTGCTGAGTTTGCCATTCTATAGCCCAATCATTTTCTTGTTTCTATAACAGTCTATATGACGCTATTCTTCTCTCTCCATACCTTCCCCCATATCCACCCCCACAAACACCAAAAATAAAAGAAAAAAAAACTTACTTAGAAACAAATTAGGGAATTAGAGAAAGATCAAACAAACTGTACAGTAGAAGTAATCAAACAAATTGTGCAGAAGTAAACTTCACAATTAAAAAACAACAGCAAAATAACCAGACAGAAAATCAACACGTGAGCAACATCTTACACCAATGGGATCTAACAGACATAGAGAGAAAACTCTACCCACCCACAGCAAAATATACACTCTTCTCAAGTATACAGGGAACATTCTCCAGGGCAGAGTGCATTTTATGCTACAAAACAAGTCTTAGTAAATTTAATAAAATTGAAATCACACTACACATCTTTTCTGATCAAAATGGAACACGACTAAAAATCAATACAAGGAAAACTGGAAAATCTACAAATATGTGGAAATGAAATAAAACATTTTGAAACAACCAATGAGTCAAAAAAGAAATCACAAGAGAACTTAGAAAATATTTTGACACAAATGAAAATAAAAATATGACATTCCAAACTATGGGATGCAGTGAAAACAGTGCTAAAATAGAAATATATAGTTGTTATTGCTTACAATAAAAAAGAAAGATTTCAAATCAAGAGCATAATTTTATAACTTAAAGAACTAGAAAAAAAAGAACTAAACCCAAAACTAGCTGACATAAGGAAATTACAGAGATTAGAACAGAAATCAACAAAATAAAGAAAGAAGAAAAAAGTACAGAAAATTCATAACCAAGAATTATATTTTTAAATTTTTTTTTAACATTTATTTATTTTTGAGACAGAGAGAGACAGAGCATGAACGGGGGGAGGGCCAGAGAGAGAGGGAGACACAGAATCTGAAGCAGGCTCCAGGCTCTGAGCTGTCAGCACAGAGCCTGATGCGGGGCTCGAACTCACGGACCGTGAGATCGTGACCTGAGCGAAGTCGGACGCTCAACCGACTGAGCCACCCAGGCGCCCCCCAAGAATTATATTTTTAAAAGATAAACCAAATAAATAAAACTTTGGCTAAATTAACTGTGTAAAAAAGAAAGGAGATTCAATTAAATTGGAAATGAAAAAGGTGACATTATAATCAATCTTACAGAAATAAAAGAATTATAAGAGAATGCTATAAAAAATTGTATGCCAACAAATTTGATAACCTAGATAAAATGTATAAATTCCTGAAAACATAGAGCCTACCCAAACTAATCATGAAGAAATAGGAAGCCTTAGCAGATCTTTCACTAGTAAAGGGATCGAATCAGCAATCAAAAACCACCCAGTAGGGGCTCTTGGGTGGCTCTCTTGGTTAAACGTTCAACTCAGGTGACTTTGGCTCAGGTCATGATCTCATAGTTTGTGGAATTAAGCCCCAAGTTAGGCTCAGTGCTCACAGCTTGGGATTCTGTCCCTCTCTCTCTGCCCCTCCCCAGCTCATATTCTCTCTCTCTCTCTCTCTCTCTCTCTCTCTCTCAAAATAAATAAATAAACTTAACAAAAACAACAACAAAAATCTCTTACCAACAACAAAAAAGCCCAGGACCAGAAGGCTTCATCAGTGAATTCTATCAAATATTTAAAGAAGAATTCACATCAATCTTCCTCAGTCTTCCAAAAATTGAAAAGAACACTTGAAAAGTCATTCTATGAGGCCAACATTACCCTGATACCAAAGCCACACCAAGACAATACAAGATACGAAAACTATTGATCAATGTCCCTGATGAATATTGATATAAAAATCCTCAACAAATACCAGCAAATCTATTTATACACATTTATACACAATAACCAAGATTCCAAGATTTATTTCTGGCATGAAAGGATGGTTCAACTTATAAAAATCAGTCAATTTTGTATGATCACATTAATATAATGAAGAACATAAACCACATGATTATCTGAACTGATCCATAAAATATCTGACAAAACTCAACATCCTTGCATGATAAAAACACACAACAAATGAAGAATAGAAAAAAAAAAAACTACTTCAACATAAAAAGGCCATAAGTGAAAAGCCCATAGCTAACACCATATTTGATGGTGAAAGACTAAAATCATTCCCTCTAACATCAGGAATAAGAGGAAGGTGTATGCTTTTGTCACTTCTATTCAACATAATTCTGGAAGTCCTATCTAGAGCAATTAGGCAAGAAAAAAAAAAGCATCCAAATCAAAAAGAAAAACTAATACCTCTGTTCAAGACAAAATAATGTCATGGGTAGAAAACCCTATAAAGATCCCACAGAAATACACATTAGAACTAATAATAAATGAATTTGGCAAAGTTGCAGGATACAAAATCAATACACAAGAATCAGTTGTGTTTCTATATGTTAACAATGAATGATTCAAAGAGGGAATTTAAAAAACAAGTTTACTTACAATAGCGTAAGAAAGAAGAGATATTTAGGAATAAACTTAATCATGGAGGTAAGAGACTTGTACACTGAAGACTGAAGGAAATTAAGAAATGCTGCTGAAGGAAATTACAGAAAACAATGAAATGGAAAGACAGCCTCTGTTTATGGATTGAAAGATTTAGTAATGTTATGATGTCAATACCACTCAAAGTGATCTATGGTTTTAATGCAATCCCTATCAAAATCTCAATAATATTTTCGAAGAAACAGAAAAATCCATCCTAAAATTCATGTGGATTCTCAAGAGACACCGAATAGCCAAGAAAATCTTGAAAAAGAGGAACAAAGTTATAGATCTTATACTTCCTGATTTCAAGACTTATTACAAAGCTACAATAATCAAACCAGTATGATACTGGCATAATGACAGACGTAAAGACCAATAAAATAGAACAGAGACCCCAAAAATAAACCCTCACATTTATGGTTAAATGATTTTCCATAAGGGTGCCAAGACCGTCCATTGAGAGAAAGAACAGTCTCTTCAACAAATGGCATCAGGAAGATTGGATATCCTCATGCAAAAGAATGAAGCTGGATTGCGAGCTTACATCATATACAAAAATTAGCTCAAAACAGATCAAAGACTTAAATGGAAGACCTAAAACTATAAAACTCCTGGAATAACACAGAAAAAGCCTTCATTACATTGGATTGGCAAGTATTTTTTTTAATATGACATGAAAGCACAGGCAAGAACAACAACAAAAAAATAGACTAATGGAACCACATCAAACATAAAAACTTCTGCATATAAAATAACCCAATCAGTGTAAAGGCAACCTACATAATAGGACAAAATGTTTGCAAGTCATGTATCTACTAAGGGCCAATATCCAGACCATACAAAGAACTTCGAAAACTCAACAACAGCAACAAATAACCCAATGAGAAAATGTACAAAGAACTTGAATAGACGTTTCTCCAAAGAGGTGACACAAATGGCCAACAAGCAAAGGAAAAGATACGCAACATCACTGGTCATTAGAAAAATGCAAATCAGAGCTAGAACGAAATATTACCTCACACCTGTGAGAATGGCTACTGGTAAAACAAAAACAAAACAAAATAACAAATGAATAACAAGTGTTGATGCAGATGGGGAGAAATCAGAAATCTTGGCACACTGTTGGTGGGAATGGAAAATGGTGTAGTCACTATAAAAAACAGTATGATGGTCCCTCAAAAAGTTCCAAGTAGAACAATCGTATGATTTAACACTTTCACTTATGTGCATATTCCCATAAGAATTGAGAGCAGAATCTTGAAGAGATATTTGCACACCTAGGTTCCTAGCAGCACTATTTACAATAGCCAAGAAATGAAAACACTCCAAGTATCCATCCACAGATGAATGCATAAACAAAATGTGTTATATGCACAAAATGAAATGTTATTCAGCTTTAAAAAAGAAAATAATACTAGCAGAGGACGTTTGGACATGAACTAAAACAGCTCTTTTGAAGGGTCTTTAGCCTGATAACCTTTGGATGTAAACCACAGCATTGACTTTTCCCTGGGGCTTTTAGCTTGCCATTCCTGTGGATTTTGGACTTCCCAGACTCTATAACTGTATGAGATAATCCCTTAAAATCTCTATCTCTATCACTATCTCATCTCTATCTCTATCTCTATATCATCTCTCTCTCTCTCTCTCTCTCTCTCTCTCTATGTATGTGTGTATGTGTATATACATATGTATATACATATATATGCATAATCTCCTATTGATTCTGTTTCTCTGGAGAACTCTAATATAGAACTCTGAGCAATAAATGGATAAAACTTGAGGACATTATGCTAAGCAAAATAAGCTAGGCACAAAAAGACAATGATAAATACTATATGACTCCATTTATATGAAGTATTCAGAATATTCAAATTCATATAAACATAAAAATGAATGGTGGTTGCTAGGGCCTGGGAGGACAGGGAAATGGGGAGTTGTCTAATGGGTGTAGCATTTCAATTGTGCAAAATGACAAAGTTCCAGAGATTGGTTGCACAACAATGTGAATACACCTGACACCAGTGAACTGTACTCTTAGAAGAGTTAAGATTGTTTTGTTTTGTTTTGTTTTGTTTTGTTTTACCACAATTAAAACAAAATGAAGCAAAACAGAAAACAATGACAAGCTATCACTACCTGCCTGGTTCTCCTGGATCTGAAATAAACTACAGAGTTAAAATTGGGAAACATCTGCAATGGTTTCAATGACAAAGAGAAGACACATGAGTTGGAATGCACACCCAAACTGAAATTGAATCAACAATTTCCAGCTGGCATTACAAATTGTAACAAATCAACAAATAGACAAAAGGCCAAACAAATGAGATATTTTCCTATATATAGCACACAAGGATGCATGAGGTACAAGGGCAAGGACACACGCCTCTATTCCACTCTCGGTGGCAAGTTCCTTATGGGATCTTAAATCCATTTAAGTCAACACAGGATATGTGGGAAAACTGAAGTTATTCAGAAAGGAACATCTTAAGAACTGAAAATATGTATTATAGGAATGTTATTTGAATGTGGAGGTTAGGTGTTTTACATATAAAAGTTAAGGGAATCCAGATTTCTTGATGTATAAACTAGAGTGGAAGAAAAAAGTTACTAAGTTATTATAAGGAGGAGGTTTTGCAACAGTTCTGTCTCCTTACACACTGAACTGAAGGATATGGACTTCAATTCAGGAAAAATTTTCCTGGGAGCAAGAGCAGCTAAACATTGACAAAGAGAACGGTAGGCTATCGGTATTGGCCGTGTAACAAAGAAGTCTGTACCCGAACTTAGGCGCTTAAAACAACACACATCCACTATTCATTATTTTACCATTTCTGTGGGTCTGAGCACGGTTTAGCTGGGTAATTTGCTCAGGGTCTCACAAAATTTACATCAGAGTATTGACGGGAGGTATAATCTCATGTTATCTCAGAGTCCTCTTCCAAGTTCACTGGTTGTAGGCAGAATTCAGTTTCTTGGGGCCCCTGGGTGGCTCGGTCGGTTAAGCGTCCGACTTCAGCTCAGGTCATGCTCTCACAGCTCGTGGGTTCGAGCCCTGCGTCGGGCTCTGTGCTGACAGCTCAGAGCCTGAGGCCTGCTTCTGATTCTGTCTCTCTCTGTCTCTGACTCTCTCTTACTCACATTCTGTCTCTGTCTCTCAAAAATAAATGTAAAACAAAAAAATTAAAAAAAAAAAAGAATTCAGTTTCTTGCAGCTGTGTGGACTGAAGCTCTCTTCTCTGGCACATGGCCCTTTCCACACCATTGGCACTTGCTTCTTCAAGGCAAACAGGAGAGAGTCTGTTGCTGCTCCTTGTGTCTTGCCTCTAGACTCTTTTTGAAATGGCTCACCTGATTAATTCAGCCCACACAGGATAATTCCTTTTTTGATTAATTCAAAATCAACTAATTAAGAACTAATCACATCTGCAAAATTACTTCACTTTTGTCATTTAATATAATAGAATCATGGGATTAATACCCCATGATATTCGCAAGTCCCACCCACACTAATAGGGAAAGGACTATATGATGCATGTGAAAGGCCAGGACTCTTTGAGGCCATCTTGGAATCCTGCCTACCACACAATCTCAATTTTTGCATATCTGACTCCAAACTATATCACTTTCTATTTAATTGCTGAATCTCACTCTAACTTTGGAGTAGATAGAAGTCCCATTTGTTCCTATCAAAAATGCTTGCAGAACATTTTCCCAAGAGGAAAACTTGTGGATGGGCCAGCCCAGCATAGAGGTAGAATAGTCAGCCTTTATGTGGTTGAAGGGGTACCATATCACCATGCCTGCCTAAAAGTGTCTTTCCAGGCTTGCAATAAAACCTGACATCACCTTCAGTAGAGCCACTCTGTGGGATTCATCCTCCAGAAGTATCCCCAGGTAAAAGTCGAGAGGTAAATGAGTTGGCGGGGATTGGTCTGAGGGTGGGGGGATTCAAATTTAATGTTGATGACACTCTTATAGGAACACCTCAGTGCTCAACTGAGATAGGAGTAATCTCCATACTTCAGGATTGACATTACAAGCATCCACATACGTGTTTCCTAACATAATATCCATTAAATAATCACACTTAAATCCTTTGTTGACTTCGAAACCAAAATGTCATAACAATCTCCCCTTTGCTTAATGATCTACAGAACGGTTGGGTTATTTTCCTTGAGGTCATTCCCATATTTCGTAGTTGCCAAGCAGATTGAAGTGATAGGAATTGCACCATTCCCTTTAGGAGACTATTTTTTTTGTTGTTTCAAATACATCAGTAGAGTTATGTTACATTTTCTTTTCCCCAGGGGAAATTCCTTGACTTTGCATAATAAATAAGGTGTCTTTATTAACAAACCTCAGAACTTCATCATTTATTATATTGCTTTAACTTAGCTACATTCTTTTTCCCCTTCTACTAAAGAACACTGTAGGTATTGACTAACACATGACATTTATTCATTTGGCATGCTTCCCTGTTTGTATGTCAGTGGAACATAGCATGATCCAGAGCACGCATGACGTTCTCTTCAGGAAAGAAAAGGCACATGTTTATATAAACTGTGGCTTACAAGATGTGTAACAAGTTCTGATAAAATGTTGATTCAATGTCCTAGCTGATTGTGCACATGTCATACGTGCTATTTAAGGAAAGTGACCACATTGTATAGATTTTTTTTCTTAGTGTCTGTTAAAGCAATAACACAGGAAGCATGTTATTATAACCTACAGGGATCATAAATACTAACCCTATAGCGTTTTTATTACCAACTTATATCAGAGGCAATCTGGCACTCTTTACACATAAGATCCTCCCATTAGTAAGCAGTCTTATATTACAGACATAAAATATTTGTAAGCATTTTTGACTTGGCCAAACTACTGCAGCTGTGTCACATTTGTTTTTCCTTATTTTAATATGAGCTTATTTAGATGAAATTGGAATTGCCTTCTTCTCCTGTAGATGACAGATCTGGTTTAGTGCCAGGCCACTTAGTGAGGCCTATCAAACAACGCTCTATTATGTACAGTGGCATAATTTGAAAATCACAAGACCACTAACTCATAACACATGTGAGTGTACTCAGTTGTTTCAAAGTCTAGCTTTTTACAGATGATTTTATATTCCATTTTAGAATGCTCTTTATTGTCTCTCCTGCAGATAGTTCATCTGATCATCTCTGAACTATTTTAACATTTTTTTACATTTTTTAATGGAATACACAGCTTTATATCATAACTAAACAAACACAGCAAAGCGACAAGTCAAAACAAATTTTCGTTCACTTTTGTGTTGCATCAACTTGCACTTGGGAAATCTATGAACTGGATCGGAGAATGAGATTTTCCTAATTGTGACTTCCTCTCATTCCCCTATCACTGACTCCCCTACCCAATGCTGGGCCATACTGCTCTCATTCAGGGGCTTCTCTAACATCCTAGGAAGTTGGTGGTTCCTGTCACCCAATGTATTTCCAGTAGTATCAAGCCGTAGCAAAGTAAGTACCCTTTCTCGATCTCCTCTCAAAAACTGAGAGAGTGAGACTCTAATCCTCAAGTTACATACTCCAAGGTTAGTGAGCAACAGAGGTTTTAAGCAATGCTTGTTTTTCAGGATTAATATGAAAGCCTCCTCCATCTACTGGGCACAGACACTTTCTCAACTCTGAATAATTTCGTAACAACTTCTCTGAACATCTGTTTACAACAGGAGACATTCTCACTATCCTGAAGACCCCCATGGGGGAAAAATTCTGCTCTGTACATTGTTTTGCTTCGCACTTTAATCTCTGCTTGACTGGTCTGGATTTTATCTATTGGCTCAGTTCTCAACTGACCTTGATCCTAAATACTATGTAGCTCCAAATTTATGTGATGAGTTACATATTCGTATCTGTTTAGTTCTTTTCTCAATTTTATGAGTAATCACTAACCTCTATATTAACGGGTTTAGACTGTTCTATTAGTGGTTTTAGACTACAAAATCTTTTAGGGCTGGAACTATAATGATAACTAAACAATGAAGCAGTATCACAGCACCCTGTTGGGTACCATCCAGGTTAGTAAATACTCAAAAACTAATTATCAGTGAATTATGGCAGTAATGATTTAGTGCATCAGAGAAATCCCATAAGGTACCCCAATGAGAAAAAGCTACACCCAAAGTGTAGCTAAGTTGGTAATAGAATAATAATATATTGCCCCTATAAGTTTCTGGCAAAGGGGACAAGCCGAACGTAACTAAAACAAGGGAATGAAAAAGTGAAAAAGAGCATGGCCAAAAGTCCCAAAGAGCAATGTTTTTATAATTATCACCTGTTGAAAAAAATTTAATGCAAGTTCAGCTTCAGATATCCCTGTAAAAGTGTGGTAAATTTTCGTTGAGGATCAGGAAACTAGACAAAAAAAAAAAAAAAACCATGTTTGTTACGCAAAGTGTGATTTTATTATTTGAGTTTTAGTTTCAGCAGAAAACATTGAAAAGGATGCAGAAAAGCACAGAACAATTGTTTTGACTGAATTTAACATTATCAGCCATTTTCCTTTTTCCTTCCCTTAATTACCTGGTTTGTTGACATATTTAGCAAGTTGGTTGGATAATCAGCATCACAAAATTCTGTAATATAAATCACAAATAGCTAGTGACCGGTTCTGTTGCCATAAAAACATTGTAAAGAGTGGTTTGCATGGGCTCAGAAAAAAGGCTTTCTTGCCATTTCGCTATTAGGAAACAAAAATGGCAAAGGACAGAATTTCACATTCACATGATAATCAAAAATAGTGTTCTCAAGGTCCATGTAAAGAAACATGGAACCAGATTACTTATTTTTCAGACACGTGTGAGAATTCGCAACCAATCAAACTTTCTTCTTTCCTCTTCCAACAAACACAACTGAAGTGCGAACTTTTAGGGATAAAGAGATAAAGCAACGTGAACACTTATGTTTTCTTCGTTACCCAATCAAAATTCCCAGACTGTACCTTTCATTAATTCTATGTTATTCTTCTAAAACTCCGTTTTTTCAAAAAATAATAATAAAGACAAAACATTTTTTAGAAGAACATATACTAAGTTTTCAGTTGGGGGATTTTTTTTTTTTTTGATGACTTCTGAAAGCCTTTTGACGTGGACTCCAAAAAAGGCATATATATATATATATATATATATATATATAAAATCCTTAGAAATGCGTTTTAAAACAGTAAAACCCTGAGAATTGCATAACTGGATACTCTCAGCTGCCGCTGTGAGAAAAATCGCGGTAGAGGGATGAAGCCTGAAAGTAAAATTTTAGCTGCTGGATAACGAGGACATTCAGCGTCAGAAGCGGATCAGCTGGCCAAATGGTCAACAGGCCCTCTCGGAGCAGGGTAGCTTGAAGCCAGTGGAGTTATTTGCGAGATGGGGAGAGAGGCCCACGTGACGCGCGCACGGATGGCGCGCACATGGCCCCCTCCCCCACTGGGCCTGTCCAGTCGGCTCCGCCAAGTGTGGACTCGTGATTCAAACTGACAAGAACCTTGCTCCCTCCCTGATCCAGAAAGAAAGAGCCTTGTCAAGTCGAATATCCTGCTTGCTACACAGGAGCCGTGGTGCCAGGAACAATGCGGGGAACTCAAAATGGGCCCTGGATCAGCCAGAGGCCTCGGGCCCTGGCGTGGCTGCTCCCAGGGCAGCGAGAAGTGTAACTGAAGCTTAAATGGCATTGCGTTCTTTTTTGGAGGAAATGCTGGTTCGTTTTTGTTGTTTTGTTTGCTTTGCTTTTCTGTTATTTGCTTACTTCTGAACTTTGAAGGCCAGCTTGGAAAGTAAAATACACATGTTTTGTTAAGGAAAACAAATAAATACTCAACAGACACTTACCCAAAAAACAAATTCTGTTCAACCGAATAATAAACACATTAAACTCCCCTTACGCCAGATGAAAGAGCCATTGGGGGTGCGGGTGTAAAGATGAATAAAACCTTTGGTTTCCAGGGGACTGACACAGGCTGTAGGGGGTGACACTGTACATTTACAAGATACAGGAACATCACAGAATTTAACGGTTGAAGGCCCGCTTTTGATTTTTTTTATTTCCCCTCTGCTTGCTCTGTGATCTTTGGCCAGTCATTTGACTTCTGCGCCCTATTTTTCTACCTGTGAAATATTTATGAATAACTAACTCACAGGAGAAGTATGAGAATTAAATAATATAATATGTAAAAAAAAATGCATTTTGAATGCATGAAGTGCTCTACAAAAAGTTAGTTATAATTTGGCCGGAGGCAGGCAGGCAGGACCCGTGGTTTCCAGCTCACATTCCTGACTTGATCTTGCTCTGTATTTTCAGAGACAAGGTAAGGTCCCTTTCAGAGCTCAGATTCTATCTTCCAGCAGAATATATTTCAAGGAAGAATTAAGTATAATAGATAAGAGGAAGTGCCAAAAATAAATAAATAAAGCCCTGAGGAATAAAGGACCATATCCAACTGGGGTAATAGCAGAAGGCTTCTCAATTAGAGCTAACACATACCTGATGGAAATGGCAGATTCCCACAATGGGCTGCTTTATGCTGGTATAAATGCCCCCAAACCAGTGATCACTGTTTCCTAGGATTGCCATTCACAACTCCAATCTACTGTGTGTGAGCGTTTCAAAGAGATTGGTCATTAACAAGTGAGGAAGCAGGATGCAATGCACTGGCACCTAGAGTTGGCTTTGCAGTTCCATCTTTTATCCGGAACAATAGAGAAAGGACATCTGTGCTTGGAGGCTGTCCTCCCCACCAAACATAATGATGTCTTCCCGTTGTTTAAAGGGAGAATATCTTCAAAATGAGAACGGTTTCTGGGAAAATAAGTTTTCTGTAAGGTAGTGAGGAGAGGGTAAAAGAGAAGACGGTTGCCAGGTGAAACACAGTTGTCGCAACCCAGAAGGCTGATGTTGACGTTTGTGAAGGAAGGGCTAGGTCTGTAGCCCTGCAGCATCAGAAATATCTTGAATACTCATTAGAAACAAATTTCCTGGGGGTGTGGGAGGGGTGGTGGGAGAAGATGGTTCAGTTGGTTAAGCGTCGGACTCTTGGTTTCGGCTCAGGTCATGATCTCTCAGTTTGTGAGTTCGAGCCCTACATCAGGCTCTCTGCTGTCAGCTCGCTCTCTCTCTCTCTCTCTCTCTCTCTCCCCAAAATAAGTAAACATTAAAAAAATTTTTTTAGACACAAATCTCCTGAAGCAATAACTCTGATTAGAGTTTAGAGCTTGGAACTCTGCATTTAAAAAGAAACCCACACCAAGAGTGAGATGTATGAAGTTCCTGTCCCAGACAAAATTTTAATGTGGGTATTTAAGAATTTGTATCAGCGGGGCACCTGGGTGGCTCGGTCAGTTAAGCATCTGACTCTTCTTTTCGGCTCAGATCATGTTCTCACAGTTTGTGAGTTCAAGTCCCACATCGGTCTCTGTGCTGGCAGTGGGGAGCCTGCTTGGGACTTTCACCCTCCCTCTCTCTCTCTCTCTCTCTCTGTCTCTTTCTGCCCCTCCCTCACTCACGTTGTCTCTGACTCTCTGAAAATAAATTTTAAAAATGTTTAATTAAAAAAAAAAAGGATTTTTATCAGCATCTGGTATTCTCATGATTCAACCTACAGACCACTTGCTTCTCGTGAGAGAGTCGCTGAATATACACGTACCAGGGACCCGTAAGTGTTAGCGAGTCCCAGCAATGAGGAAACCTCCTTTCCCTCCGTTTAGGCTAAATCCTATAGGACCCCAACTGTGACATTTAGCACCTTTCACTGCATTGATCTATCAATGTGTTTCTCTCCTCACCCTTGACTCAAAGATCCTCAAAGGTAAAAATGATTTTCTACAATTTTTTTAAAAATTTTATTTATTTTGAGAGAGAGCGAGCACAAGCAGGGGAGGGTCAGAGAAAAAGAGAGACAGAATCCCAAGCAGGCTCCGCAGCATCAGTGCTGAGCCCCATGCGGGGCTCAAACTCAGAAACTGCGAGATCATGACCCCAACCGAGATCAAGAGTCCCCCGCTTAACCGAGGGAGCCACCCAGGCGCCCCACGATCTTCTTCATTTTTAAATCTAAGGCCCTCATACAGTGTCTGGCAAATTTCAGATGCTCAATAAATGTTCATTGACTAGAACTAAAACTTGGGCGCCAAAGAAACTTGCCCCAGCCGTGAATGTTAGCGGAGAGCCAACCCCAGAGAAGCCGCTGCAGTTGGCAGCTGTGGAGCGATCGACGAGAGATGACAAATGGTTGGTTTGGCAGGAGTGTGGAGTTGAGGCTGGAAACAAAACAGGGCAGTCCCACAAAGGAATGCACCGGCTGTATCTATTATAAACTCTAGTTCAAAGGAAAACACAGAGGAACCGAAGAAAAACAACTTCAAAGCGTCAAGCATTCGGCAATATTTATTAAGTAACCACTATGGGCCAGGTAGTCTGCCAGATTCTGGGGATGCAGCAGAGAGCGGAAAAGATGTGCCTGCCCTTACAGAGCTAATGGTCACACACATATCAAGGTGCTATGGAGGAAATGTAGAAGGGGCTATGAGGATGTGTACTAGGAAGGCCCGAGTGTGTGTGCCTCTGTGTGTAGCTATGGCTGTTAAGATAAGGGCTGAGGGGCTGGTGGGGAAGATTTGTCTGAGGAAATAAGATACAACCAGAACCCTGAAAAGATAGGTAGGCCGTGATCAAGGGAAGAACAATCTAGGCAGATAAAATTATATGTATAACATCTCTGAAGAGCTTGTCACATCAGAGGAAATTTTTAACATTTTAGGTAGGTCATTAGAACAACAATTCTTAATGTTTAAAAAATTTTAGGTAAGTCATCAGAACAATGATTTTTAATGCTTATTGGTTCCGAGGCAGTCACCATTATTTCCTGTGGCTGGCTGTTGCAAAATCTGCCTATCCTAGCTACCAGAAAACCAGAAGCTCTGGGGTAGACTTCCATCCTTAGGCGGCTCCTTAAGTTGTTCTGTAATGGCGACAACTTTCTTTTTTTATGTTTATTTATTTTTGAGAAAGAGAGAGAGAACGAGTGTGAGCAGGGAAGGGGCAGAGAGAGAGAGACACATATAGAATCTGAAGCAGGCTCCAGACTTTGAGCTGTCAGCACAGAGCTGGAGGCAGGTCTCCAACTTGTGAACCACGAGATCATGACCTGAGCCGAAGTTGGATGCCTAGCCAACTGAGCCCCCCAGGCGCCCTATAGTGGTGACATATTTAGCCAGGGAAGTCCCATTGGAGAAGTCACTTGATTTTGGCACCTCCATGGTCTGAGAATGTAGGAGAGGAAGGATTTTTGAATATTCTCAATTGACCAAAATACTATGCTTTACAGAATAAGTTTTTTGGACGTGAGAGAGAATTTTGTAGCCAAATTGTATTTTCCCCAAAAGTAATGACTTATACAGGAGGTTTGTAAAACTCAATCTCTTATGCTTGTAGGAGGTCAGATTGCACTTCAACGTCAAGAGTGCTGGCACGATGGAATACCACCAGCAGCCTGACGTGTAGTTCTTGGCAACTCTTTTTGGTACCCCCAGTTTTTGGCCACAGTTATGAAACCTTCTTGCCTCTTGATGTTATAAAAAAGAATCTAATTTTCTCTTCTGAATGAACATTCTAGTAGCACTCCATTTCTTCTGTGTGGTATACACTTCATCTCCTCCTATTTTAATCATTTTTCCAAGATCCTGAGTGTCATCAAGAAACTGGGGTTCTTCAATAGCTTCACTCTCCCTGTACAAAAATAATTTGTATGCAATGTTTGTTCTTTGCCTAACAAAGGGAGCATTTCACTCTTATTTTGATATATTATATGTGGTATATACACTAGCTGTTTCAGCCTAGGGAGAATTTTTATGACCAACTAACAAACCCTAGAACAGTATTTATAATGTAAATCCTGATATACCATTATTTATACTTCAGTTCAGTAGCAAAAATTGGTTCTATGATAAATAAACTCTTGTTACCCAATCATTAGTCTATTGTAGCCACACTGACAAGTCAGGCCACAGGCAATGCAATATCACTAACAAAATGAATTAATTTATCTTTTTCAAAGGCACATTGGGGAATTGGAAATGTATGTTTTATAGCAACACTCCAAATAGAAAATATACCTAATAATTCAACATTTTAGGCAGATGTTTCAACCCATCAAGTTTATTTTATTCAACAAATGTTTATTGAGTGCATCCTATGTTCCAGGCACTTTTCTAGGTGATGAGAGTAAACTCTACTGTGGAAAAGGAAACAGAGGATATGCAAATAAAGAAGAAAAAAAAAAAAAGACAAAACAAGTCCAGATTCTGATAATTGCTTTGAAGAGAGAGAGAAAACAAAACAAAAACAAAACAAAACAACACAAAACACAAGCAAGTCAGGTTGATACGATAGTCACCAGAAGACTGTGTTTCCTAAGGTGACCAGAAAATACTTTACGTCATTTGAAGGCCTTTATCTGCTATGAAAAGTCATGCTGATAAATTTACACTGAACCACATGAAATTGCTTATAATCAACATTTTCATTCATAAAAATGGCAAAAATGGCATATCATTTGGTTCAACATAATAGCTGATAACCCTGAGAACCAATAGCAGACAGAATCTTTAGACTTATGGTTTTTATATTAATGCTTTATTTCAAGTTCATAATTATTGTGGGCCTGAATTATCTGAGATTCAGCTTTTCATTCTTTCTTTTTTTTTTTAAGACCCTGCATCTAGTTGAAAAATTTATCACTCCATAGGTCAGATAGATTCCTGAGCAGTATGTCTAGTCCATAAATAGACTTTAAGGACAGGATGTCAGGATGTCTGAAAAAGAAGGGGCCTGTTGGAGCTTCTGTAAATAACACAGTAGCACAGCACTACCTCCAAAGTTTCTGCGCACCACATTGGTGAGAACACAGTGCCTTCGGAGCAATGTTCCTTCAGACTCAGCTCTGCCAGCTGCAAGATCCGCAGTGTGTCATTTAACCTTTCCTAGCCTCAGTGTTTTATCTTTTTTTTAATTAAGTTTGAGAGAGAGAGAGAGAGAGAGAGAGAGCATGTGCTTGTATGAGCAAGTAAGGAGGGGCAGAGAGACAGGGAGAGAGAGAATCCCAAGCAGCCTCCCCTCCCAAGAAGCCAACATGGGACTTGATCATAAGAACCGTGAGATCATGACCTGAGTCAAAATGAAGATACTTAACTGACTGAACCACCTAGGCTCCCCTCAATGTTTTATCTTTTAAATGAGAATAATTACCCTACCTTGCAGGATTGTTGCACATCTTATGGATACAGTAGAGTAACAGGATATACACATTCACTTAGTGGTAATACAAATTCAAATTTGCACTCTTGGGTCTCAAAAGAGGGAAAAGAAAGAGAAAAGGCACTTGCAAAAAAATGTAGGAGATTCCACCTACTTATGTATTCAAAGAACTCATGTGACAGTGTGAGTGAGCGTTAGCTGAGAGGTGTGAATCCACACTTCCTTCAGTTGGTCTCAGGTCCTATCCACCTCTTGTGGTGTAAGCATCTTACCATCTTGAGTTATTTTTATAGTGCTTTAAGATAAGCATTTCTGTTTCGGTGCAAGCTAACTATTCAATCTATGAATTAAAGCAAGAAAGAACATCCTGCCTCAAAGCTGATGGGAAAAAAAAAAGAGCGTTGGTTCTGGATTTATTAAGCGATGGAGTTTCCATCTCCATGGTGATGTTATTGTAAGAGATTTCCAGGAATAATTTTGATATTTGGCTGTACAAGGTAACGTCAGAAACTAAACTCACAGAAGATGCAGTGTTAATGTGAGGTATGTCAAATGCCCCTGGCCGGTGCCTGACAGACTGTAGATGATCAACACGGTTATTTGCTCCTTCAGGGGAAAAAAATGGGGTACTCATCCAGGTGGTGGACACTGAGCCAGTATATCTGGCTGTCACAATCTGAATTTCTACGGACAAAGTACTTCCTTGGTGCAATTTTGCACTTTTCAACCTTGGTCTTGTATGTCACTGTGTTCTCACCAGCACAATAACTTATAAATGATGTCTCATACACTGGAAGAAGTTGAAGAAACATTTCTCGGCTGATTTAATTTAAAATTGATATTCTTTAAGAATCTTTTCAGTTGCATTGCAGGTCCCAATTTACGGCTAACCCATTTTGTCCAACAGGGAGTAGATGGAAAAGCAAAAACTATCTGTCATTCTCTTTCTTTTCTGTGTTTGTCATCTAGGAAGAGAAGCCATGTAAATCACAATAAGGAGCAGCCAGCATCCTGTATCAGAGCTTGTATCACAGTTATTTATAAGGGACAATTCCAACTGGTCACTACCCCCTCTGTTCAACTGACACCCATGCCCTTAAGGTTTATTACATATTTAAATATCACTCATAATATGAAGGACATTAAGCTGTTGTTGTCATAAATCAGTTCTTATTTAGAAGTTTCGTAGGACAAAGTAAGTTCTCTTTCAGTTTTTTTTTTATTATTTTTTTTTGTAATGTTTATTTTTGAGACAGACAGAGACAGAGCATGAACGGGAGAGGGTCAGAGAGAGAGGGAGACACAGAATCCGAAGCAGGCTCCAGGCTCCAAGCTGTCAGCACAGAGCCCGACGCGGGGATCAAACTCACGGACCGCGAGATCATGACCTGAGTCGAAGTCAGACGCTCAATCGACTGAGCCACCCAGGCGCCCCAATCTTTCAGTTTTAAAAACTATTCTGTGGGGCCGCCTGGGTGGCTCAATCGGTTAAACAGGGCCTGCTTGGAATTCTCTCTCTCCCTCTCTCTCTCTGCCCTACCCCACCTCACACTGACTCGTGCAGGCGGTCTCTCTTTCTCAAAATAGATAAATCGGTAAACTTAAAATATTCTGTGCATTATATGGGGGAAAATAGCTTCTTTGTTGTTATAAGGAAGACACGTATAATTCTAAGGGTGTGTATAAATTCATATAGAGAAAAGTTTTTTCACATTTCTATAGTTTTCATTCACTTGTAGATTCAAATGAATCTGATAAACCGAAATGTAGAAATAAGCATACCACAACTGTTACAGTTTTCTGTCTGTAAATGTGATTCACAATCCTGGTGGCAGGAGTTGGAGAACAGGGGAGAAGGTATATGATTGATGGAAGAGATGGACTTTGTAAAATAAGCAGCTTAGATAATAAAGCTCTTATTCATATAAGCTCTCCAGCCAGCATTTATTTAAACAGTTAGATAGGCAGCCTTGAGAAAAGGACATATAGACTGTGCATACAGACTGTGCTATTTGAGAAAACCTTTCTCTCACACACTCTATCTGTAGCATTTGGCAGAAATATCTTCCATTTGGAATAGTCATCATTTCAAATTTTCAAGAGTTGTAGTAGCTCTTTTTTATTTTTTTTAAAGTTTTTTTTTTTCCAACGTTTATTTATTTTGGGGACAGAGAGACAGAGCATGAACGGGGGAGGGGCAGAGAGAGAGGGAGACACAGATTCGGAAACAGGCTCCAGGCTCCGAGCCATCAGCCCAGAGCCTGACGCGGGGCTCGAACTCACGGACCGCGAGATCGTGACCTGGCTGAAGTCGGACGCTTAACCGACTGCGCCACCCAGGCGCCCCAGTAGTAGCTCTTTTTTAAAGTAGGAGCAGATTATGGTCCAGGCTGGTTTTTCTTGTTTTATTTTGTTTGTTGTTTTTGTGTCACTGTTGCAAACGTAGTGACGAGAAGTATGTTAGGCAGAGCAGTGACCTCATCAGTAAATACACTGACAGAGTGAGTTAGCCGTGTACAGGTTCTGATGGGCTCTGTGACTTCAGAGGGTGCCCGTTCGGCTGTCCCCAGAGCCCCCACCCCTGCTAACTCTGGGCACCATGAACAGAGGATTCCCAGAGCAGCCACACAATGCTAAGGACCACAGACAAGTGGACAGTAGTGTCATGGGCATGTTTTCGAATCCCCAGTGTCTCTAGGAAGCACTAAATAGAGTTTGCTACCTCCGGTGGAGGTCTCTAGGGGTCAAGAGCATGAGAATTGATGGGGGCAGGAGGAGTCCCTTAGCAGCCTCTATTAGAAAACAAGAAGTGTCCCTGGCCTCACAAGTGTCACAGCGGAGCTGGACATCAAGGCCCTGACCTGTCACGTATATATACCTGAGAAGTATCAGACAAGCCGTTGGATTCTGCCAAAACCGCTTCTCTAACACAGGCCAGACGTGTGAACGACAGGTAAGGGAATTTCCTGCAGCTCGACAAGGAGAACAGAGCCGAAGACCTTCCCTGAGCTCGCAGAGGGGGAAATGTGATTCTTCACTGCAGGATACATTTCTTTGTTCATTTAGAAAGACGTATCAGAGGTAGTTTTAAAAATAAGTCGTCCGTTTATAAATGCAAGCTTTACAAGGAGTATTTATTTAAACAAATTGTTTAAACACTCCACCAGCGCAGTGGACTGAATCCAGACTTGAACTTAAAGATGCAGGGTGGTCTAATATTGTGAAAGGGATGTGTTTCTGAAGACCTCACATCATTCAATGTACACATGATTTAAGATGGACTTTCCCATGGGAATAAACATAAAGGTTGTGTTTTTGATTTGCATAAATTTCTAGCCAATGGGGCTTAGAGACACCTGACCTGGCTTTTTGTAAAATCTTGCAGCCATGTCATGTCACATATTCTTTTCCCTCCTGTTTTTAAAGATTATTTTTTCCCAGTTATAGGACGTATACGAATCAAAAAATGCCTTCTTTTTCTTGACACTTTCTGTAAAACTACCCCAAGGACCCTCTCTTAAATTAAGAGCACAGAGAATTATGGGAATTCTAGATCCTTTTCAAAGTGTATTTTTTATTACAGCTAAACAGCTTTCCAAAGTTTTTCATCTTTTCAGCAAGTGTTAACACAGCAACTTCAGGAGAACTCGAGCGACATTATTAGAGCTAGGACTTCAGTTTTAGTATTGATACTTCAAAAATTAATACTATAATCATTACCAAAATTACTCACAAAATTTCTGCAATATGTACATCGTGATCAATGATATCGTTTATTTTGTATTTCTGTCTGTCAGCAAGTGACCATAGCAGATACAATTTCCATTTAACCCCACCTGCCCCTTTAAACCCACAAAATTCTTGGGGCACCCGGGTGGCTCAGTTGGTTAAGCTTCTGACTCCTGATTTCATCTCAGGTCATGATTTCACAGTGTGTGAGTTCGAGCCCCACATCGGGCTTTTTGCTGACCATGAGGAGCCTGCTTGGGATTCTCTCTCTTTCCTCTCTCTGCCCCTCCCCACCCTCAAAAATAAATAAATAAACATTAAAAAAAATCAAACTACACAATTCTTGACCATTTTCCAAATCTGGTGTACAAAATGAGCATACTAATTTTCATGCCTTATGCAATGCCCTTATTTCAATAAAGTGACCTATACAATAAAAGCCACTCACTGACAGAGACTATGTGATAGGTACTAAAGTGAGTGATGTTTATTTTTGATTATTTCCATTTTAGAGAAAAGGATATTGAGGATCCAGTTGGGTTGAGTAACTTGAGAGGGTCTAACCTACCTCTTTGTGGATTGCTTTTATTCTGCCAATATTTCTGAATGCAGCACTGTTTTGAGAAGGGTTTGATGGTGATGAAATAACTGATATTGATGTGGTGGCCTTCAAAGCTAGATTTTAGGAGACTGAGAAGAGAATACATGGCAAGGACACAAAGCAAGTAAGAGCCATCCCCTGGATGGAGCTTTTTGGCATCAAAAGTTAGAAGGAGGAAAACAGTGATTATAGGAGGCCCAAGGTTCCAAAGAAAGCTTTTTAAATTTAGATTAGAGATCTATATATTTATAGGCATGTTTCTCTACAGAAAGTAGAAACAATTTAGAAGGGGTTTGTCTCATGTTAACAAAGTACAGAAATCTTGAGTCTCAATGTCTGAACCGGCTCAATGATAGAGAAAATTGTGAATTAGGCAAAGAGTGGTTTTTCTTTTAACATTTTACTTTTCACCCTTTTACTCTCTTCTAGGGCTGTATCTCTAATAAAAATAGCAAAAATAATGATAATAGTTGCACACGTTAAAATAAGTAAGTTTAAGGGCAAATTTAAGTAAATTGACTCACTCAGTTGCTTGAGGCTCCAACTCTTCATTTTGGCTCAGGTCATGGTGCCAGGGTCGTGGGATCAAGCCCTGTCTCAGGCTATGTGTTGAGCATGGGGCGTCTTGAGATTCTCACCCTCTCTCCATCTGCCCCTCTCCCCTGCTCACTCGCTCTCTCCCTAAAGAAAAAAAAAGAAAGAAAAAAGAAAAAGAAAATTTAATATATGTAAAACTCTAAGTAAGGTTCTGAGCACTTTATCTAAATTAACTCATTTAATTTTCACAACATTTAAAATAGGACAGTATCATAATCCCAACTTTATGGATGAGGAAACCATGCCACAGAAAGATTATGTAATTTTCTGAAATTGTCCACTGTCAAAGTACTTATTTTGTCTCCCAGGATCCTCACTATTTTCATGGTCTGAGGGCCTGTGTCTTTTCATTTGTCTTCTTGCCTTTATCAAAATGTATTTGCCCTGTGTCTCATATAACTCATTGATGAGGTAGATTCAGACCTAATCATTTAGCTTAATGTGCCTTATTTCCAAGGTAATATATTTGTATCAAATAAAAGAAGGAGGTAATACCTGGGTCTTTTTTACTATCAAAATTCGCCAACTCACAGAAATAAAAATCATTTTCACACCCGAAAACAGAAGTTTACTTATCTAATGCAGACATTGGGTTACAGAATTAGAGCAGAATTGGTTTTAGACTTTTTTTTAATTTAAAAAATAAGAAAATATAAGTTAACAAGAGGTATTATAACAATGTATTTAAAAATAAGAATATAAAAATATTTTTAAAAATAAAACCATGACAACATTGTGGTTATATGTCATCTCCGTGTAATGATGACTGAAGGAAATAAAAGGAAGATGAAGAGTATAGACCAGTAAAGACAAAACTCTTAAGCATAGAGAAAAAATGAGGAAAGTTTAATTTCTTGTCTCCTTCAGAAAACGACTCTTCCTTCAACATACAACCTCCTCTTAAGGGCCCCAAATTCCTCACGATGGCTTCAGATTTCATACTCCAATTCTCTCTACCATCAATCCTTCTTCTGCAGTTCCGCTGTCCTTCATGGTAAGACTTTCAAGAGCAAGAACAGTTTGCCCTGTAAGAACAAGAAAGTCAGCGGGCCAGATGTGAGTCCAAATCTCACCCTTCCTAGCTTGGTGAGCTTGGTAAATGGCCAAGTGATAGGCAGAACAAGATCCCTTATCCCAAAGATGTCTATGTCCTAACCCTTGGAATTTATGAAAATATGAGGACACATGGCAAAGGAGAACTAAGTTGCAAGTGGAATTAAGTTTGCTAATCAAATGACCTTAAAGTGGGAAGACTATCCTGGATTATTCAGATGGGTGCAGTGTCATCATAAGGGTCTTTAAAAGTTGAAAAGGGAATCAGAAGATAAACCGAGAGAGATGGCAGTATGTGAAGGACTGGCCCCATGTTGCTGGTTTTAAAGATGGAGGAAAGAAGCCATGAAATAAAAAAAAATGGGTAAAATCTCAAGAAGCTGGAAAAAGCAAGAAAATGGATTCTCCTCTAGAGCCTCCAGGAAAGAATGCAGCCGTGCTGATACCTTGATTTTAATCCAATGACAATAGATTTCTAAAATGCAGAACTGTAAAATAATACATCTGTGTTGTTTTAAGTGACCACGTCTGTGGTATTTTCTTACAGCAGCCATAGAAAATTAATCACTCCCAAAACCTTTTTCTTTTTTTTTTTCTTGTGCAAAACAAAGATACAGAAAATAACGCATAGTCTCACAGAATTGTTGCAGATACTAAAAGACATGATGATTGTGAAGAGAGCATTGTAAACTAAAAAACACCACAAAATTTTTAGATATTATAACTTAAAAGAATTAGTCCTTCTTGCCCTCAAACTTTCTCTAAAGAATATTCAATTGAATTGATTGAATTCTCAATTAAAAAAAATTATGTTTACTTATTTTTGAGAGAGAGAGAGAGAGAAACAGAGACAGAGACAAAGTGCAAATGGGGGAGGGGGAGAGTGAGTGGGAGACACAAAATCCCAAGCAGGCTCCAGGGTCTGATCTATCAGTACAGACCCGACTCGGGGCTCAAAGCCATGAACCGTGAGATCATGTCCTGAGCTGAAGTCAAACGCTCAAATGAATGCGCCACCAAGGAGCCCCTGAATTCTCAATTTTGCATTTGGCATTAACAATGCTATTTTGTATTTATGAAGAAGTCGTAAGTTGGCATTTTTGGTATACTATAATATACAACTTGATTCTGAAAATAGAGCATAAAGTATGGTGCTCTCAGCAAAAAAAAAAATTATAAATTTTGCTGGTAAATATGCCAAATTATTTCATGTTTTGAACTAAACAAAATGGGCCTTAGATGTGATTCCTAAAAATAAAACTGTCATCCATAGATCACAAACCTAGAATTGTGGAAAACTTCAGAAGTCAGTGAAAGATGTCAGTTTTTTTCAAAACCTAAAAAGTTTTTATTGAGAGTTATTAATAATAACTCTAAAATCTGTCCTTTTGTGAGTATAAGATTTTTTTATGTCATGTAAGAACGATGACAGATCAGCTAGATCTATATAAAGGCTACTTATTATACACTAGTGGCCCTCCAGTGCAGTCTGGGGACCTCAGGGTTTCAACCTCCCTTCAAGGAGCCTAAGAGGTCAAAACTATTTTTGAGAAATACTGTTTTAATGGCAACATTATTTAATTTTCCATTCTCATTTTCTTGCAGGCATACACTTCCCATTTCTAATCTGGTGAGTAGTGATAGATAAAACCTATATAAACAAAAGTTCTTTGGGGGTCTTAACAATTTTTAAGAATGAAGCGTTGTTGTGAGGTATATTGATCAGTCAATTCTCCAAACTATTCCAGATAAAACAGAGGTAGGGAAATGTTATGGCTAAAATGTATTCTCATACAAAGGAGCTAAGAAAGAGAAATACGGCGGCAAGCCTCATTAAGAGTTTTCCTTGAGGCTAGAGTATCCTGAGAAAAGCATGTGTGGGGAAATGGGGTGGGGCCAAGGGGGTGTAGCAGCTTACCCAATAGCACCCTGATGGCTTCAAAGATGTGATGCGAACTTTCCAAAAGTGCCTAATTTACTCCAGGGGAGTAGTTCACACCTCATTATGGGCCCACAATTGCAAATAAATGCACAATAATGAGAGCTACAATAATATTGCAAAACTATGTCAGGATAACGACAAAAGAACAAATTTGTACACAGAATTCTCCCCAACCATAGAGCACCCTTTGCTAATTATTAATATCCTGTGTTCACTATATAATCTAGCCATTGGACTCTTTCTAAAAATTATTTTTGACTCATTCGCTGATGATTACAGAACGAATCATCTTTGATATATCCTCCTTTGATTTCACTGCAATTCTCTGACTGCTGTCAGTGAGGGGCCCCCATTGATTTCTTTTATGAAATAGCTCATAGCTGGCAATCCCTCTTTATTTTCAGTCCTGATACTCAGGATCTTCCTGCTAGGCTACTCTGAAATACACTTTTTTTCCATTTCATGTAAATAGATGAAAAGGTTTCAATGGTTAATTATTTTCATTCATTCAATTGAACTTATTTTCTACCTTCTACATCTCAGGAATGCCTAGAAAAATGGTTTTTAGGCTCGAGAAACACGGTGAGGAACAAGACAAACAGAATCCGTGTTCTCACAGAGCTTACATCCTGGTAGAGGTAGACAAATAATAAATAGGTAAACAAATACATAAAGTATTTCACATAATGATTAAAAATGAAGGAGAAAATGCAAATGAGTAATGTTATAGAGAATGATAGGGGTGATGTTTTTTATTTTATTTTATTTTTTAAATGTTTATTTATTTTGAGAGAGCAAGAGAGTGAGTGCAAGTGGGGGAGGAGCAGAGACAGAGGGAGAAAGAGGATCTGAAGCAGGCTCTGCACTGACAGCAAGTCAGATGTGGGCTTGAACTCATGAACTGTGAGATTATGACCTGAGCCAAATCAGTCAGTTAACCAACTGAGCCCCCCAGACACGCAAGGGGTGATATATTTTTTTAATTTTTTAAAATTTTTATTTATTTTTGAGAGAGAGAGAGAGAGAGCTCGAGCAGGGAAAGGACAGAGAGAGAGAGAGAGAGGGAAACACAGAATCTGAAGCGGGCTCCAGGCTCGAGCTGTCAGCACAGAGCCCGACACAGGCCTGAACCCATGACCTGTGAGATCATGACTTGAGTCCAAGTCGGACGCTCAACTGACCTAGCCACACAGGCACCCCTTAGATAAGATGGTCAGGGAGTTCTTCCATGTGGACTTGATATTTAAGGTAAATCTCACATAATGAGAAGGAGAAAGCTATGTGAAGATAGCGAAAAATATTTAAGCATACCAAAAGCTAAGGTCCTAAAGCCTATCAACCCCACATACTATCTAGAAAATGAGGAACATAAAGAAGACATGACTGGAGCATGGAGAGACTGAGGCGTTCTTGCACAAGATAGGTGGTCATGTTAGATTACACAGGTCTTCTAGAACATGGTAAGGAGTTTGAATTTCATTCTAAGTTCAAAATGAAGTTACTGAAATGTTTTGAACACACCTTGCATGGAAAATGGAATGCAGGGGGTCAAAGAGTGGAAACAGAGAGAATGGTTTGAATTCTCATAGTCCAGACAAGAAAGGAGTGTGAACTGGGTAAGGTAGTAGCTGGAATGGTGGATGCTTCAGGATATTTTTTGGAGGCAGAGTTCACATGCCTTGTTGATAAACTGAAGGTAATGAAAGAAAAATGAAAGAAAATGGAAGAATCAAGTGTGGCTCCCGTGGTTTCCAGCAGATGGGTCCTAACCTCATTTGTCCAGCCTTCAAAGCAAGCGTTCTACATCCCGAGCTCCCCTCTCCATACTACAAAACCCCAGTCATCAATCTTCCTTATTCTTTTCGCATATAGTGCTCATTCTCACTTTGCCCAGACGGTTTCCAGTCATCACTCCTCCACGTTCACCAGTGCTGATTATTATGATTCACATTGTAGTTTGTATCTCCTTACTGAACTGCCATCTTTTATTATGTGTTGCTTCATATTAGTGAGTGTTGTGTCCCCAGGTATATAGTAAGTGACTATCTTATGTTCTTTAAAAGCCACATGCCGACTAACCACATTTGAGAAATAAAGCCTTGCTGTTTAATGGCCATATTTATTTTTTGTAGCACCTATACCTAATCTGATGCTATCTAATTTACCTGTTTATTATCTGTTTTTCTTATTAGAAAGTTCTTGTCATGAGAGTGGAACTTATCACTTCTTGGACCCTAACACTTGCAATACGTCCTGCCCAGAGTATCATATTTTGTGTCAGGAACTGTTCCAGATGCTAGGGATAAATAAATAAATAAATAAATAAATAAAACAATGGTAATTGCCCTCATGAATTTTATATTCTAGTGAGAGACACCCACAATACATAAGATTAATAAGTAAAATAGATAGTCTATTAGATAGTGGTTAAGCGTTAAAGAAGATAAATAATCAAGCAGAGCAAGACAGATAGGATGTGTACATTTGTGGGGAGTGCGAAGGTGCCACTATCAGGATGGGCAAGGAAGTCCTCACTGAGAAAGTGACATTTGAGTCAAAACGTGAAGGAAGCAAGAGAGTGAGTCTTGTAGATAGCTGGGAAGAGCTTTCTCAGCAGAGGAAACAGCAATGGCAAATATCCTGAAGCAGAAGTGCACCTGGAGTTCTCTGGGAATGGTTTAATTTGTTAAGCGTCTGAAACCACATGAGCCAGGGGGCAAAGAGGTGGGAGATGCAATCAGAGAGGAAAAGTGGGGGTAGAAGATGGGAACAGATAATTTAGAGTCTTGGAAGCCAATCAAGGGCTTTGGCTTTTACTCTTAGTGCAATGGGAAACGACCGGGAGATTTGACACAGAAAAGAGCCATGAGATCACTAATACAAGGGCAGAATCAGGGAGATCTACTGAGAGCCTACTGCAATGTCTCAGGTGAGAAATGATGGTGACGCTCAATGGAAGAGTAACAGTGGGATGGGGAAAATGGTTGACTCTGGTCCTTGAAAATACTTGTTAAACTAATGAGTAGTAAAAGGTTCCCATCTCAACAGTGATGGCTAACACTTCGTTTAAACACAATATAGCCTGTTCATAAATTGAACAAAAGACATGTACAAAGATTTTTTTATAGGCATTTCTTTAAGTTTATTAATTTATTTTGAGAGAGAGAATGCACACACTAGTGCACTCGGGGGTGTGGCAGAGAGAGAGAGGGAAAGAGAAGGAATCCCAAGCAGGCTCCGCATCGTCATCACGGAACCCAATGCAGGGCTTGAACTCAGGAACCCTGAGATCACGACCTGAGCCGAAGTTGGACGCTTCACCTACTGAGCCACCTAAGTGCCCCCAAAGATTTTTTGAAATTAGATCAATAGATATTCTTTTTAAATGTCCACAAGTAAACATTTCTACTTCTGTTAATATAAATTCAAGGAGTATTTATTTATAGACAGGTAACATTGACTTTTACAAGATACCAAATGGATTATGCATCTGGGTTATTTACCATACATCTCCCTTTGAAAGTAATTCCGACAAGATGGTGGCATTTGTAGAAAAGTCAAGAAGAATATTTTTGTTTGGAAGGAAAAACAAATTAAACAAAGCTTGAGATCTGCTATTATTCTGTCTGCTTTGAACATAAGAGAGATGATAAATATTTCATTTAAAATTCTAAATTAATAGTTTTATGAAAATGAAAATCCTTTTCCCGTCTGTAGTAAAGGTGTTTCTTTTAATTTATTTTTATTTTTAGCGTTTTTATCTGACACTTCCTAATTGCTTCTTCTGAATGAGTGTTAATATATTTTCACAGTGCTACCTGGCTAGATGTCATCCTTAGACACAGGCACTTGAGTTCTACCTTATGTTTGTTTACCAGTAGAACTGGTTTTGAATGATTCCGTAAATGAAGTTTATGTTCTGGAGCCATCTTCCAAAAAAAAAAAAATTCAGAACATGTGAAATTTCTTTCTTTTTTAAGGAAATTAATGAGCTTGTTGAAATTGCTTTATTGTGCTTTTTTGTGTTGGTTTACATTCAAATCGCTGTTTTCAAAACAGAAAAATCTGTGATTAGCTGGAGTTAAAAATCTAAACAAGAGATCCCCAAGCTCCAAATCATGTAAATTGTAATATCCCTGACAGTTTACAACTTCTTTCCCCCCAATGGGAATATCCTATGTGGTTTATTACAAGCCATCAAAGGCAGAGCTCTCAAAAACTGCAATATGGTGTCTCAGTAGCCCTCACAAACCCTAGCTCAAGCTGACAGGTTGCAAAAAGTCAAACACAAACAAAGGAAAACATATTTAATGTTTTCAAAATATGACGATGTGCACAAATCACTCATATTCTGTAGACTCGGTGTCTATGTGTTGCTTCGGGCAGCTTTAGCGATGCTTGAGGCTATGGCACCCGTAACAGCACATTTTACAATCATCTAAAATGCACCGGCTTTTGATATCACCAATCACATTCTCTCTGGCGCACAGAGACAATCTTGTTTCCATTTCTAACAGATCTGTGGTCGCATTCGGGCAGTAAGGACACTATTATGAATAGAATAGAAAAAGAGGTCCTGTGTTTGTTTCCGAATTTTTGTGGAAGATATTGGATTGCCTTCTCTGACACAGTTCATAAACAAACTTGGCGAACATCAAAGGCTCTAGCATTACAACCTGCTGAGCCTAGATTACATACCTCAAAAGTAAATGTTACCTCAGTGAAAACTCTTCTGAAATGTAAAATCAAATAAACTCACAGTGTCCAAATGGTTTCCTTAGAACTCAGGCGTCGTGTGTGAGAAATGTTTTTTACAACGATTTTACGATGATTGGATCATTAACCCTACATTTACTCAATTATGTGCAATCCCTAATTTGTTTGACACCAGTTTGTTTCCTCTCAGTTTATCTTCGCACGTATAGTCCTGCCACATGGGCTTCGGCCATGGATATGGGAGATACTGGCTGTACTAGAAAAACAGAACTACAAATGCCCCTTTTATTGCCTTTAACATACACTGTACTATCCATGTTACAATACAGGTAAATTATTCTTTTTTAATTCTTTTTTAGTTTTTATTTTAGAGAGAGAGAGCATACGTGCAAGTGGGGAGAAGAGCAGAGAGAGAGACAGAGAAAGAAAGAGAGAGAGAGAGAGAGAGAGAGAGAAAATCTTAAGCAAGCTCCACGCCTAGCAGATGCGGAGCTCAATCTCATGACCCTGGGATCATGACCTGAGCTGAAATCAAGAGTCAGTCGCTCAACCGACTGAGTCACCCAAGCACCGTTAGATAAATTAATCTTGAATATGAAATTCAAAGATCGTATCACTAGCAGAGGTAGCCACTTACAAGCACATGGTTGGCCTGGTTGGCCTTCGTGAAGCCTTATTTCTAATGATTCCCATCTAACTGTTTTACTGATACACACACACACACACACACACACACTGCATAAATGATTGACTAACTTCAAAACAAAGACAACATCAAAGTGAGAAAGATTCCGCCAAGAAATCCTGTTTAATATGTTTATTGGTGACCCTCAAACAAAAATCCAAAGCACTGAATTTTTTCATACTTGCCCAGATGAACATGCATCTGTGAGAATGAGAATCTCTCCTGTGGGAATCCACAAAATCATGTTATATAGTATCCTTAATTATACATCCAACACAGTTATTTGGGAAGATTCCAAAAATCTGAAAGAATTTGAGAGAAAACATCTCTCAATTCTTAAACTTTGTTCAAAGTGACTCCAATTGCACACAACTGTAAATCTTCATGTAAATCATGTAAATCTTCACTGCTAATATTGACTGCTAATAAGTCTTCAGTCTCAGGCATTGTATACCTACAGTCCAATTTTATCGCCTCACTAGCCTGCTCCCTCAAGTGAAATTCACTCCTCCCTCACCTGTGACCTAGTAGGACTGACCTAATAATACATGAATCATGACAACTACTAGACTATATTATAATTACACATTATGTGTCTGTTTCCTCAGATAGCATGGGCTTCTTGAGGGTGGGGCATGTATTACTCATCTTTTATCTCTAGCACCTAGCATCATGCCTGGAACATAGTCAGTAGCTGATTATCGCTAAACGTTGATAATCTCAGGTCAAGTCACTTCCCTTGTATCTTAGTGGAAAACTACTATCTGAAAAACTTTGGTCTTTACCGATGACATATTTTCAGAATGTGACTTACCACTGAAGATGCTAAGACCTTATTATATTTGCATCACAATTTTATTAAAATGATAATTTGTGCAGAACCTCTAATGTTTTGGTAAAAGTATTTAAAATCACATTCAAAATGATGTATTCCTATACACCTATTGGTATGGCTAAATACCTCAATACCTACTGGGACTCCTACATATTGCTGGTTGAAAGGCAAATGGAACAACCATTTCAGAAAAGTTTGTTGCTAAAATTTTTAACATATATTTATGATGCAATGCAGAGATCCCATTCATAGATAGCTACACAAGAGAAATGAAAACGTATTTTCACACAAAACCTGTGTGCTAATGATTGGAGCAAACTTTCTCAGATCCTCAAAAACTAGAAGCAACCTGAATGTCCTCCAGGTTGCAAATAAATAAACAAATTGAGATAATCCATTCAGTGGAACTCGGTGATCCCTATAACAAAATGAATGAATCTCAAATGCAACATGTTGAGTGAAAGAAGCCAGTTGTAAAAGGCTACACCTTCTATTATTTCATTTATATGACAATTAAGTTTCTATCTCTGCATAACAAATTACCACAAACTCGGCAGCTTAAAACACCCTCCCTTTATTAGGTCACACTTCTGTATATCAGCAGTCAGATCAGGCTGATACTCAAGGTATCAGTTGGGCTGGGCTCTTACCTAGAGGTTCAAGGGAAGAAGCAACTTCCAAGCTCATTCAAATTGTTGGCAGAATTCAGGTCCTAATGATTGTAGTACTCAGGTGCTTATTTCCCTGCTGCCTATCCGTCAGGGATTGCTTTCAACTTCTAGGGGCCATGTTCAGGTTCTGTCCATAAGGCCATCTTTATCAGAGGAGGCTTCAAATCTCGGCTTCAAATCTCTGATTCCTTTTCTGTTATCAGCTGGCAAAAATTCTCTGCTTTTAAAGAACCTATGTGATTATGTTAGACCCACCCATATCATGTAGCATAATTATGGGAGTTGTTATGGTCAGGGTTAAATGCCGTCTTAAAATTGTGTTCCCTACAACAACTTTCTGGAAAAGGAAAAACTGTAGGGAAAGAGAACAGATCTGTAGTGGCAAAAGGGTTAAATGTAGGGGAAGGGGCTGGCTACAAAGGGACAGCAAGAGAACATATTTTGGGATGAATGAAAACGTTCCATATATTGATTTTAGTGGTGGCTACCTGACTTTCTGAATTTTTCAATACTCTTAGAACTGTTCACCAAAAATAGTGAAACTTACTGTTTGTTAACTTAAAAAATAAGTTGAAGAAGAAAAAAATGAGATTAAAAGAAGTCTGTTCCTTCCAAGACTGAGCTACCTTAAATATCATCTTAAGTGAATCTAAATCTATTATTTCTATCCTTGATCAACTTGGGTACTATCTAAAGGACAGAATAATCTGTTGTAACACATTTTTATTAGAAAACCTAATGACAAATTGGAAGGAGCCAGAGTCCTTCATGCACTTCTTCGTTTTATCTCACATTTTCACTAGGAAATTCTTGTTCAATTTTCAAAGCTTCCAATGAAGTCTTTCTTCAACTATTCCAACATCTGATTGCTCTGCTCTCTGAAAGTCATATAACACTTGACTTTATGTCATCTTTTTTTAAGTAATCTCTACACCCAACATGGGGCTCAACAAATAGCCATCAACTAATGAATGGATTAAAAAAAGATGGAGTTTTATTCAGCCATCAAAAAGAATGAAATCTTGCTATTTGCAACAATGTGGATGGAGCTTGAAGATAGTATGCTAAGTGAAATAAGTCAGTCAGAGAAAGACACCATATGATTTCACTCATATGTGGAACCTAAGAAACAAAACAGAGGAACATATGGGAAGGAGGGGGGGAAAGAAAAGAGAGGGAAACAAACCACAAAAGATTCTTTTTAAAAAAAAATTTTTTTAATGTTTATTTATTTTTGAGACAGAGAGAGACAGAGCATGAATGGGAGAGGGTCAGAGAGAGAGGGAGACACAGAATCTGAAGCAGGCTCCAGGCTCTGAGCTGTCAGCACAGAGCCCGACGCAGGGCTCGAACTCACGGACCGTGAGATCATGACCTGAGCCGAAGTCGGAAGCCCAACCGACTGAGCCACCCAGGCACCCCAAACCACAAAAGATTCTTAATGATAGAGAACAAACTGAGCGTTGATGGAGAGAGGTGGGCAAGGGATGGGCTAAATGGGTGATTGGCATTAAGGAGGGCACTTGTGATAAGCACTGAGTGTTGTATGTAAAGGGATAAATCACAGAATTCTACTCCTGAAACCTATACTGCACTGTATGCTACCAACTAAAATTAAAAAACAAAACAAAACAAAACATGGGGCTCAAACCCACAACCCCGAGATCAAGAGTCGCATTCTCTTCTTCTGAGAAGAGACAGCCAGGTGCCCCTGTTATCAATTGTTTCTTGTACTGTAAGGTTTTCTCCTGAATTTTGCTTAATTGCACCTCTGGCAATTAAGCCCTGAAGTCATACTGACTAGTCTTCTTTTCTAATCTCATGTCCAGTCAGTAGTCAGGTCTTGTTCATTCTACCACAGACAGAGCTCCCATATTCCCTCGTTCCTTCCCACCATACTCCCTCATTCATGAATCCATTGCTTCTTGATTAGATCCTTGTCATAAATTCATGTTCACTTTCTGTTTTCCATTTCCAGGCATTCTACTTATTAGGTTTTTTTCTGCTACCAATTTAACCTTGTTAAATGACTGCCCCAATTAATTCTCTTCCTCAGAAATTTCAACACCATCCTTCATACACTCTCCTGATTGAATAAAGTCCAGTCTCTCTGATGTTGACATTTATGGTTCTCCCAAGTCTGGCAGAAGTCTTCCTTTTTAGATTTTTCCCTTTGTATATGACATACAATGAGAAGATTTTACTGAAAACAGGCCCCAATATTTTAACTGTATCCATGCTGTTTTCTCAATCCTGCATAACACATCCATTGCAATCTGCTGCTTTATTTTCAAGGCCCCAATGAAATAAAATTCCTTCTCAGAAGTCCTCCCTAGGGTCTCACCACTCTCAACTAAAGTGAATCTCTTTCCTTTTAATATTCACAGCATTTTCCCTTGAATATATTAAAAACACTCTATAGGTTATATACTACATTAAATTTTTGTAGTTGGGTTCTTTTTATTTATCTATAAGTCACTAACATTCCTCAGAAATGAAATTAAAGGATTGTTGAATGTATTAAAGTATGAATTTGTAGCAATTAATTATTGTACAACTAATGTTCCCTGCTGGAAGCAGAAGAGATAACAAACAAAGTTCCAATTGGGTTAAACTAACCAAAAGGAGAAGTGAGGCACCACTACTGTCCCACAGTAAATGGTTTAGTTAGAGATTAAGAATATATGGCAATATACTGTTGTGTATTGTGTACTCACACTTAGGCCAGACACAAGGCATGACCTCTGCCTGGGCAAAGATCAGACACAGACTCCAGCCCTGGGGCTAGAGATGGGCATGGTCTTTGCCTATGAATTTATGTGAAATTGGATGAAGAACAAACCATGTGGTTTAATATCATCTCAGTGGAGGAGAGTCTTCATCTGTAAATATGAATAAATGGAGGTGGAGTATATTTGGTAACATTTCCTCACCTAATTGGCCTCTTCCTTTCCCCTAGATGTTTCTAAGCTCAGAGAGGCAGGAGCTACAGTTTTGTAGTAGATGGATGTCTCTAGTAAGAAAAGAAGGGCAAGTTAATTACCAACCATCAGAAAAGGATGTTAAAGTAAAAATCTTTCTTTCTTAGCTTTAGCTGAGACCCCAAACGTAGAGAATAAACATTATGCGTGCTGAGAACTCCAGAATGGGGGACTAGACCACGCAAGACCTACAAAAGAAGGTGGTGAAGAACCCATCTTCTAACTCTGAATTTAACACTGTCCTTGAGGATATTTACAGGTTGGAGAGGCCAAGAAAAATGACTGTTTCTGGAGAAAGAATTTCTCTGGGGAAAATTACTGCATTTTCCCTTGCCCATAATGAAGGGATCGGGATAGAAGGGACCACTTTCATAGAGCTAACAATGTGTCTTCTTGTATCAGATGGCATTTGACCTGCACATGGGAAAGTAAAAAGCTAAAGCCTATGACTGGAAATATCTGTGCAGCTGGTGAGCAAAGACAAATGATGACATTGAGAGAAATGGCAATTTCCGTCTTCATTTGGCAGAAACGAAGGCACAAGTTTCCCATGGGCCAAATGTGGACCATGTGAAAGGGAGTCAGACTCAAGCCAGCCTGAAAAGGACTTTCCCAAGTGAGATGCCTGGCATGACAGCAGAGCCTCTTCAGTGAGAGTCTGTGTGCCATGGACTGCCCACACTCTGAGGATGGCAGTTGTTAGCAGCTAGCCAAATGGAAACCTCACCATATGAGATCATTGCAACCAGAGCATCTCAACAAGGTATTCTCGAAATAATCCATAAAATTACGCTCTGGGAGAATCAGAATTAAGAATCTAAGGTGTCCTTCCTAAGAACAACATCGTTGGATTAAGTTAATACTGTCAAATAAGATCTTTACTATGTCTAGCTTCTCCTTTTCCTCACTCCATCTGTAAGAAGGATTAGAAACCTCAGCTAGCAAGGGGAGCAGATACAGGAGGAAGGTGTTAGGGATGAGTAACAAAGATGGAGCCGGCCATGTTCTTCCTCTTCTTGCCCGATGCCTAAAGCAATACCACGCTAGCAAGGAGAAAGAACTTTGACTTTATGTGAAATTCATGTCATATTTAATGTTACCACGAATGGGACCTTTTCATAAAGCCTGTGAGTCCTTGATTTTACCCAAACTGACTAGAGGACTTACTACCTAAGGATGTCCAGGGAAAGTAACGGTACTTGCTTGAAATTTCATCCAAGGAGCAGAGAAGAACAAGGCTGGAGAAGAGGTTTGAAAGATTAAGGTGAGGATGGCAGGGAGTGGAAGGAGTAGGGAGAAGGAAGGCAGCGTTGAATTCTGGCTGCACCCTGTGGGTTCTCCCTCTTTCAAGGGGCTAGTCACGCTGCAGGAGACGACAGGCCGATTAATCAAAGGAATACACAGTGGAAGGCAATCATTCATACACCTTTAAGTGCAATTTCACATCTCCATATCTTTCCATAGACCACGTTTACTGATAATTATGCTTCCTTAATAAAGAATTTAAGGTGGGGGAAAAAAGGTATTGATCACATTAGTCATATTTGGGGAAATAGTAACCACTGCCTGGAGAAAATTGTGCTCCTTGATATGCTACAAAACAGGCAAATGCACTCATATAAAAAATGACAAAATTCTTAACTGGAGTGCTCATGATTGTTTGAACTAGCCATACACAACGTTCACATCTTCTTTTTCAAGCAGAAGCAAGAAGTGTAAAAGTTAATGTTTCCTTTCTATAGTCTTAAAACATTTCCATGATATTTATTTTATTTCCTTTCGGTATCCAGTGCCCTCCTACTTTCTAATATCCAGGTCCCAGAGAAACAAGAAAGAAACCTTTCTGGCAAACCTTTTCGTCTTAACTTTTCCAATTAGTGAAATAAAGCATTGAAATCTTTTATTACTGAAATTGTGAACTCGCTCCTTTTTTTTTTTTTTTTTTTTTTTGCTTTTAGGAAACAGTTGAGAGGGAAGAAATCACTTGGTGGTGCGGGGCGGGGGGTGGTGTTAAGTGGAACCTTCTTATTGCCCTTAAGACTTAATGATGTCCATGTTGACCCTGAAAGAAAAACTATTTTTGACATTTAATAGCATGTAAAAGGTGAGGTCGGAAAACTAGAAATTCAGATCCCGCACCTCACAATTACCAATCTAATTGGTTTACAAACTTTAATTTCATTTTCTTGTGGCAAGGATCATGCCTGATATTTTCTTACCACAATTCTTAGAAATTCCTTTCTTTCACAAATATTCATCGAGTGATTTTTATATTGCAAGCACTTCTCTGACCATTTGTCATTCTTATATGTGTTGTGCAGTCAACTGGGTCTGACACTAAAGAGACTCTGGGTAATTAAACAACATTTCTTTTTATATTTTGTCTCCCAATCTAGTGTACTAGAACTGGTACTAATCTCTAATACAAAACTTTCCAATGGGCTCAGCCTGATTTGGGGTCAACTTTGAACATCAAGGTCCTAGCTATTGCTTGGGACTTTATTCTAGGACACATACAGGGTGACTCCAAGAATTTAGGGCTGGACTGCAGTTGACTATCCAAGAAAGAATCCACGCAAGTTTCACTGTTTTTTTCGAAGATCCTATTAAATAACAAATTTTACCATATTCTGACCTTGAATAAATTACCAAATCCAGATCTGGATTGTTGCCAGTTTGACCTCAGAGAGTTATGAGTGAGCAGTTAGGGCTGGCATGGCAACAAAAAGAAAATATGCCTTGCTAAATTTTCTTTCTTGTACCCAAATCCTTTTTTGTTATACATATGGCTCCAGTGGGAGTAATTACAATGTGTCCAATGTCATCCTTGAATAAACTATGCAAGACCTAGTCTTTATATGTTCCATAAAGCACCTGGCATTTTGTGAGCATTTAAGAAGTGTTTAATGATGCAACAATGGCAACTAAGAATCTAAACCTTGGTTTCCTGTGGCTATGGTAATCTAAGTGGAACTCTGCTATGACAAAGGAAGAGGAAACATCACTTCTGTTACTTTATTACAGCCTATTATCCCATCTGATCTGTTTATTAGAAATCCCCACACTCTATTTTACTTTAAAAAGCACTTGGAACACAATTTTGTTTTGAGAATAAAACAAACTCATCTTCTCAGAGCTCACAAGTATCTATAATGCTCTCATTAAACCTTATTGAATATGATGAGATTTGCAAGGGGTGAAGGAATGTTACATGACACTAGACTTTGGCTAGTTGCATATACAATGAAACTTAGGAAATATAGAAAATCAAACTTTTCTTTTATTACTAAAATATATTTGTAAGAAGAGGATTCCAGAAGCCTTGTTGGTAAAATGACCACCATCAGGCAATACACAGAAAGTAGCAAATTCAAAGGACCACATGATCATTTTTCTTCCACAGGGGAAAAAAAAGTTTCCATTTTTAACTTGACACAAATAACTTACACTCACGAATTCTTAGAGGTGGGAGAATATTAGAGATTCTGTAGCCCAAGTCTAGGACCCAGCATGTATAAGATTATTTGGTTTAACAACATTGCTTTCATTAGATATTAAATGTGGGTCTTAGATTCAGAGGGTCATATTCATATTTTTAAAGGTCAACACCAGCCAAATGATCAAATAAAAAAAAAAGACCCCAGAACAGATAAAACAAAGGATGGAGGGAAGAGACTGAGAAAGTAACTCAGAAAGAAAAATAAAATTGTCAAAGAAATGGCTCCAAAGTCAAAGAGAACTCCCATCTATCTCCCCCTCCCCCCACTTTTAAGAAGATTTCACTTTATCTAAAGAGTAAAGCACATGCTTTTAGATCCAAGGGTACCTGGTTCAAATCTCAGCAGGGGCAGATTTCTCACAAACTAAAAAGGCACTCTCCCTATTAAAGGTGCTGACTTAATACAGTTATATGGACCATTACTGTACAGAATGGGGATTCACAAACTATTTTCTAAATGGGGCCTTTTTGTGCATGTACAGTAATTCCTATAGAAGCCTTTTACAAATAAAAAAAGGAAAAAATGTGGAGGAAATCTAAGAACCCATGATTTGAGCCTTTAATAACTATTGGTGTATTAGAGACAGCCATCTGCAGTAATATAGCAGATCAGGTCTTCCTGGAAATGACCTGAAAAAGCATTCTAAGGATAAAAGCTTAATATTTGTGCAGACGTCAGATGCCTAGAAAAGATGAACAAAATACACCTTGAAGTTTGGCCTCAATGGTGGACCTCGAAATGCATGCTTTCCATGGAACTCCATTTCAACAGGAAGTAGCACTCAAACAGTTCCTCAGTAAAGAGTATTTTGCTTGAGATTTCCACAAGAAGACTTTGTTGAGTAAATTTTTTACATGACACCATAACTTGACGGCTGAAAATCTTCCTTACCAGTGAAACCATGAAAAACTCATGTGGTAAACATTCTATCTAATCCACCTTATGAAAGAACTCTGAGGAAATGGTTAGAAATATGCTTCTACCATAAATTTATATATGGAGAGCTAGCCTTATTTGGTTCCGCATATTTGTGATCATTTATATCACTCTCCTGACAACATCATTATTCAGAATAGTACTGAATTTTGAAAATACTTCCTTCCTCGCCAGTTTCATTATTTGTACTTCTCTGGAACCTACTGGAATGGAAATAATTGCAAATTTGGGCAGAGAGTCCAAAATATGAGTGACCCAACATATGAACAGTCCTTGCAAAAACAGGATTTCTTTCTTACAGAATAAATCTGAGCACTGGGTCAATATTTCAAATAATAGACTTTTGAGAAAGTAATTTATTTTTTTTTAATTTTTCAATGTTTATTTTTGAGAGAGAGAGAGAGAGATAGACAAAGTGTGAGCACGGAAGGGGCAGAGAGAGAGAGACACACAGAATCTGAAACAGGCTCTTGGCTCTGAGCTGTCAGCACAGAGCCTGACATGGGGCTTGAACTCACGAACTGTGAGATCATGACCTGGGCTGAAGTCATACGCTTAACTGACTGAGCCACCCAGGAGCCCCTACACCCAGAATTTTATGAATCTTATCTTTATTCTACTGGCTTCAAATGACAAAAAAAAAATGAAACAAAATTTAAACGCCCAACTGATTTAAAGAAAAGATGTAGAAAGAATGGTTGTTGGTTTTCATGAGTAATAAAAAGAACTGGTTTGGGATCAAAGCTGGATCCAGAAGTTTGAAGGATGACATCAGAAGTCAGCCTGCTTTTCCCTACCTTTCATGGGGTCTTCTCTTTAGGCTGGCTCCTCTCTCAGGCAAGCACCCCTCTTGGTTCCACAGGAAGGCTGTCAGCACCTGCAAGGTTGCACACATCTTCGCAAGCTCATATCCTATGCAATAGCTATTCCCTTCCCTTCAATGTTGCAACCCCCTCTTGAAAACTCAAGAAAGCCTTGATTGTTGTTTAATTGAACTGGCTTAGATTTAAATGAAAAAAAAATGTACAGGGATTTCCTCTGATTTTAGCCAGTGGAGACAAAAGAAAACCATGGGATTTCTTACGAGTTTGACCAAGAGGGTGACCAAAGGACATTCTTTTGGTTTCAAATGTCTTTTGCATAACAACTTTTGACTCACTCAATTCTGACCTGGAGTATATCCAGAGGTACACATACACACACACACACACACACACACACACACATACACTCACACATACACACAACAAAATCGTACAATTTTGAAAACAGACTGAGAAATAATGTAGGGTCAGAATCTGGAAACAATTTTAACCAAGTATAAAGCTACTGAATCCTGATAAAAGTAGAATCTTGATAACATAAAAAGTAGAAGACGCATAGCCGATCCCCAATAAACATGAATAAATGAATGAATGAAGTCATTCGACAGAAGAAAAATGAGGTGAGTGGTGCGTCATGGAAGCTGACAGAAGAAACTTCTCATGAAGGCAAAGAAAATATATTTAATTCTCTGGGTGTATTAAAAGTGAAAGTGGCTTTTTCCTTGGCAAGAGGGCAGAGTACAACTTGACTACTTGCATTGCACACTTTTTGGATCCACATCTGGTCTTTCTGTTGCTCAAGTTTCTGTCCATGGGAGAGATAAATAATGAAAAAGAATTATTACAAAGGAAATAGGATCTTCTTAATGTTACCAACATGACAGACTTTGCTATGGATGTATACAAAAATCTTTCTTCTGATGATATTCCACATGCTATGACAGAAGAAAAGGACCACAGTTGTTGCACAGCTGAAACAGCTTCAGGGAGAAACTAAACCAATTTTGAAGATGTTGGAAGATCCAGAAACTACAAGGCAAATGCCATTAACCAGAGATGGTCAAATGCTGCTTGACCAACTGATGGACAAGCATGGCAAGAATATTTAGATACATTCTAAATATGCAGAATTCCAAATGCATGTGGGAATTACTCTGGAGCAGCAGAACATCTTTACTTCTTTAGAGTATTGGTTCCAGCAAACACAGAAATGCTTTGAGTTCATTATGGCAGAAAACTGGCCTCTGAAATCTTAATGCAGAATTGGGATGCAGCTATGGAAGGTCTTACATGCTTAAAAGAGATCATTGATAATTTTGTGAGATCTTAATTTTGGTCTCCTCAGTAATGAACATGGCTCATCCACTGGTCTTTATGTGTTGCCTTCGACCACCCCAAAAGGTGTGATAACATGATCGATCTCTTCCTTTACCAGTCACACTATCTTAATGCAATTCAGACCATTTGTCCACATATTTGACTACAGTTGTCATAACAAACAAAAATGTTCAAAAATGCCAGCAGGTGCTAAAAGATCTGATTAAAGTCATTCAGCAGGAGTCTTACACATATACAGACACAGACCCAATTACAGAATTTGTTGAATGCTTATATGTTAACTACAACTTTGATGGGGCTCAGAAAAAGCTGAGGGAATGTGATTCAGTACTTGTGAATGACTTCTTGGTGGCTTGTCTTGAGGATTTCATTGAAAATGCTCATCTCTTTGTATTTAAGACTTTTTTTCACATCCACTAGTGTATCGGCATTAACCTGTTGACAGGCAAACTGACCATGACTCCAGAAGAAGCTCAAAGGCAGATTGTAAATTTGATTAGAAATGCAAGTTTGGATGCCGAGACTGATTCTAAATTAGGTCATATGGTTATGGGTAACAATGTAGTCTCACCCTATCAGTGAGTGATTGAAATGACCAAAAGCCTTTCATTTAGAAGGCAGATGTTGGTCAAAAATATTGAGAAGAAACTTAATCAGAATAGTAGGTCAGAGGCTCCTAACTAGGCAACATAGGACTCTGGCTTCTGCTGAAGAACTATATAAAGACAAGATGAAAAAACTATAAAAATAAAGATGAAATAATAAAACCATTATATAAAGGGTGATATACATTTAGAAACAATATATTGAGTATGCATTTGGGGAAATTTGAATAAAATAAGCTGTTTCTTTTGTTTTTTAAGTGAAAGTGAGTTTGGGAAGCTATAAAAAAAAAGCCTGGATAAAAAAAAATCAAATCAGATATTAAATAACATTCTGTCCTGATTAATATTTAGTTATGGTTTGAAAATTTTAAATCTGTAAAATAATTCATCCATCAATTTAGCAAAGAAAACAATTATTGAGCATTTATGTCTGATACCATGATACATACTTGGGATAAAAAATGAAATCAGGTACCTGCTTATCTGGGTATCTCTATTGAAAACAACAAGCAGGTGAAGGTGAGAATCAGTAGAGTAGAAAAAAGTCAAGAGAGTTTGCTAGACTTGAGTGGCTAAGTGCAAGGCATACCGAGTGCTGAGTGAGGGGTCAGGAATAACTTAGGGAAAATTAAACAATTGACCCCAAAAGAGAGCTGACCACGTTCATTTCACAATAAGAAATCAATAGAATGTGTCTATACATACAGCAAGAGTGGAGTTGAGCATGACACCTAGGAGACAGATGTGGACAAATGTCTGGGCCAGGGGAGATGAAATAAGGTACTTGAATAGGATGATGTTATCAAGAAAGAATCTCAGCATGGTGGGTCAGTTTCTAGACACATTTCAAATATTGCCCAGTGAAGCTCAAAAATTTCTTCCAGATGGTTTGCCTAACATGTCTACCATTATATTTATTCTTGGACTTATTGGATTAATAATTATTTAATAAACTCTGTTATTAATTTTTGCAAGACTCACTAAAAGGAGCCTTGAAGTCTAAAGAAGTGGTTTTCTACTAGCCCATGGGATAGCCATGTTTTCTAAAAAGATCTTTGCTCTCATCAAAAGAAGGTGGAGTTTGGTTTGGGGAGAACAATGCTTTAAGACTGGATAATTCAAGAGTTTATAATCCAATAATATTTAATTTCAGAATTCCAAAACATAACACAGAGCATTTTAGCCATAAAATTGCTCTGAGCCTCACATGCTTCAGCTGTATAATACAGATAATGGACATATCACAAGGTCATTGGGAAAATTAAATGACATGATATATGGGAAACCATAGTACAATACACGGCATTGTATAAACTCATTTCTTAAAGTTTTGTTTTGGCCTCATTTCCTAAGTATACGCTAAAAAATCCTCATGTTTGTCTTAGTTTCAATAATTCCTATTTAAATTTTCTGGTAGTCATAAAAAAGTCCTGGCAGTGAACTTCTCAAGTGGTTGAAGTCACTTGACCTTTAGCCTCCTGCTTTAAAAAATCTCTCAAGAGATATGTTTAATGGCCCAGAAATATACTGCCTGTCATGTCCTATTGCCTAATTAATGGCCAACTAAGAGGCCCTGTATGGACTGCCCCGAAGTAATTGTGAACTGATCTTGTACTCAAGGAAATGAATTGGCTCCACGACATCAGCACTGTCATAGAGCATTTACTGTATTTAAATTTCCACAACCCTTAGAACAGACAGAGCATGCAAGGGCTGGTTAACTGAGCATACAAACATCGGCTGAGCGGATAAAAAAAAAAGTCACGTTGCTCACTATGCCAGACAGAGAATCATACATTATTGGTTTCTGAAAACCCCTTTGAATCAACTAAAAACCTACCAAGTAAGCATTTTTATTTTAGCCATGTTTGTGATAGAAGTCACTGAATTCTTTTAATGATAATTAGGAAAAAAACCCAAAACTTGTGGTTTGAAATTGTTCCGTTTGAAGATAAATGAAACTCTGGAGAATGGGAAGCAAATATATTGTGAAAGTTCATGATTTGAAATGGGTGGTAGAAAGTATATATCCCCAAATCAGGGAAAAAACTGGGGGTCTTTTAAATTCTTTTTTCTTTCCAGAGAGAGAGAGAGAGAGAGAGAGAGCGAGCAGTAGGAACTAACTTGATGGTAAAATGCCACCAAGTAATTCTGGATCTTTCCTAATGACTAAAAAGTATTTAAGATTAAATATGAATGTTAATCTCAGGGTGTCTAGTCTGTTCATCTGTAAAGAATTCAGATCACTAGTATTTAGAGATTCATTGGAGTACCCTCAAAGTAACATTTTCAGTATTCCTGTGAGGCTGTGACATTTTTAGCTTTAAAAAGGTACTTTAAGCCACTTTGGGAGGGGGAAAAGTGTCCAGATGCATCCCTCAACTTGAAAGCAACCATCCCCTTAGCTGGGCTCCTGGAAAGGAAGGGAGGGAAAAAAAAGGAGGGAGAAGTAATTGGCACGTAAAGATACGAGAAAAAGAAAGATCAACGAAAGGAGAAAAATAGGGAGAGGACTGGATAAACAAGCCAGGATTACTTAAAATCCCTCAGATTTGGGAAAACAGAGTCAAAGCTCGAAGGATGAAGAAGCAGTGCCACGGGGCTACGTTTAAATCAAAACGCTACCTTTTTAAAATGAGATGATTTAAAAAAAAAACATTAAACTAATTCCTAATTTCGTCTTTGCATAATGACACTCTTCCCATGTCCTCATCTTGATGCCCCCTGTGAAAACACCACATCTACTAATGAGGGTAAACGGGCATAGCATGTGACCAGCACGTGACCAGCATGTGACCAGGAGTGTTAACAGTTCTGTGGCAGTTACTCAGAGGCAACTGCAGAATACATTTATTTAGGACACCACACATCCCTAGGGTGAGTGTTTGCTTTATAGTCTTGGCTTCTCCGCCTGACCCCTATCCGGGTTGCCAAGAGTAACATCATTCAATTTGTAATTCAATGTTTCACCAACAACGTTCGTGTTTTGTAGACACACAGAAGACAGAAATCTTTGAAACCAAAAGGTGCCTGAATTAATGGAGCTGACATGCAGCCAGCAGTAAACGGCAAAGGACCAATGAAAACAATCACCGTGTCCCGTGTCAATTCTGTTTCTAGGTAACTTTGCCTTCCTGCCTGACACGTGGATTTTGTATCATCCTTAAGTTGCTCTAATATTGAAACGTGAAATTTGGAGGATTTGAAATAAATGTAGCTAAATGGAACTTTTGGATGAAGGGCCTCTGGTTTGTTCAGATCTGTTAAAGTAATAGGGAAAGGCACAAAGGATCAAGGCAAGAAAGGCCCCAATCTTTGTTCGATGAGTGATAAAACAGCATTACTTGGGGAAAATTGGCCTGACCTTCACCTGCATGATGCTTCCGCTGCCTCAGTAATTCTTGCTTTGCTCTGATTAGGTAAAGATTGCCCCTTTCCCTGCAGGAAAAGTCAAAGAACAAAAAGGGGAAAAATTCTTGACTTAACTATAAAGAATTTATTTTTTTAATCACAGTTGGGCTTATCCAAGCCAGTTTCTAATCTTATTTTTTTAGGCTTAAAAAAAAAAAAAGAAACCTATCTTTTAAAAGAAATTCTTTGGATCATTTTCTTTATAACCCCTAGTCTAGATCTCAACTCACATTTCTTGGATGTATTAAGAAAAAAAAAAAAACTCTTCCTCGCTTGAAATGATAGCTTTTTCCATTTCTTTTAGGCTCTCGTCTAAGCTCTGCCAGGAATGGACGGAAGGGAGAAAGACACAGGCCCTCTCAGCTGGCTGGAACAGCAAGCAAAATGCATCAGTTGGCAGAATCCTGCCAATGTTCCAAGGAAACCTGAAGCGGGTTCCCACCCCCACCCCTCCATGGATGCCCGTGGAAGACAGAGCTCCATGGAACCATGATATTAAGTTGCAGACTCTGCCTGTTCGTATAGACCAGAGCTTTTCTGTGACATTACTGTCAAACAGCCCCCTGTGTGACTAATATTTTTAACAGCATGCTATTTAAAATTTGACAAGGATATAATAATTCATTCTTCAGATAGTCAACATACTATGAGAGTAAGTCATGTCTTCAAAGTATCTTTCAAAGGGGCTATTAAAAGTAGGTTAAAGTTTTCCCCCTACAGCATGCAATTTCATTTTGGCTTTACCACTTCAACCACATAAAATTAAATTTTGACTTGAGAGTGACCTACTGAAAATTAGATGGAAAAATAAGGGGAAAGATTTAAATTACTGATTCAAAGGAAACTAACATGTCTGTCTGCAATTTAGCATACAGTTTGCTGAGCCTTCCGAGAATCTTATGTTTCTGGTAGTCACTATTTTCCTCTTAGGATTCAGATTGTATTTTTAATGGAAATGTTGTAGAACTTAATGGAATGTAATATCTTGTGATATATAGACTTAAGGCAACACAGGAAAGAATTAGCCACACATATTTTCTGCCATAATCCTCCTCTCTACTCCCAGCCTTCTTGTAACCTGTGATCTAGCCACCCAAATCAACTAGACATTCTCTCAAATAAACTACGCTCTCTAAAGCTCTGATAAAGTTGTTACCTGCTGGTCCTTCTCCTTTGAAATTCTTCACCAGCAATCAAGATTTATTCTACATTGTTATAAAAATAAGGTGATTTTGAAGGTTTCCCTTTTGGAAGGGGATACGGCAATAGGCATTGATGTGATTGTCCTAACAAAAGTAGAATGTGAGTGTTTAGAGAAGACTTTCAGACATTTACTACAGAACTATATGGAGAATATTGCACTGAGGCCCATGGGAATCACAAAATGGATTTTTGGTATCTTCCACTTTGAATTGTTGTAATTATGAAAATTATCTTTCTTTCTAATTATAGATCGATACATAGATAGACAGATAGATAGATACACAAACACACATACACATACTGGTTAGGATAGCCTAGGTTGTGCTATGTTAACGAGCAGCACGTTAATACCAATGGTTTCACGCAACAAAATTAAAGTTTCGAGCAGGCAAATCTACTGTGGTCTCTCCTTGGTCACTTTCCACAGCACCTGTATGCCACGTATTTACTTGGCATTCCGGCATGCTTTGATCCTGTAGCACACATACTTCTGTGAGCATCTCTGCAGATGAAGAGCAAGAAGAGAGTTCAAGTCATCAAATGCTTCACCTAGCTCCTCTGCTCATATTTCATTGGCCAAAACATGTCCTATGGCTGACACCCACCATTAAAGGGGCAGAGGAGTGCAATTTTCCCTTGTGCCTTATCGAAGACAAGAACCAGAGATGGGTGGTCTGTACTTGTGCCTACCATACAGGCGGACAGAATTTCACAGTCAAATGCCTTGCTCTTTTTTATCTCCAAATTACTCTCATCTTCACTCTGTGGCTTATAATTATTGCCAAGAGCAAACTGTGTTAAAAAGCGAACACTACCAGCATTCATCCACAGAACCGGTTTATTTTACCATTACTTAAACAAAGAAGAACATCATCCTTCAAAGCCTCAAGTGTTTTTGGCATCTAAATATATCCGTTTAACATAACTTTTCACAAAGTATTCCAAGTATTAGAAAGAGTGAACCAAGTACAAGAATTTGTTACAAAATCACCCACAGTAAGAACAACCTAAGTGCAACATGAGATAAAATGCTTTAAACACAGGTTGATACTTTTCTTTCCTATTCTTTTATAAAAGTATAAATATGTAGTCTATACCTGCCAATTTTAACTGCTTGGCAATTCTCCCAAGGATTTACTCATGTCACGCATTTAATGACAAATGTATCGGCATCATCTGAGATGGGAATTGAGATGCTCAAAACTACAGTCAGTATCTCCTATTGCTTTATACTCCATCAAAGATGATGCAAGCTGACTTCAAAGGGAGCTCAGTACTTGCATCAACTCTGCAGGGGTGTTGAGTAAAATGAGGAATGGAAAAAAAAAAAGGAACACCATTATGTTTTGAATTTCAAGTCCTAAATCATTATTTCCTAGCTGTGCATGAGGTTACGTAGACAGAAAGTGAAATGACAACTGGTCATGTCATTGGGATGATGATATAGGAGGATCAGGAAGCTTAAGAAGATGATTTTTTTAAAGTCACATTAAAAAAATCTCTCTCCCCTGGTGTTCAGATATTCCTAGGACATTTTTCAGTGATGGAGCGACACTCTGGTACCCCCATAACGTCCAGGTGCCTGCTGGGGATTGACCTGTTTCAGAACTCTCTTCTCAGGAGTAATAATGTGCTACCCCTGCAGATAATTAAATGTGAGGTATCCAAATAGTCACTTACATCTGCTGTCGGGCCTCTATTTCTAAACGGAATCTGTATGGCTATTTGTCAGTAATGGAGAATTCACTTGTTATTAATCTTCAAAAATGAAAAGTATTCAATTTTATTTTAAAAACACATTTATTTTGCCATTGCAAAGTGTGTACAAAATGCTGTTTCCCACATGGCGCTGTATTCGTGGTGTGGACCTAATGGCTTGAAAGAAATCCATATGATCCATTTGTTTAGAAAAAAATCTTTTCAAGTGCCTAAGTATTTAGTTACAGTCAATTGCTAAAATAATATTTATCTAGAAATGCGTGTGTATGTGTGTGCGCTTATGTGGGTGACAAAAGGCAAAGTAATTTATAGCATGAATCTGGGGTACATATTCAAACAAGACAGAATTCGTATTTACTTGAAAAACAGGAATGCCTCTGGATTTAGTTAAGTATCTCAGTATAGTACCATGTGATTTATAACGTTCCTGGAAGTGTTTTTTACAGCATTACTTTTGAAAAATAAATGAGGAAAATTTAAGCCAAGGCAGTACTTAAATGATGGTGTTATGATACCACATGAAGCACCAGAGAGACCCAAAAGACAAAATGAAGCTGGAACTCATTGTGTTTCTCCGGGTATCATCAGAAGAGCAGCAGTCTTTACCAAACATTTGGCCGCTCTTTTTAAACTAAACTTTTACATTAGGTGACCTCTAAAGATGTACTACATAATAGCTTTTTGTGCATTCTACAATTATGAAAAACATCCCATACAGTCAGGTGATCATTTTGATAAAAGCAGGATAAGAAATCTTTTTAAAATTTTTTTAAATGCTTATTTAATTATTTTGAGACAAAGAGAGAGACAGAGTGTGAGCTGGGGTGGGGGAGGGTGTGAAGAGAGAGAGGGAGACACAGAATCCAAAGCAGACTTCAGGTTCTGAGCTGTCAGCACAGAGCCAGATGCAGGGCTCAAACTCAGGAACCTGAGATCATGATCTGAGCCAAAGTCAGATGTTTAACTGACTGAGCCACCCAGGTGCCAAAAGAAATCTTGATAGTACCTCTAAACTACTGCAGTGTTGTGCCTCTATTTTTCCAGAACTGCAGGTCACCATTCCTCACTGCAGTATTTAGCGTTTCCTTCATACATATTGCTAAAGATCCCTTTCGCCATAGGTCCTGAACCGTACCCTTTGTTCCTTATGTACATTTAGATCAGTGACTTCCAAAGTAGGGTACCTGCAACTTAGCCTGTGTGCAAGTCAATTCTTTACATAAAAGTACCTTTAAGTAGAAGTTTTACTTCATCGTTTTAATTTTGTTTATGCTTTGTAAATGGTATGTTGAGTATAAATATACTTGTGTTTCAAGTTAAAAAATAGATATGTTGGGAATGTACATTTACACATTTATAAGGAAAAGGATATACACATAAAAAAAGTTTTAGATCACTAGTCCACCTACCACTCAGCAAAGGTTAAAGATATATTTATTATACTTTAAATGCCTAGGGCTAGTTTCAAATTAATACGGCATGTACTTAGATTGGCAATGGAAAAATTATTGTTATCAGATAGTAGTTTTCTCAGGGATTCAGCATGACATCCTAGATGTGTTTGATAGAGTATTTTGTTTTCTAATGTAAAGTGCCTGACCTATGAAATCAGATTAAAATTTAAATATAGGAAAAAAATTTTTAAAAATTCAATATAGGAAATTAGCTTTACATACAAAACTGTTGGCTAATAATTTTAAAGTCAAATATTTCTAAATAGGACTAATAATTTTCTGATTGAATACTCTGCTCCTGGTGTGTATCTTCACATCATGGTGAGTAGAGACTAATTGTGTCAATGAAAAGGGGTTCCCCTAATCCAGAAACACTGGGATTCGGTATGTGCCATTTAACATTTCATCTTCATATAGCATTACCCCAACTTCATAAATTAATTTCAGTAGAAATAGAATGTTAAGGAATGTTTACATTTTTATTATTTGATTTTATTTTTATTATTTTTTAACATTTTATTTTTAAGTAATCTCCATACCCAACATGAGCTAGAACTCATGACCCTGAGATCAAGAGTCATGCTCTACTGGGGCGCCTGGGTGGCACAGCCGGTTAAGCGTCCGACTTCAGCCAGGTCACGATCTCGCGGTCCATGAGTTCGAGCCCCTCGTCAGGCTCTGGGCTGATGGCTCAGAGCCTGGAGCCTGTTTCCGATTCTGTGTCTCCCTCTCTCTCTGCCCCTCCCCCGTTCATGCTCTGTCTCTCTCTGTCCCAAAAATAAATAAACGTTGAAAAAAAAATTAAAAAAAAAAAAGAGTCATGCTTTGCTGACTGAACCAGCAATTTACCCCAAGAATGCTAAGGAATATTTTTAGGTTAACATGCCATCTAGCCAGGTTTGTGAGTAAGAGCTGATTTTTTTTTTTGTAAATTCAAGAGACTAGAAGGTACAGTTACTGAAACGCTTTGTTGACATAAGAATGGGATTGCTTATTTCTCCTTCAAAAAAAAAGTGTCAACTACCTTAATAATATTCACAAACCTCTTTATTCTAATACTTAAAAATTATATATATATATGTATATATATATACATATACATATATATGTATATATATACATATATATGTATATATATACATATATATGTATATGTATATATATATACATACATATATATATATATATATATATATATATATATCTCACCACACAGGATATAGGATAAAAGACAACCTTTTACTTCTCAACATTTTCCTGTTGAAAACTATGGTCTCTTTTCTCTGAGAAATGTCTTTTTTTTTTTTAATTTTTTTTAACGTTTATTTATTTTTGAGACAGAGAGAGACAGAGCATGAACAGGGGAGGGTCAGAGAGACAGGGAGGCACAGAATCCGAAGCAGGCTCCAGGCTCTGAGCAGTCAGCCCAGAGCCTGACGCGGGGCTCGAACTCACGGACCGTGAGATCATGACCTGAGCCGAAGTCGGACGCTTAACCGACTGAGCCACCCAGGCGCCCCGAAAAATTTGTTTTAAATGATAGATATTTCTGCCTTTTTGTTTAGAGCAATAGTCTTTAGTTTTAGGAGCACTGATATTTCCATTATTCTATTACATATATTCTTCTGGCCCAAAATGAAGAAAGAAACTTTAAAATTATGTTTTCCACAGTGAGTAATATAGTTTGATCAATCATCAATAAAGTGTTAATAATTTCCTACTTGGTATGTTGGTGTGTTAGGGTTGGGGCCAGGCACTGTGTCAAGCTAGGGTGATAAGCCAGTACTGAAAGGTGTTAAATGCTACATTCCACAGAGTTCCCGGATGAACTCAGCAAAGAGAAAAAGAAACACACACACACACACACACACACACACACACACATTCTCATGAAGAAATTGCAATGGTATCAGTAGAAATGTAGGATTTTATTTGGACCTAGAAGATGGACACTTGACAATGGGTTAGGGAAGGGTGGGTGTGAAAAGGAGGCCACTGATTTCAGATAGAGAGTATGGCCTGAGCATGTTTAAATTTTAGGTCCTGGGCTAAACTGCAAACAATCTTGCTCCATCTTCCATGACCTCTCCATGGAGGTAGAGGTAATCCACATGTGATTTGGGTGTTAAATCAACAGATGGTATTTATTGAGCACCTACTATGTTCCTGATATTATTCTGCATATTAGGGGTAT